>NC_138526.1:25942239-26542239 GCF_000230855.2 Cajanus cajan
GTAGACACAACCCATGAAGAGTTGTAACTCTTTATAATTTTTCAGAAAGATAGTTTACGTAACTCTATTATGAAAAAGTCATATACAAAAACATCTTGGCCAAATTCATTTGCATTATTCTAAAAGAGTTCATTAAGATCATAAAAGTGTATATCTACTTTTAAAAGAGAGTTATTCTGTAATTCTAAATTGATCATTGGATCTATGAAGGAGAAAAGGTTTTTCTCCTTGTTGGTTTTTGAATCTCAACACAAGGAAAGGGAGTTCCGAGGTGTTGGAGGATTCAAGTCTTGTAAGGTTTACAATAATAGTGGAAATCTCAAGTGAGAGACTTGAGGACTAGACGTAGGCAGGATTGGCCGAACCAGTATAAAATTGAGTTTGCAATTCTTCTTTCCCTATACTTTTTAATTACTTGTTATTAATTGTGATTGAGTAGTTTGCATCATCATTCATTCTTTACATATAAATTTATCTAAGGAATTGAATTTGTAAAAAAGTAATTTGAAAAAGTTTTATAAGAGGAAAATTTGGAAAACTTAATTCACCCCCCCTCTTAAGTTATAGGAGGCTATTTGACTAACAATTGGAATAGTAGAACTCCCTATGGGTTATTTTAGGTGAAGGTTGTCGAGGGTGTAGGAGGGAATAAGTTCTTTTGATAAATTGCATGTGATACATGTTCTTCTTGGATTTTCTGAGTTGTATGGTGTCAATTCTTGAAGTATCTTGGGTTGCATGTCTTGATCAATTCATAGATTGAGAAGGTTGAGATATTTGAGTTATTCATGTACTGGTATGAATTTTCTGGATTTGGGATGCTAAGTGTGAGTTTTCACGCTTAATGTGACAATTTGTGAATGCTGTTGGAATTCTGAGGCTAAGCGTGGGATCCAGGGCTTAGCGTGAGAGTGAGTTGTGTCTCTGGAAGGTTCACGCTGAGCATGGGATCCTTGGGCTTAGCGTGGGAGTTGAGTTGTGCCCCTAGAAGGCTGAGACTGAGCATGAGTTGCTACGCTGAGCGTGAAAACTTAGCTTAATAAGTTTCTTTTCCAAATGAGTGTCGCCACCGGCCCAAACGGGCCTCGGCGGTCGCGAAGACGGTCGAACTCGCTTTTATTTTAGTTTTGAAAATGTATTGGATTATTAGAACGACTTGTTCTCAAACTGAGGCCTTGTCGATCTTATCCAATTTATTTATTAAATGTCTCACCAATCCATGTTAATCCCAAGCGGGACCCTCCATGGATTAGTGGTTTTCATAAAAAGGAAGGGTTCGTGGAGTCGCCACCAATGTTTTACTCAAAACATTGGAAAAAGGGATAAGGCAATTGATTTTATAAATCAACTTTGGCCATTACAACCAGAGTTGGGTAAGGGAGTCGGTTACGCGTGGGGAAGGTGTTAGCACCCCACAGCGCCCCTTTCGGGTTCCCTATGACAGATTATTTCTAAAATAACAGTGTAAAATTACTAAATTACCCCTATTTATTCTAAGCAATTATAAATTAACTATCTACATGATGACAGTTTAAATATGCACACAGAAAGCAGTAAAAGGAAGGACTTTAAGAAGAAACCTTTGAAGCGTGCTTTTATATATTTCGTAAAACTGGGAAGCTTTTTGGCGTTCCCTCGCTCTACAAGCCCGCTCACTCCCTCCTATAAAATTTTGACTACGGAAATCCGGAGGATTTCCCTTCGACTAGGTTCGATCCTCAAGCAAAATGGCTTGGGGCTCAAGAACTTCGTCGGATCAACTCTCCGAGTGATTTCTAGGGCAGAACACTGCTCAAAAACCCCAGAATACTCAAGGAGAAGGTTGAAACTATGTTCAAAAGTGGTATGACGTTAAAATGACGCCATATTTATAGGGAACAGGCCCAATACGGGCTACGGAATCAATACGGCCGTATTGAAATTTTTGAACTTCAATACGGCCGTATTGAGTTCAATACGGCCGTATTGAAATTCAGAAATTTCAATGCGCCCGTATTGAGTTCACTGCGGCTGTATTGAAGCTTCAATACGGCCGTATTGATTTCAGTACGGCCGTATTGAAGTTTCAGAAACTTCAATACGCCGTATTGAGTTCACTGCGGCCATATTGAAGCTTCAATACGGCCGTATTAAGTTTAGTACGGCCGTATTGGGCTTCATTCCCTCCACTTCCTTATTTTAAGCTATTCTAAGACCTCTAGACCTACAGAGAACCCTCCTAGGGCCTTCCAGGAGTCCTTCTGGCTGATCTTCCTTCAGTCTTCGAGAGTCTTCAAGCTTTATTTCTGACCCGGACAATTTTAGGGGTCTACAGCTGCCCCCCCTTTACTTAGTCAAACGGCCTTTTGGTGTACCGGCTGACAAGTAAAGGAGTTGACCCAATTGTCCGGGTGATGTGCCGACCTTCTGACTTGTAATGTCTTCCGGTGGAAAATTGTTGAGTAGCCTCTCCAGGTGGGTGCATACCTCGGCGCTTCTGACATCCTCGGTAGCTGAGTTTACCCTCTCCAGGGTCAACTTCACTCGACGCCCGAGCCGGAAGTTGAACACCGACGTGCCTCTGGCGACGCTGGTGATTGAGTACCGTCTCTCCAGACCTAGCCTCACTCGACGCCCGAGCCGGAAGCTAGACACCAATGTGTTAACATCACACTGATGATTAAGTATTGCCTCTCCAGGCCCAACCTCACTCGCCGCCCGAGCCGGAAGTTGGACACCAACGCACCTCTGATGACGCTGATGGTTGAGTACCGTCTCTCCAGACCTAGCCTCACTCGACGCCCGAGCCGGAAGCTAGACACCAATGTGTTAACATCACACTGATGATTAAGTATTGCCTCTCCAGGCCCAACCTCACTCGCCGCCCGAGCCGGAAGTTGGACACCAACGCACCTCTGATGACGCTGATGGTTGAGTACCGTCTCTCCAGACCTAGCCTCACTCGACGCCCGAGCCGGAAGCTAGACACCAGTGTGTTAACATCACCCTGATGATTGAGTACCGCCTCTCCAGGCTCTGCCGCTTAACATTTGGCAGTTGAGTTTGCCCTTTCCAGGGTCTGCGTCTTAACATCGGCAGGTGAGTTTACCCTCTCCAGGGACTGCGTCTTAACATCGGCAGCTGAGTTTGCCCTCTCCAGGGACTGCGTCCGTGTCTTCTGATCACTTCGGCAATGCGAGTTTACCCTCTCCAGGGATTTGAGATGATTTTTGTCTCCACAGTCCACTATGCTGCTTCGACAGTTTTTTTTTTCCTGATTTTGTGCCGCTGAGGGCTGGATAACGCAGGGATCCGTCTAGGGGATGTGCAGTCATTCACAGGTTCCTGTGCCCCAACTTGCATTGCATTGTTGGTACCCATGGGGAATTTCTGACTCCTTGGGGTGTAGACACAGATGCTCTTTCTCTCTGAGTTGAGCGATGCCTTATGTTTGGCTGACGTCCTTTGATGTTGGTGGAGTATCCCGGTTTATCCTTATTTGGGTATCTCTTTTTGATTTTCTGATTTTTGCTGCCTCTGTGTAGGCTGTTATCCGCTGGGGATTCTGGATGTTGATTTTGTCTCCACAGTCCACGATGCTGCTTCGACGATTGTTTTTGATTTTTGTGCCACTGAGGGCTGGATAACGCAGGGATCCGTCTAGGGGATGTGCAGTTACTCATAGGTTCTTGTGTCCCAACTTTCCATTGAGTAGTTGGCGCCCATTGAGGAATTTCTGTTTCCTTGGGGTGTAGACACGAAGATGCTCTTTCTGAGATGAGCAGTGCCTTATGATTGGCTGACGTCCTTTGGACGTTGGTGGAGTATCCCGGTTATCCTTATTCGGGTAACTCTTTTTAATTTTTGGATTTTGTTGCCTCTGTGTAGGCTGTTATCCGCCAGGGGATTTTGTCATTGGTTGTGATTGGCCTCTTCTGTTAGGCAGATCATCTTGATGTTCAATGATAGGCTGAGAGCCGGATTCCGCTTGGGGAATGATTATTGATCTTTTCAATTTTTGTCTCTTTTTTGAAAGAGTGCCTCTGAATAGGCGAATTATCTTGATGTTTGATGATTGGCTGAATGCCGAATTCCTCTTGGGGAATGGTTATTGATCTTTTTGATTTTTTCTCTTTTTGAAGGGGTGCCTCTTGAGTAGGCGACTGGGGATTTGAAGTTCAGTGTTCGGCTGAGTGCCAAATTCCGCTTGGGGAATGGTTATTGATGTTTTTTTGATTTTTCTCCTTTTGCAGGGATGCCTCTGAGTAGGCGACTGGGGAATGTGGGATCTTATGTATCCCAAAGTATTATTTAGGAAGCCTCTGCAGGTTTAGCCTCACTCAGCGCTTGAGTCAGAGAGCTATCTTCCACTGAGGAAGTTTTTAAGTCCTTTGACTAGATATACTGCTTGGGTGATCGTGCTTCCATTGGGAATGTCGTCGATCTTGCTTTGATAGCTCTCGCTGGGGATTCGTTCCGTGAGCTTGAGTTGAGGTTTCTCTGGGGAGTATTATTTCTGCGAGCCTCTCCAGGCTCAATTATTCTTTGATGTGGAGTATTATTTTGGCGAGCCTCTCCAGGCTCAGTTATTCTGAAAGATGTGAAATCTTTGTCTTTTTTTGTCGACTTTTGACTTTTTCTGTATGTTTGCCTTTTTTGTCATTTTTTGGCTTTTTCTGTATTTTTGCCTTTTTTGTCATTTTTTGGCTTTTTCTGTATTTTTGCCTTTTCTGTTGTTTTTCGGCTTTTTCTGTACAGAAATGTCTCAGTTATTATGAGAGAGTATTATTTCGGCGAGCCTCTCCAGGCTCAATTATTTTGTAGGAGTATTATTTCGGCAAGCCTCTCCAGGCTCAATTATTCTGAAGGAGTATTATTTCGACAAGCCTCTCCAGGCTCAATTATTCTGTGGGAGTATTAGTATTGTTTCGGCAAGCCTCTCCAGGCTCAATTATTCTGAGAGAGTATTATTTCGGCGAGCCTCTCCAGGCTCAGTTATTTTGAGAGAGTATTGTTTCGGCAAGCCTCTCCAGGCTCAGTTATTCTGAGAGTATTCTTTCGGCAAGCCTCTCCAGGCTCAGTTATTCTGAGAGTATTCTTTCGGCAAGCCTCTCCAGGCTCAGTTATTCTGTATGATGCTGTTGATTTTCTGAATCTTTGCATTTTGCTTGCTGCTGTCATACACAAGCAATTTTTCTATTTTTTCTATTTTATGTGGTTGTCTCATGATGAGGTCTTTGAATGTGCAATTAATGTGCGCGATGCACAAAATGCAAGTTTAATTATTTTATTTTTGGAAAAAATGAATGGCTCCCCCTATCCTCTTCTTCTTGGAGGAATTTTGTCATTGATGTGAGGGAGGATTTCTGTTATTGCCAATACGGCCGTTATTCATTTCAGTATGCCCGTATTGAATTGAAAATTTGTTCATAACCCTAATTTTGGTACGGGCATACTGAACATGATACGGGCGTATTGTTTTTCTATATATATATATATATATATATTTTTTTTTTTTTTTCAATAAACAGAGAATAAGTGATCTTCCAGTACACCTATCATCTGTATGCATGTATGCGGTATGATGCACCTAATTCTATTTGATTCTCTTTTCAAAAGAATTAACCGATGCGTTTTTCTGTTTGGATTTTGCCATTCCTCCAGACGGACTGTGCTCTGCCGATTTCTGTTACCGAGGAATGATGCGTATTTGATTTTGGTGTCATCAACCAAATGATTCTTCCCTTTCTTTAGAAGATGTGTCAACCCTCCTATTGACCACTATATCTCCATGTTTCCACTAGATTATTCAAAAATCGTTGGGACAAGAGAGAAAAGAAGGAAAGGGTATATTTTTCAAAAGTTTGTGTTTTAGAGGGGATTATTTTATTTTTTGAAAAATGGGTTTTGTAAGAATGGCTGGCCATGGTAGGCTTATTGTGTTTAGGTTTGTTCGATTAAACACTTATGAGATTAAGCACATCTTTGTTATTAATGATTGTGCTTTGACAACTTGGATAGCTTTTCTTGAGCCCCTTGTTGAATTCAATTGATGGTACCATCATGGATTTATTTTGTTTTTCTTTTTTGACGGCCCTAACTTTTGCCTAAAACACCCATTTGTGATGTCTTAGCGAGCTTTTGTCTTTGTTCATTTTTTCAACCCTAACTTTTGCCTAGGTCACCCTTTTTGTGGGATTCCTAGCGGGTTTTTGTCTTCATTTTGTAACCCTAACTTTTGCCTAGGTCACCCTTTTATGGGATTCCTAGCGGGTCTTTTGCTCTTATTTTTGCGCAGTCCCCTTTTTGGGTTTCCTGCCGAGCTTATTATCTTTAGGATTTCTTTATCCATGATGGCACTTATTGAGGCCAAGAAAAGGTGCTCCAAGCTGTCATGCACATTTCCACATAAAAATGATGCGGGTTTATTGATTATTAAGACGATTTTAACCTCACTTATGTTTATTCAAACAGGGTTAAATGACGTGGTTTAGAATTTTATTGCGAGCAAGAAAAGAAGCAATAAGAAATAATGAAGAATGATTTTATTATAATCATAGTGGAAACATGTGCCCTATCGAGGCTCGGGGGTCGGGCTGTCCCCGAGGAGTGATCTCTAATAGTCACTGAATTTACACATCCCTATTAGAAGGAAAAGGACACTTGATGACGACAACCGGCCTTGACGATTGTGAACCGGCCTTCCTAAAGATCTGGCTTAAAGAACGTCGAGAAGGATCTTGGTTCCTCTTCGTCCTTTGATCTTTGTTAGGGTTGTATCTTAACCCTTGTTTCCCCGGATTGTCCTCGATAATGGGTAGCTCCGGGATTCCTTGGGAGTCCTTGCCTAATTCTTGTCTTGGCAAGTATCCGTTCTTTGTGAGCATATGAGCTACCTTCTTCATTTCTCGGGGAAACGTTTCAACATTGGCAATCTCCAATGCTTGGAAGGCGGTTTCTAGAGCTTCCTCCACTGCATCCACATAAGGTATGGTGGATGGCTTGCTGATGAGTATGTCGTCTTCAGCTTGTACAGTCACCAGCTTGTCACCCACAATGAATTTGACTTTCTGGTGAAGCGTAGAAGGAATAGCTTTTGCATCATGAATCCAAGGTCGGCCGAGGAGACAGCTGTATGCGGGAGTAATGTCCATCACTTGAAATTCGACGTTGAAGATGGTGGGCCCAATTTGGATTGGGAGATTGACTTCTCCCACCACTTCTCTTTTAGAACCGTCGAAAGCTCGGACGATCATGTTGCTCGGGTGCATTTGGATTCCCTTGATTGCCACTTGCTCGAGCGTTCTTTTTGGCATTACGTTCAAGGAAGATCCATTATCTACCAAGACTTTAGCGATGTGATACTCCTTGCACTTTATAGAGATGTGCAAGGGCTTGTTATGGTGCGGTCCCTCGGTGGGGATCTCTTCATCTGTGAAGGTGAGGTGATCACTAGCCGTGATGTGACTAATAATCCCCTCAAATTTGTCTTGGGATATGGTGTGTGACACGTATGCCTCGTTCAAGACTTTCAACAGAGCTTGCCGATGTGGTTCGGAGCATAGGATCAACGACAACAGCGTAATCTTTGCTGGCGTCTTATGAAGTTGATCCACGATGGAGTACTCGCTCTGTCGGATATACTTTAACAGCTCGTCAGTCTCCTCCTCGGATTCTTTTTCCTCGGTTTTCTTTTCTTCTTTTTCTTTATTCTTGGGGGCTTTGTTATGAAGATCATCGGGAGTGTAGATCCTACCACTCCTAGTCATGCCCCCAAGTCCAGCGATGTTGGAGATATCGCTGTCGGCAGAAGAGTGGATGTCGTATATCCACGGCACAGCCTTATTTGATTTGTAAGGGAAAGGCCTTGGAACTGTGATCCTTAATGGTGTTGGACCTTCCCCTTTGTTTGTCTTGATTACCAACAACGGAGTTGACGTGTGCTCGCTTGGCGCGGTTGTTGGCTTACACTTGATAACGAACGGCGTGTGATCCATTCTTTGAATATACGCATCGATTATTTCTTTCTTTTTATTAATGTTTATTAATGGATTACTAGGAGAGATGTATGAATGACTCCTAGATCTCTCCATGATCTATATGCATGATATGAGATGATGAGGTTGAATATGCATGCATAGTGTTTATTCAACTAAGCATTATCATGTTTTTAGGATGTCCCTAAGATGATGCATGATATTGCTTGGTTTGGATAAATAACCCTTTTTTCTTTGGGTATTTTTATTTATTATTATTATTTTTTTGTATTTTTGGGTGAAAAGGGAAACTACCTATATGAATGTGATGAAGGTAGATGTTAACACCATGCAATGGAAGATTCTTATTCCTATTTATTCTTATTTTTAAAAAAGGAATGTTGTATGTTTAAAGAAATGCAATGTATGCTCAAACAATTTCACATAATCAATGCACAAACAATTCACTCATCCACGAACAGTCACGAGCGAATCACGAGGTAGGGGTATCCTGCAGAAAAGTGCATATTCAAGGTGGATCTAACTGTTCTCACCGGTCTGAGGCCCCCAAGGTGCCCCCATTATAGGGACCCAATTCCTCTCATCGTAGGTCGATGGAAAGCTCCAACGCACCGTCGGACTCAAGTTCATGGTTATCACCTTGAGTGATGTTTTCCGACAACGGTCTACGGGCACCTATAGACCCATTCGACAACCGGCCATACTAACATCCACTCCCTATGGTTAATCACTCATGCCCCCGGGTATAGAGGGAACTGTTGTGTGCAAAGGTTTGTGTACAGTTTGTATTTCAAACAATTGCGGAATTTAAACATACAACAGTTATTTAAAGCCATATAATAAATCATGTTATCATACAAGCGAGGGGTAATGAAGTAATTTTAACTATTATTTGTTAAAAATAATCTGTCACTAAATGGGACTGACTCTCGAAGCTTCCCCAGCAGAGTCGCCATCTGTCGCCACCGGCCCAAACGGGCCTCGGCGGTCGCGAAGACGGTCGAACTCGCTTTTATTTTAGTTTTGAAAATGTATTGGATTATTAGAACGACTTGTTCTCAAACTGAGGCCTTGTCGATCTTATCCAATTTATTTATTAAATGTCTCACCAATCCATGTTAATCCCAAGCGGGACCCTCCATGGATTAGTGGTTTTCATAAAAAGGAAGGGTTCGTGGAGTCGCCACCAATGTTTTACTCAAAACATTGGAAAAAGGGATAAGGCAATTGATTTTATAAATCAACTTTGGCCATTACAACCAGAGTTGGGTAAGGGAGTCGGTTACGCGTGGGGAAGGTGTTAGCACCCCACAGCGCCCCTTTCGGGTTCCCTATGACAGATTATTTCTAAAATAACAGTGTAAAATTACTAAATTACCCCTATTTATTCTAAGCAATTATAAATTAACTATCTACATGATGACAGTTTAAATATGCACACAGAAAGCAGTAAAAGGAAGGACTTTAAGAAGAAACCTTTGAAGCGTGCTTTTATATATTTCGTAAAACTGGGAAGCTTTTTGGCGTTCCCTCGCTCTACAAGCCCGCTCGCTCCCTCCTATAAAATTTTGACTACGGAAATCCGGAGGATTTCCCTTCGACTAGGTTCGATCCTCAAGCAAAATGGCTCGGGGCTCAAGTACTTCGTCGGATCAACTCTCCGAGTGATTTCTAGGGCAGAACACTGCTCAAAAACCCCAGAATACTCAAGGAGAAGGTTGAAACTATGTTCAAAAGTGGTATGACGTTAAAATGACGCCATATTTATAGGGAACAGGCCCAATACGGGCTACGGAATCAATACGGCCGTATTGAAATTTTTGAACTTCAATACGGCCGTATTGAGTTCAATACGGCCGTATTGAAATTCAGAAATTTCAATGCGCCCGTATTGAGTTCACTGCGGCTGTATTGAAGCTTCAATAGGCCGTATTGATTTCAGTACGGCCGTATTGAAGTTTCAGAAACTTCAATACGCCGTATTGAGTTCACTGCGGCCATATTGAAGCTTCAATACGGCCGTATTAAGTTTAGTACGGCCGTATTGGGCTTCATTCCCTCCACTTCCTTATTTTAAGCTATTCTAAGACCTCTAGACCTACAGAGAACCCTCCTAGGGCCTTCCAGGAGTCCTTCTGGCTGATCTTCCTTCAGTCTTTGAGAGTCTTCAAGCTTTATTTCCGACCCGGACAATTTTAGGGGTCTACAATGAGTTGTGATGGAAGTAGATGAAGAAGTGGTTGATGTTCTTCTTCACTCTCCACCTTCAATGTCCCTATCTAGCTCTTAAGGTCCTCCAATGGTTGAAATGGACAAATAATTCCAAGCTCCAATGCTTGAAGATGGAACAAGGTGCATTCGGTTACTTCTCAAAGAAGCAAGAAGATCAATGGAACCAAGGCACAAAGGAGGAACTCCACGGTTTTGAGAAAGTGATTCTCCACGGTTTTGAGAGGCTTTGGAAGAGAGAATTTTGAGTACAAGAATGAGATTTAAGAATTTATAGAGGTAGGTAGCTTAGGGAGCAAGCTAAGCTTAACCATAGTTCAAGTGAACCATGGTTGGCTTAGCTTGACCGTCCACTCTAGTTTAGGAGGCTTGTGGAGCAAGCTTCTATCTTAGCTTTCGTGGAAAGCAAGCTAAGTTAGAAACTTGTAGCACAAGCTTCCTAAGGCTCCAAGGTTCATGAAGCAATCAGGTCAAATGAGAGAGCTAGGCGGCCTTGGGCTTGTTTCTCCACTTGATTTATTTCAAAGATTTTGGATTTGGTTTAGCTAGGTTCATCCAATGATGATGAGATCTAGTTAAATCAATTCCTTGAAAAATATGGAGCAAAACAAGTCCAATATGTAAAATTTGGCCTAGGCCCAATTCTGGCCCAATTGCTAAATACACCCTCAAGCCTTGCTATTTGCCACTCCACTTCTACTACTGAATGTCGCAACCCAAAAATTTCTGATCTTGCGACCTATGGTTTAGACATCCTTTTAAAAATTTCATCAATTAAGGAATGCCCAGACACCAGACTAATCCTTAATTAATGGTTTTGAAAATAGGTTGATGGAGTCGCCACCAATATTTTACTCAAAACATTGGAAAAAGAAAAGGTTTTTAAAAGTCGAATAATGGCCTTGATAACCAGAATTGAGTTCGGGGGTCGGTTACATGTAGAAAAGGTATTAAGCACCCCTACAACGCCCTTAATCGGTACCCTATGATAAGTTAGCATTATAAATGATAATAATAGAAATATTAAATCCCCTTTTATTAATAACTATTTACATGCTTGAAATTTAAATTATACAATTAACCCTAAAATGTCTACATGATTATTTTTATTATAACAATATTTATTATAGATAAGAAATAAAAAAAAAGAGAGAAAGAGATTAACTGAAATACCTCTTGAATGAGCTCTATTGAATCTTCAAAATAGAAAGATTTTAGGTGCTTTGTGGAAACCTTTCACACTACAATGTACCTCACAAAATCTCAAGAAATACAAAAGAGAGAGAGAAAAAGAGAGAAATTTTGAACTCTAAGGTGATAGAAAAGAATGGCACAATCCAAGAGGGGGGGTGAATTGGATTCAATGACCCTTTAAAAATTTATCAGAGTATTTTGGATCTTAATTTCAATCAAAACTTTTCTATGACAGAATTTCCAAATGAAGCTCTTCTAAAGACTTGTTACGAAAATATGAATGCAATATTCTCACTTGATTACAACATAATGAGGTTCAAAAATAATGTTCAATTACAGATTTAAACCATCAAGATTCACATACACTTGTTAATTAAGTTTTATCTTCTTTAAAGTTCAACCAAGAAATTACACAATGTAAAAGATAAGGTAGAAGAAGATTGCACAAGTCTTTTATACTGGTTCAGCCACTCCACATGTGACCTACATCCAGTCCTTAATCAACACCTGATTAAGATTTG
Source organism: Cajanus cajan (assembly GCF_000230855.2). Taxonomy (NCBI): domain Eukaryota; kingdom Viridiplantae; phylum Streptophyta; class Magnoliopsida; order Fabales; family Fabaceae; genus Cajanus; species Cajanus cajan. The sequence goes on from NC_138526.1 coordinate 25,954,160, forward strand.
TTCCACTATCTTTAAGCAAGAAGGTTTACAAGCACACACACATGCATATACTTCAACACTAAAAGATAACCACTTTCTTGACCCCAAGAAAGCACCCCTTGTAGAACCCACTACAAGAAACCTTACCACTTGAGAAACCCTTCTCAAGATTTTCCACAAAGATTCACAAAGAATAAAAGGAACGAATTCATCTGGAATTCTTGAACAAATCTTTATCTTCCCCTTTCAACAATATGATGATGATGATCTTCTCACAAGCTTTTCACAAACGTTTTCACTCTTGGATTTCACAAAGAAAACTCTCCAAGATGTCACAAAGACTCACAAAAACGTTTTTCACAAATTGATTATCAGTTCTAACTCTTGTCTGAAGTTTCTCAAAGTTCAAACTATTTATAAAAGTTTCAGCCACAGATAATCGATTATTTTAAAGAATAATCGATTATTTTGTTCTTCAGGTTTTCTGGAAACCAACCAAGAACAATATAATCAATTTAGCTGGATAATCGATTATTCCAGAGAGTTGTTCCTGGGATAATCGATTATTTTGGCAAATAATCGATTATTACAGCAAGACATTCCACTTAGCCTATTAGCTGGAATAATCGATTATATTTAACAATAATCGATTATTTTGAGTTAGTTCTTAAAACTTCATTTTAAGACTCAAAATAACTTTCCAATGTTTTTAACTCATCATCATATACTCTCTACTTAGTTTAGATAAGATTTGATTATGCACAAAGCATACTAAGCACACAAAATATAAAAACACATTCAAAACAATTTATTTCCTAAGCTCTATTACATAGCTCCATTTCATAGCATTTTCTTGACTCTTCTTTGCCTTTGTTTTTGTGCTTCAAGTTGTTGTTGTATACTTGTTGTGATCATCAAAACTCCTTTAAGATTCAAGCTCTCCTAAGCTCAACAATCTCCCCCTTTTTGATGATGACAACCCATGATTCATATTGTATCAACCCAATGCTATTGTGCTTCAAAACTTTTCAGCCATTTGTGCCTTCAACTCATTCCAACCTGCACAATACACACACACAAGCACAATACCTGCAAAAACAACTATACACATACCATACCATTTCTCCCCCTTTGGCATTATCAAAAACAAAGTAAGCCAAGTTTTTCAAATATAAGCCATGTATAGAGTATGTCCAACAATACCCAAAATAAAACTTTGATTCAGCAAACCAAACTCATCAAATACAAGTCATTTGTGCACCATCCAAATTCAAGTCATTTGTGCACCAATGAATCACAAATCAGACAAAGTCAAGCCAAAAGAGACAAAACCAGAGCATATCAATCAGCAAAATTAAAACCAAAATATCACCACAGATGCTCACAAAAACAGAGCATATTAGCACCAGCACTCCAAATCAAACTTTGGAATCACTATCAAGTCAACACATCAGTAAACCAATCTTCAAATTCATCAGAATTTAAATTGTTCATCAACAAAACATTAAAATTGTTCAGAAATTAAAAACCTTACAACCAAATTGAAATTAATTGTTCCAAACCAGAATTTAAACTCCTAATTAAAATAGAAACACAACAAAGATTAATCCTCATCCTCCGGTATCCCAAGTTGAGCCTTGATCAGTCTCACTTCATGATCCAAATCATCAAATCTGTCAAGAATACCAGAAAACAAGGACTCATGTCTTCTTGACATTTCCATCATTGCATCCATCTTGTTGATCATGACTTGCTCAAACGGTGAGAACGGCTTCAGTTCCGGTTCAGACTCCCTTCCAGGCTCAGCTTCCACCTGTGGTGGCTGATCCTCATCTTGAGACGGAACACCGTCTTCATCTGTTGCCGGCTCCGGTGTAGGGGGTACATCGCCTTTAAACACCCACTTGTCTTATTGCTTGAGCATCCCCATGTGATGCAAAGAAGACTTCTCTATTTTATTCGAAGCATGCAACACAATTTTTCTTTCACCTGTCAAATCTACTCCAGCATTCTCAAAAATTTTAGATAGCAAAAGAGCATATGGAATCGGACCATCTTCCTTTCTCCTTGCTTTCCATATACAATCGTTCACAACCGATACCCAATCGATCTTTATTTTCTTCTTAATCACATGCATCAACAGAATGTCATCTCTAGACATCTGGGCATGGTTGTGCAACCTGGGTTTTAACATCTAAGCAATAATAAAAGAAATTAAACGAGAGTTCTTTTTCATACCTCCCACCAAGAATTTCTCATAATTGGTGTTCAACGGGTTCCTTTGGCAATCCCGGAATGTGGTCAACTCTTCAAAATCCCCAAAGTTGAAGGGTTGGGGTTTCTCCTTTCCGGTGCCGCTCAAACCCGCAGCCGCTTTCAATGTCGGTCCATCCAACCTGATCAGCTTCCCTTTGACCACAAATTGCATAACCCCTTCATTAGTTGAGGCAAAGCAGAGAAATAACCTGATTAACTCAGGATAGTAGGGTCCTTCCATCTCTAAAAATGCCTTCAGCTCCTGGTGCTCTAGAAGGGTTGGAAAGCTAAAACCCTCGTTCTTGAACCAATCAAGCTTCAGGGTCTTTGGAGGAATGATTCTCCGACCGGCGTACCACTCAAAGTAGTATTCTTGAGCTTTCTCATCCGCAAACCACTTTGGGATTAGCTTCTCAGAGGGAAGAGGACGCTTGCTCCCCCTCACTTCAAGCTTCTTTGGTCTTTTGGATGAAGATGCCATGGATGGGTCTTGAAGAAAATGAAGAAGAAGAGAGATTTTGAGAGGGTTTGAGAGGATTAGGGTTTTGAGGGTTGAGAGAAAATGAGAGAATGAGAGAAGATCAGTTGAGAGAAGTGTTTTATGCCCTAACACATTCTGGGTATAAGGGTAATGGGTGGTTTTAAAAGTTGGCGCGGAGATAACCGTTTCAGGAAATTTTAAACAAACCGCCCCGATAATCGATTATTTATGCAAATAATCGATTATTTGCATCAGTAAAATCACTTAAAAACGCAATCTGATATGGATAATCGATTATTTTAAGGATAATCGATTATTACAGAGGGTAGTTTCTCCTAACACAACCCAGATAATCGATTATTTACAGAATAATCGATTATTCCAATGACTTTTCAGATTCCAGCTTCCAGATAATCGATTATTACCCAAGATAATCGATTATTACAGTGACTCTTGAGTTCCTTCTTACCAGATAATCGATTATTGCCCAAATAATCGATTATTTCAGAGACTTTTGGAATTCTTCATGTTCCAGATAATCGATTATTACCCAAGATAATCGATTATTTCCATGAATTACTTAAGATAATCGATTATATCTTAAGATAATCGATTATTCCAGAGAAGTTTTGCTTCTCAGAATTTTTAACACTTGTCAAATTTCACCAAGTCTTATTTGTCACTTTTAAATACTTTCTTCCACACACCTCTAAATATCACTCTCAAAGCATAATCAATTCAAATAGGATTCATTGATTATTCCCAATTCAATCCTTAATTGGTTGAATCTTTCTCTTGGTAGAGGTTTTGTAAAAATATCAGCTAATTGCTTGCTTTTTTCCACAAACTCTACAACACAATCATTCCTTTGAACATGATATCTCAAAAAGTGGTGTCTTATTTCAATATGTTTTGTTCTAGAGTGCAACACTGGATTCTTGGTCAAATTTATTGCACTAGTATTGTCATACCTCAAAGGAATTTTGTTCAACTCAACTCCATAATCTCTTAATTGTTGTTTCATCCAAAGAATTTGAGCACAACAACTTCTAGCAGCTATATATTTAGCCTCAGCTGTACTCAAAGCAACACAAGCTTGCTTTTTGCTATGCCATGAAACAAGTGCACTACCTAGCAAGTGACAAGTTCCACTTGTGCTCTTCCTATCTAGTCTACACCCAACATAGTCTGAATCTGAGTAGCCTATCAGACTTAGTGAGACTCCCTTTGGATACCACAACCCCACATTTGTTGTACCTTTCAAATACTTAAGGATTCTCTTCACACTCTTCATATGAGATTCTTTAGGATTAGCTTGGAATCTTGCACATAGAAACACAACAAACATTATGTCAGGCCTACTTGCTGTCAAGTACAAGAGTGATCCTATAATGCCTCTATACTTTGAACTATCAATAGAAATTCCTTTCTCATCTAAGTCAAGATTGCAATTGTTTGATATTGGTGTGGCAGCCTCCTTACACCCTTCCATACCAAACTTTTTCAGAAGTTCATTGCAATACTTGCTTTGACTTATGAATATTCCATCATGCATTTGTTTAATTTGCAATCCTAAAAAGAATGTAAGCTCTCCCATCATTGACATTTCAAATTCTCCTTGCATGATTTTAGCAAATTCTTTACATAGAGAGGTATTTATAGATCCAAACACAATGTCATCCACATATATTTGTACATACATTGTATCATTTTTAAATTTCTTGACAAACAATGTATTATCCACCTTTCCTCTTTCATAATAACTCTCAATTAGAAATTTGCTCAGCCTATCATACCAAGATCTAGGAGCTTGCTTCAAGCCATAAAGTGCCTTTTTGAGCTTGTACACATGATTAGGATTCTTAAAGTCCACAAAGCCAGGTGGCTGTTCCACATACACTTCCTCTTGTATAAATCCATTGAGGAAAGAACTTTTCACATCCATTTGATAAAGCTTGAAATTCTTTATAGAGGAATTAGCAAGAAGTAATCTAATAGCTTCTATCCTTGCTACAGGGGCAAAAGTCTCATCATAGTCAATTCCCTCTTCTTGATTATACCCCTTAGCCACTAGTCTTGCCTTATTTCTTAGAATTATTCCAGATTCATCAAGCTTATTTCTGAAAACCCACTTGGTTCCAATAATTGGATGATCTTTTGGTAATGGCACTAAATCCCACACTTCATTTCTTTCAAACTGATTTAGTTCCTCTTGCATGGCCATTAACCAATGCTCATCTTTAAGTGCTTCATCAATGTTCTTAGGTTCAACTTGTGACACAAATGCCATAGTGTTGCAAATATTTTTAATATCACTCCTAGTTGAGACACCCTTACCAATGCTTCCAATTATGTTGTCCATTGATAAGTCTCTAGTGGTTTTCCATTCCTTAGGCAATTGTTCACATGTTTCCTTTGCTTTCTCATGTGATTCACTCTCCTTAGGCACATCATTAGGTTCATTCTCCAATAGGGATTGATCAAGAAACTCATTTAAATCTTCAATTTTAGTTTGCCTTGACTCTTGCTTGTTTGACTCATCAAATACCACATGGACAGATTCTTCTACAACTAGAGTTCTCTTATTATAAATTCTATAAGCCTTACTATTTGTAGAGTATCCTAGAAATATTGCTTCATCAGCCTTTGCATCAAACTTCCCAAGTTGTTCTTTCCCATTGTTCAGCACATAGCACTTACACCCAAACACTCTAAAATATGAAATGTTAGGCTTCTTTCCTTTGTAAATTTCATAGGGTGTTTTCTTTAATATAGGCCGGATCAGAACTTTATTTAACACATGACAAGCAGTGTTAATAGCATCAACCCAAAAATATTTTGGCAAGTTTGTTTCATTCAACATTGTTCTAGCAAGTTCTTCTAAGGACCTATTCTTTCTCTCAACAACCCTATTTTTTGAGGTGTCCTAGGTGCTGAGAAATTATGGTTTATACCATGTTCCTCACAGAATTTTTGAAACATCAAGTTTTGAAACTCACCTCCATGGTCACTTCTTATAGAGGTGATGTTTGAGCACTTCTCATTTTGAACAAGTTAGGCAAATTTTCTAAAGGCATTAAAAGCATCATTTTTATTTGCAAGAAACTTAACCCATGTGTATCTAGAATAGTCATCAACAATCACTAAGCCATAGTAGTTTCCGCCTAAGCTCATGGTTCTTGAAGGACCAAACAAATCCATGTGAATTAATTGCAAAGGTCTAGATGTGGAAATCTGATTTTTGCTTTTAAAGCTAGCCTTCACTTGCTTGCCCTTTTGACAAGCATCACATAGTTTGTCCTTACCAAACTTGAGTTTAGGTAGACCAACAACTAATTCTTTCCTACACAGTTTATTCAAATGATCCATATGAATATGTGTAGATCTTCTATGCCAAAGCCATATGTTTTCTTCTTGAGTTATTAGACACTTAGTGTTTGACATTGTTATAGAGTGTTCTAAGTCAAGCATGTATATATTGTCAATTCTTTTGCCAATGAATTTGATTTCTTTACTCTTTTTATCACATATCAAGCAACATGTATCATCAAATTCAATTTTAAAGCCTTTATCACTCAATTGACTAATACTCAGCAAATTATGTTTCAACCCATCAACAAGCAAAACATTTTCAATCAATGTTTGAGAGGAGGGATTACCAACATTGCCATGGCCAAGAATTTTTCCTTTATTGTTGTCACCATAGGTAACATACCCTTCATTCTTCAATTTCAGATTTGTGAATTTTGAAGGATCCCCAGTCATATGCCTTGAGCAGCCACTATCAAGATACCAAAGTAGATTTTTGGCCCTCATGCATTCCTACAACAAAAATTCAGAGGAAAAATTTAGGTACCCATGTGGAGGGTCCTTGTAGGTTAGTTCTCAGCCTTTGACTCTTCTCAACCCAAATCATTTCTCCATTTGGAACTCCATATTTCCTAGAATAGAAGTTCCTAATTGTATGGCCTCTTTTACAGCAATAAAAACAAGTTGTTTGTCTCGAAAAGTTGCTGTTGAATTTTCTAAAATTTTGATTTTTCACAAAAGCTTCTTTCTTTGACTTAAATGGCATGCTCATACTTTGGTTAAAACCAAGTCCACTCCTATCAAAAGTGTTTCTTTGTTTTCCCAAAAGAATGTTCAAGTTTTTATTTCCATTAGTGAACCTTGCAAGTGTTGATTTTAAATCAGCATTTTCTTTTTCAAAAATTTTGCAATGTTCACAAACATCTTTTGAGGAGTGAGCTTCACTAAAGTTAAACATAGTTTGAAGATTTTCATGCTCATGCTTCAAATCTTCAAGCTCTTGTTTAGCTTCAATTAAAGCATTTTCATACCATTTCAACTTATTTTTCAACTTTGAATTTAAGGCACCTAATTTGACAGCTTCTTCATGAATTTGTATAAAAGCTTCTTGGAGCTGATCATAATCCGGATTAGATTCAAGGTCAGAGTCACTTACAATTGTGTCATGGTCAGTTCCAGCCATCAAGCACAAGTTGTTCTCCTCACATTCAGATTCATCACTTGATGTGCTTGAGTCATTATCTTCCCAAGCAATGTAGGCTCTCTTCCCTTTTCCATTTTTCTTAAATTTCTTCTCCTCTTGTTCCTTCTTCAAGAGATTTGGACACTCAGCTTTCATGTGTCCCGGTTTTCCACATTCAAAGCAATTGAAGGAGGATGTGCTTGCTTCCTCTTTCTTGTTTGTCTTTTTATTGAATTTGTAGGGGGAATTCTTCTTTCTTCTCATGAACTTTCTGAACTTCTTTACCAGCAGATTGAAGTTCTCAGTTTTGGAATCATCGGAGCTTGTTTCTTCACACACCTCTTTACCTTTGGCAGATTTCAAGGCTTTCAATGACACTCCTTTGCCTTTCTTATCTTGCTGCTCATGTTCATCAAATATGTGCAGCTTTTGCTCATGCTCCCTCAACTTCCCAAAGAGAGTAGCTAATGTCAAGGAGGTCAAATCCTTTGATTCTTCAATGGCTATCACCTTTGCTTGCCATGATCTGTCCAAGCATTGCATCACTTTTAAATTTAGCTCTTCCTTCTCAAATTTCCTGCCAAGGTCAACAAGGTGATTTATCAAGTGTGTAAATCTCTTTTGAAAATCAGAAATAGATTCACCATTTTGCATTCTAAACAGCTCATATTCTCTTATGAGAGTATGCTTTCTTGATCTCTTTACATCACTTGTTCCTTCATGAGTGACTTGCAAAGTATCCCACATTTCTTTAGCAGATATGCATTGTGAAATTCTAAAAAATTCATCAATAGACAATACAGATGTTATAATGTTTTTGGCTCTCTTATCATGTTGGGCTCTTTTCTTTTCCTCATCACTCCATTCACTCCAATGTTTTTCCTTAAGCTCACCATCATCATCTTTTTTCATAGGGATATAGGGTCCATTTTCTATAGCATCCCTTACAGCAATATCAATAGCTTCAATGAAAATTCTCATCCTAATTTTCCAATAGACATAGTTTTCACCATTGAAAACAGGAGGTCTACGAATAGACACACCCTCACCATAGGGTAAATTGTTGTTGGCCATTTTTGAAATCTTGAATAACTCTCAAGAACCTTGCTCTAGATACCAATTGATAGAAAAGAATGGCACAATCCAAGAGGGGGGGGGGGTGAATTGGATTCAATGACTCTTTAAAAATTTATCAGAGTATTTTGGATCTTAATTTCAATCAAAACTTTTCTATGACAGAATTTCCAAATGAAGCTCTTCTAAAGACTTGTTACGAAAATATGAATGCAATATGCTCACTTGATTACAACATAATGAGGTTCAAAAATAATGTTCAATTACAGATTTAAACCATCAAGATTCACATACACTTGTTAATTAAGTTTTATCTTCTTTAAAGTTCAACCAAGAAATTACACAATGTAAAATATAAGGTAGAAGAAGATTGCACAAGTCTTTTATACTGGTTCAGCCACTCCACATGTGACCTACATCCAGTCCTTAATCAACACCTGATTAAGATTTGTTCCACTATCTTTAAGCAAGAAGGTTTACAAGCACACACACATGCATATACTTCAACACTAAAAGATAACCACTTTCTTGACCCCAAGAAAGCACCCCTTGTAGAACCCACTACAAGAAACCTTACCACTTGAGAAACCCTTCTCAAGATTTTCCACAAAGATTCACAAAGAATAAAAGGAACGAATTCATATGGAATTCTTGAACAAATCTTTATCTTCCCCTTTCAAGAATATGATGATGATGATCTTCTCACAAGCTTTTCACAAACGTTTTCACTCTTGGATTTCACAAAGAAAACTCTCCAAGATGTCACAAAGACTCACAAAAACATTTTTCACAAATTGATTATCAGTTCTAACTCTTGTCTGAAGTTTCTCAAAGTTCAAACTATTTATAAAAGTTTCAGACACAGATAATCGATTATTTTAAAGAATAATCGATTATTTTGTTCTTCAGGTTTTTTGGAAACCAACCAAGAACAATATAATCGATTATTTAGCTGGATAATCGATTATTCCAGAGAGTTGTTCCTGGGATAATCGGTTATTTTGGCAAATAATCGATTATTACAGCAAGGCATTCCACTTAGCCTATTAGCTGGAATAATCGATTATATTTAACAATAATCGATTATTTTGAGTTAGTTCTTAAAACTTCATTTTAAGACTCAAAATAACTTTCCAATGTTTTTAACTCATCATCATATACTCTCTACTTAGTTTAGATAAGATTTGATTATGCACAAAGCATACTAAGCACACAAAATATAAAAACACATTCAAAACAATTTATTTCCTAAGCTCTATTACATAGCTCCATTTCATAGCATTTTCTTGACTCTTCTTTGCCTTTGTTTTTGTGCTCCAAGTTGTTGTTGTATACTTGTTGTGATCATCAAAACTCCTTTAATATTCAAGCTCTCCTAAGCTCAACATAAGGAGTCTAGACAAAATTTGGAGCCTTGAGAACTGTGCCCGAGCTGTCTATTTATAGGCATCAGAAGGGTGCCAGAACGGCCCGTTCCAAAATCGAAACAGCCCGTTCTGGATCTGGCCGTTATGTGTTAATTTCGTATATTGGAACGACCCGTTCTGAAATTGGAACGACCTGTTCCAGAGGTGAATTTAACACATAATTGCTATGCTGGAATGACCCGTTCCAAATTATGATTTGAGGCCTTTTTTGTCACTTGGAACGGTCCGTTCCAATTTGGGAACGACCCGTTCCAAATGTAGGTTTTAGCCTTTTTTTAAGAGCTTGGAACGGCCCGTATTCCAATTTTGGAACGACCCATTCCAAACTAGGGTTTTAGGCCCTTTCTGTAAATTGGAATGGCCCGTTCCGGGCTACTAAAACCAGCTTATTTAGGCATTTAGCCTTCTGATGTCATGTCTTGTTATTTCCATGCTTTGGGAGTTCCTTTCCTTGATAATAGACGTCCATTTCTTTGTTTGTATGCCCCCCGGACGAAATTGGGTGTCTATAGCTGCCCCTCTTTACTTGTCCATTGGCATAGCTATGTGTTTCTTTTCTAAAGGCAAGTAAAGACGTAGACATTTCGTCCGGGTCTTCTCTTTGTCTCTTTGTGTGACGCTTCTACGTTGCTTCTCTTGGATAGGTGTATTTGCTCGTATCATTATCTTTTAGAGAAGTTGAGCATTGGTTGCGTACTCTATTGGGTAACAAGGTTGACAAACTGTACACCTGATCTTCAGTCTTTGAGTAGAAGCTCCATTGTTTCTCTTGTGATAATATGTCCCTTTATTTGTAGCTTGTTTAAGAGGGAGTATTATGGCTGACCTCTCCAGGCTGCCTGTTGAACGGTGAGTATTATTATGGCTGACCTCTCCAGGCTGCCTGCTGAACGGTGAGTATTATTATTCATGGCCTCTCTAGGCTGCCTGCTGAATGGTGATATTATTATGCCTGGCCTCTCCAGGCTGCCTGCTGAACAGTGATTATTATTATGCCTGGCCAGGCTGCCTGTTGAACGGTGAGTATTATTATGCCTGGCCTCTTCAGGCTACCTGCTAATGCTGAGTATTATTATGCCTAGCCTCTCCAGGCTACCTGCTAATGCTGAGTATTATTATGCCTCGCCTCTCCAGGCTGCTTATTGATGCTGAGTATTATTATGCCTGGCCTCTCCAGGCTACCTGCTGAATGGTGAGTATTATTATGCCTGGCCTCTCCAGGCTGCCTGCTGATGCTGATGATGTGATTGCCCCTTTTCTTTGGGAGGACGTCTGATGAAGACGAGGATTGCTAGTTGGTGGTACCCTTGTGATGGTGGGAAAATGAGTAAATGCTGAGTATTATTATGCTTGGCCTTTCCAGGCTACCTACTAATACTGATGATGTGATTGCCCCTTTTCTTTGGGAGAACGTCTGATGAAGACGAGAATTGCTAGTAAGTGGTGCCCTTGTGATGGTGGCCAAAGGAGTAAATGGGTGACAGGGGTTATGGTACTTCCCCTACCATGTGAGTATTGTGATGCCTCTCCATGCGCCTTCATTGTGGGATGGTTGGTAAGAGTTTGATGTTGTTCTTGTCAAAGTGAGTATTGTGATTCCTCTCCAGGCGTCTGCTTGTAATAAGGTTTTTTCTAAAAAAAATTTTCTTAGCTTTGGATTTTTCAACATGTACGAAGCTTGCCTTTTTTCTATTTTATTTTTCTAGATGCTTCGGCTTTTTCATCATGTATAAAGCTGGCCTTTTTTTCTGTTTTATTTTTCTAAATGCTTCAGCTTTTTCAACATGTACGAAACTTGCCTTTTTTGATTTTATATTTTGTTGACATCATTGGTGGAGGGATCACATCCCATTATGATGTTATTTGTTGATTCTTTATTGATGAGTATTATTTTGGAATCCACTCCTGGCTTTGGTTAGGAAGTCATTCCTGGTCTTGGCATTCTCTTGGATCATCCTTCATTCAATTGAGGAGTAGGGCGCGATGGCCTCTTCATGCTTATGGGCTTGCTTATTCGGTTGATTCCATTCTATTCCACTATTAATATGTCTTTGCTTAGTGGACACATAGAATTACTTGGGGTTGCCATTTGACACCGCTTCAACTCATGCTTAGCTATTGAACTTTTACAAGTGCTTTGTCCTGATAACTCTTTCTGACCCATAGCAAGTAGCATACATGGATACATGGATGCAATGAAAATGCAAGATAGGAATGATTTTTTTATTTATTATTTTTTTTGTGTAACGCCCTTCCATATGCCCGTACCTCATATGCATGCGATGCAGTTTATGCTCATGTGTTTGTTCCTAAACATGCAATTCAATTTTTTTGTTGGGAAATTAACCTGTGCGCGTTAAGGTTAAAGTTGACGATTTCTTTTTATCCATGCCGTTTGTGATTATCGCCGGGATATGTTCTTTCGAACTTAAGGTTTCAATGGCTCCTTGATTATCTAGTCGATGTATAGTCAAGCGTCACCCAGCTCTGTTTGGGGACATCTCGATCTTTTCTCTATGAGTACTCACTGTGCATTCTCCATGTATATTTTTGGTACCATTTTAATGCCATAAAGGTCAAGTGAAATGAAGAAAAGGGATGTTTGTATTTTTCAAGAGGTTGTTAGAAGGGAATTTTTTTTCTTCAAAAAGGGTTTTTAGAAGAATGGCTGGCCAAGGTGGTGTAGACCCCTAAAATTGTCCGGGTCGGAAATAAAGCTTGAAGACCCTCGAAGACTGAAGGATAATCAGCCAGAAGGACTCCTCGAAGGCCCTAGGAGGGTTCTCTGTAGGTCCAGAGGTCTTAGAATAGCTCAAAATAAAGAAGTGGAGGGAAAAAGCCCAATACGGCCGTACTGAACTCAATACGGCCGTATTGAAGCTTCAATACGGCCATACTGAAGTCAGTACGACCGTATTGACACTTCAATACGACCGCTGCGAACTCAATACGGGCGTATTGAAATTTCTGACTTTCAATACGACCGTATTGAACTCCAATACGACCGTATTGAAGTTCAAAAATTTCAATACGGCCGTATTGGCCCTGTAGGCCGTACTGCGCCTATTTCCTATAAATATGACGTCAATTGGACGTCATTCCACACTTTGGAACATAGTTTCAACCCTCTCCTTGAGTATTCTGGGGTTTTTGAGCAGTGTTCTGCCCTAGAAATCACTCGGAGAGTTGATCCGACGAAGTTCTTGAGCCCCGAGCCATTTTGCTTGAGGATCGAACCTAGTCGAGGGGAAATCTTTTTGATTCCCTTAGTTAAAATTTTGTTCTAGGAGAGCGAGGAGCGGGCTTGTAGAGCGAGGGAACGCCAAAACGCTTCCCAGTTCATTTTTTATAAAAAGCACGCTTCAAGAGGTTTCCCTTCAATCCTTCCTTTTACTGCTTTCTGTGTGCATATATAAACTGTCATCATGTAGATAGTCAATTTATAATTGCTTAGAATAAATAGGGGTAATTTAGTGATTTTACGCTGTTATTTTAGAAAATAATCTGTCATAGGGAACCCGAAAGGGGCGCTGTGGGGTGCTAACACCTTCCCCACGCGTAACCGACTCCCTTACCCAACTCTGGTTGTAGTGGCCAAAGTTGATTTTTAAATCAATTGCCTTATCCCTTTTTCCAATGTTTTGAGTAAAACATTGGTGGCGACTCCACGAACCCTCCTCTTATGAAAACCACTAATCCATGGAGGGTCCCGCTTGGGATTAATATGGATTAGTGAGCCTTTTAATAAAATTGCTCGTTTGACGAGGTCTCAGTTTGAGAATAAGTCATTCTAGCAATCCATATTTTAAAACAAACGAGTCCAACCATCCTTCGCGAATGCCGAAAGCCCGTTTCGGGCCGGTGGCGACAGATGGCGACTCCACTGGGGAAGCCTCGAGAGTCAGTCCCATTTAGTGACAGATTATTTTTAACAAATAATAGTTAAAATTACTTCATTACCCCTTGCTTGTATGATAACATGCTTTATATATTTGGCTTTAAATAACTGTTGTTTGTTTAAATTTCCGCAATTGTTTGAAATAAAAATTGCACACAAACCTTTGCACACAACAGTTCCCTCTATACCCGGGGGCATGAGTGGTAATCCATAGGGAGTGGATGTTAGTACGGCCGGTTGATGGGTTTATAGGAGCCTATGAGACCGTTGTCGGAAAACATCACTCAAGGTGATAACCATGAACTTGAGTCCGACGGTGCGTTGGAGCTTTCCATCGACCTACGACGAGAGGAATTGGGTCCCTATAATGGGGGCACCTTGGGGGCCTTTGACCAAGTGAGAACAGTTAGATCCTCCTTGAATATGCACTTTTCTGCAGGAGACCCCTACCTCGTGATTCGCTCGTGACTGTTCGTGGATGAGTGAATTGTTTGTGCATTCGTTATGTGACATTGTATGAGCATACATTTGCATTCTTTAAACAAACAACATTCCTATTCTATTAAAATAAGAATAAATAGAAATAAGGATCTTCTAGTACATGGTGTTAACATCTACCTTCATTGCATTCATATAGGTAGTTTCCCTTTTCACCCAAAAAATACAAAAAAAGATACAAAATATTCAAAAGAAAAAATATGTATTTACCCAAACCAAGCAATATCATACATCATCTTAGGAAAATCCTAAAAACATGATAATGCTTAGTTCAATAAACACAATGCATGCATATTCAACATCATCATCTCATGCATATAGATCATGGAGGGATCTAGGAATCATTCATTTCATACATCCCTCCTAGTAATTCAGTAATAAACATAAATAAAAAGAAAGGATTAAATCGATGCGTATTTTCAAAAATGGATCGCACGCCGTTCGTCATCAAGTGTAAACCAACAACCGCGCCAAGCAAGCGCACATCAACTCCGTTGTTGGTAATCAAGACGAATAAAGGGGAAGGTCCGACACCATTAAGGATCACCGCTCCAAGACCTTTCCCTTACGAATCAAATAAGGCTGTGCCGTGGATATACGACATCCACTCTTCTGCCGACAGTGATATCTCCAATATCGCTGGACTTGGGGGCATGACTAGGAGTGGCAGGATCTACACTCCCAAAGATCTTCATGATAAAGCTCCCAAGAATAAAGAAAAAGGAAAAGATAAAACCGAGGAAAAAGAATCCGAGGAGGAGACTGACGAGCTGTTAAAGTTTATCCGACAGAGCGAGTACTCCATCGTGGATCAACTTCATAGGACGCCAGCAAAGATTACGCTGTTGTCGTTGATCCTAAGTTCCGAACCGCATCGGCAAGCTCTGTCGAAAGTCTTGAACGAGGCATACGTGTCGCACACTATCTCCCAAGACGAGTTTGAGGGGATTGTTAGTCACATCAAGGCTAATGATCACCTCACCTTCATCGATGAAGAAATCCCCGCCGAGGGATCAAACCACAACAAGCCCTTGCACATCTCTACAAAGTGCAAGGAGTAGCACATCGTTAAAGTCTTGGTAGGTAATGGATCTTCCTTGAAAGTGATGCCAAAAAGAACGCTCAAGCAATTGGCAATCAAGGGAGTCCAAACGCGCCCGAGCAACATGATCGTTCGAGCTTTCGACGGTTCTAAAAGAGAAGTAGTGGGAGAAATCAATCTTCCAATCCAAATTGGACCCACTATCTTCAACGTCGAATTTCAAGTGATGGATATCACTCCCGCATACAGCTGTCTCCTCGGCCGACCTTGGATTCATGATGCGAAAGCTATTCCTTCTACGCTCCACCAGAAAGTCAAGTTCATAGTGGGTGACAAACTGGTGACCGAACAAGCTAAAAATGACATACTCATCAGCAAGCCATCCAACATACTTTATGTGGATGCAGCAGAGGAAGCTTTAGAAACCGCCTTCCAAGCATTGGAAATCGCCAATGTCGAAACGTTTCCCCGAGAAATGAAGAAGGTAGCCTCCATGCTCACCAAGAACGGATACTTGCCAGGACAAGGATTAGGCAAGGACTCCCAAGGAATCCCGGAGCTACCCATTATCAAGGACAATCCGGGGAAACAAGGGTTAGGATACAACCCTGTTAAAGATCAAAGAACGAAGAGGAATCAAGATCCTTCTCGACGTTCTTTAAGCCAGATCTTTAGGAAGGCCGGTTCACAAGCGTCAAGGCCGGTCGTCGTCGTCAAATGTTTTTCTCCTTCCGATAGGGATGTATAGACTCAGTGACTATTAGAGATCACTCCTCGGGGACAGCCCGACCCCCGAGCCTCGATAGGGCACATGTTTCCATTATGATTATAATAAAATCATTCTTCATTAATTCTTTATTGCTTCTTTTCTCGCTTGCAATAAAATTCTAGACCACATTATTTTAACCCTGTTTGAATAAACATGAATGAGGTTAAAATCATCTTAATAATAATAAACCCACATCATTTTTATGTGGAAGTGTGTGTGTCAACTTGGAGCACCTTTTCTTGGCCTCAATAAGTGCCATCATGGATAAAGAAATCCTAAAGAGCAAAAGACCCGCTAGGAATCCCACAAAAGGGTTACCTAGGCAAAAGTTAGGGTTACAAAATAAGACCAAAAGACCCGCTAGGAATCCCACAAAAGGGTGACCTAGGCAAAAATTAGGGTTACAAAATAATGAATAAAAACAAAAGCCCGCTAAGACACCACAAATGGGTGTTTTAGGCAAAAGTAAGAGCCGTCAAAAAAGAAAAACAAAATAAATCCATGATGGTACCATCAATTGAATTCAACAAAGGGGCTCAAGAAAAGCTATCCAAGTTGTCAAAGCACAATCATTAATAACAAAGATGTGCTTAACCTCATAAGTGTTTAAACAAACAAACCTAAACACAATAAGCCTACCTTGGCCATCCATGCTTACAAAAACAATTTTTCAAAAATAAAATAATCCCCTCTAAAACACAAACTTTTGAAAATATATCCTTTCCTTCTTTTCTCTCTTGTCCCAACGATTTTTGAATAATCTAGTGGAAACATGGAGATATAGTGGTCAATAGGAGGGTTGACACATCTTCTAAAGAAAGGGAAGGATCATTTGGTTGATGACACCAAATCTCAAATATAATACGCATCATTCCTCGGTTACAGAAGTCGGCAGCGCACAGTCCGTCTGGAGGAATGGCAAAATCCAAACACAAAAACGCATCGGTTAATTCTTTTGAAAAAAGAATCAAATAGAATTAGGTGCATCATACTGCATACATGCATACAGTTGATAGGTGTACTGGAAGATCACTTATTCTCTGTTTATTGAAAAAACAAAAAAAATATATAAATAATATAAATTTCAGAAAAAACAATGCGCCTGTACCATGTTCAGTACACCCGTACTAAAATCAGGGTTATGAACAAAATTTCAACTCAATACGGGCGTACTGAAATGGATGCGGCCGTATTGGCCATAAAGAAATTTTCAAAGACCTCGTCATGAGGCAACTACATAAAATAGAAAAAATAGAAAAATTGCTTGTGTATGACAGCAGCAAACAAAATGCAAAGATTCAGAAAATCAACAGCGTCATACAGAATAACTGAGCCTGGAGAGGCTTGCCGAAAGAATACTCTCAGAATAACTGAGCCTGGAGAGGCTTGCCGAAACAATACTCCCATAGAATAACTGAGCCTGGAGAGGCTCGCCGAAATAATACTCTCAAAATAACTGAGCCTGGAGAGGCTCGCCGAAATAATACTCTCAAAATAACTGAGCCTGGAGAGGCTTGCCGAAATAATACTCTTTAAGAATAACTGAGCCTGGAGAGGCTCGCCAAAATAATACTCTCAAAATAATTGAGCCTGGAGAGGCTCGCCGAAATAATACTCTCTCATAATAACTGAGACATTTCTATACAGAAAAAGCCAAAACCAATAAAGAAAAGGCAAAAACGAAAAAAAAGCCGTAACCAATAAAAAGGCAAAACATAGAAAAAGCCGAAAATGAAAAAGGCAAAAATACAGAAAATCCAACAAACAGCTTGTACAGAATAATCGAGCCTGGAGAGGCTCGCAGAAATAATACTCCCCAAAGGGAACCTCAGCTCATGAAGCCAATATCCAACAAGAGCTTTCAAAGCAAGATTGTCAAAATCTCCCAAAGGAAGTACGATCATCCAAGTAATATATCCAAGTCAAAGGACTTCAGACTTCCTCAGTGGAAAGTAGCTCTCCGACTCAGGCATTGAGTGAGGCTAAGCCTGTAGAGGCTTCCTAAATAATACTCTCCCGATCAGACAGAATAATTGAGCCTGGAGAGGCTCGTAGAAATAATACTCCTTCAGAATAATCGAGCCTGGAGAGGCTCGCAGAAAGAATACTCCCTTCAGAATAATTGAGCCTGGAGAGGCTCGCCAAAATAATACTCCACATCACAGAATAATTGAGCCTGGAGAGGCTTGCTGAAATAATACTCTTACAGAATAACTGAGCCTGGGGAGGCTAGCCGAAATAATACTCTTTCATCATAACTAAAGCCTGGAGAGGCTTGCAGAAATAATACTCTCTCAGAATAATTGAGCCTGGAGAGGCTCGCAGAAATAATACTCCCTAGAGGGAACCTCAGCTCAAGCTCACGAGAAAATCCCCAGCGAGAGCTATCAAAGCAAGATCGACGCAATCCCCAATGGAAGTGCGATCATCCAAACAGTATATACAAGTCAAAGGACTTAACACTTCCTCAGTGGAAGATAGCTCTCCGACTCAAAGCGCTGAGCGAGGCTAAGCCTGTAGAGGCTTCCTAAATAATACTCTGGGATACAATAAGATCCCCAAATCCCCAATCGCCTACTCAAGAGGCATCCCTGCAAAAAGGAGAAGAAAATAAAAAATATCAATAATTATTCCCCAAGCGGAATCTGGCACTCAGCCGAACACCGAACATCAAGATAATTCGCCTACTCAGAGGCACTTCTTCAAAAAGAAAAGATCCAAAAGATCAATAACAAATCCCCAAGCTGAATTTGGCTTTTCAGCCAATCATTGAACATCAAGATGATATGCCTAACAGAAGAGGCTAATCAAAATCAACGACAAAATCCCCCAGCGGGTAACAGCCTACACAGAGGCATTCCTTCAAAGAAGAGAAAAATCGGAAAAATCAACAACAATTCCCCAAGCGGAATTCGGCTTTTCAGCCAATCATTGAACGTCAAGCTGATACGCCTAACAGAAGAGGCCAATCACAACTAATGACAAAATCCCCTAGCGGATAACAGCCTACACAGAGGCAACAAAATCCAAAAATTAAAAAGAGTTACCCGAATAAGGATAAACCGGGATACTCCACCAAGGTCAAAGGACGTCAGCCAAACATAAGACATCGCTCAACTCAGAGAGAAAGAGCATCTGTGTCTATACCCCAAGGAGTCAGAAATTCCCCAAGGGTACCAACAATGCAATGCAAGTTGGGGCACAGGAACCTGTGAATGACTGCACATCCTCTAGACGGATCCCTGCGTTATCCAGCCCTCAGTGGCACAAAAATCAAAAACAATCGTCGAAGCAGCATCGTGGACTGTGAAGACAAAATCAACATCCAGAATCCCCAGCGGATAACAGCCTACACAGAGGCAGCAAAATCAGAAAACCAAAAGAGACACCCGAACAAGGATAACCGGGATACTCCACCAACGTCGAAAGGACGTCAGCCAATCATAAGGCACCGCTCACATCAGAAAGAGCATCTTTGTGTCTGCACCCCAAAGGAATCAGAAATTCCCCAGTGGGCACCAACTACGCAATGGAAAGTTGGGACACAAGAACCTATGAGTAACTGCACATCCCCTAGACGGATCCCTGCGTTATCCAGCCCCTAGTGGCACAAAATCAGAAACAACCGTCGAAGCAGCACCGTGGACTGTGGAGACAAAATCATCACAAATCCCTGGAAAGGAGATATTCACGCTACCCCGTCGTCACAAACACGGAGGTATGCAGCTTCCGGCTCGGGCAATGAGCGAAGCTATCTCTGGAAAAGGGGGTACTCACCGCTTACCGTTGTCACAAAGGTACTTAGCTTCCGGCTCGAACAAAGAGTGAAGCTAAGCCTGGAGAGACGGTACTTACAGCTTCCAGCTTGGGCAACAAGCAAAGCAAGGCCTGGAGAGGCAAAACTCACACCGCTCACCGTCGTCACAAAGGTGCTTGGTTTCCGGCTCGAACAAAGAGCGAGACTAGGCCTGGAGAGGCAAAACTCATACTGCTCACCGTCGTCACAAAGGTGCTTCGCTTCCGGCTCGAACAAAGAGTGAAGTTAAGCCTGGAGAGACGGTACTCACAGCTTCCAGCTTGGGCAACAAGCAAAGCAAGGCCTGGAGAGGCAAAACTCGCACTGCTCACCGTCGTCGCAAAGGTGCTTAGCTTCCGGCTCGAACAAAGAGTGAAGCTAAGCCTGGAGAGGCGGTACTCAACCATCAGCGTCATCAGAGGCGCGTTGATGCCCAACTTCCGGCTCGGGCGTCGAGTGAAGTTGGCCTTGGAGAAGGTAAACTCAGCTACCGAGGATGTCAGAAGCGCCGAGGTATGCACCCACCTGGAGAGGCTACTCAACATTTTCCCACCGGAAGACGCTACAAGTCAGAAGGTCGGCACAATACCCGGACAATTGGGTCAACTCCTTTACTTGTCAGACGGTATACCAAAAGGCCGTCCGACTAAGTAAAGGGGGGGCAGCTGTAGACCCCTAAAATTGTCCGGGTCGGAAATAAAGCTTGAAGACCCTCGAAGACTGAAGGATAATCAGCCAGAAGGACTCCTCGAAGGCCCTAGGAGGGTTCTCTGTAGGTCCAGAGGTCTTAGAATAGCTCAAAATAAAGAAGTGGAGGGAAAAAGCCCAATACGGCCGTACTGAACTCAATACGGCCGTATTGAAGCTTCAATACGGCCATACTGAAGTCAGTACGACCGTATTGACACTTCAATACGACCGCTGCGAACTCAATACGGGCGTATTGAAATTTCTGACTTTCAATACGACCGTATTGAACTCCAATACGACCGTATTGAAGTTCAAAAATTTCAATACGGCCGTATTGGCCCTGTAGGCCGTACTGCGCCTATTTCCTATAAATATGACGTCAATTGGACGTCATTCCACACTTTGGAACATAGTTTCAACCCTCTCCTTGAGTATTCTGGGGTTTTTGAGCAGTGTTCTGCCCTAGAAATCACTCGGAGAGTTGATCCGACGAAGTTCTTGAGCCCCGAGCCATTTTGCTTGAGGATCGAACCTAGTCGAGGGGAAATCTTTTTGATTCCCTTAGTTAAAATTTTGTTCTAGGAGAGCGAGGAGCGGGCTTGTAGAGCGAGGGAACGCCAAAACGCTTCCCAGTTCATTTTTTATAAAAAGCACGCTTCAAGAGGTTTCCCTTCAATCCTTCCTTTTACTGCTTTCTGTGTGCATATATAAACTGTCATCATGTAGATAGTCAATTTATAATTGCTTAGAATAAATAGGGGTAATTTAGTGATTTTACGCTGTTATTTTAGAAAATAATCTGTCATAGGGAACCCGAAAGGGGCGCTGTGGGGTGCTAACACCTTCCCCACGCGTAACCGACTCCCTTACCCAACTCTGGTTGTAGTGGCCAAAGTTGATTTTTAAATCAATTGCCTTATCCCTTTTTCCAATGTTTTGAGTAAAACATTGGTGGCGACTCCACGAACCCTCCTCTTATGAAAACCACTAATCCATGGAGGGTCCCGCTTGGGATTAATATGGATTAGTGAGCCTTTTAATAAAATTGCTCGTTTGACGAGGTCTCAGTTTGAGAATAAGTCATTCTAGCAATCCATATTTTAAAACAAACGAGTCCAACCATCCTTCGCGAATGCCGAAAGCCCGTTTCGGGCCGGTGGCGACAGGTGGGCTTTAGTGTTTATGGCTATTAAACAAAGCATATTTGCTATAAAGAAGCTATCATTGTGTTTAGCCTTTTTGGAAAGTGAAGTGATGACTCGGGGTCATACTCTGATTGGATGATTCCTCTGAGTCGCCTTTCGGTTTTCAACTTAGGTTGCTGCTTTAACGTCCTAACTTTTGCCTAGGTCACTTGAGATGTGTTACTTAGCGGACATTTTTCTTTTGATCGTTTCTTTTGCCTAGGTTACTTATTTTTACTTGTGGGTTGCCTAGCAGATCTTGCCCTAACTTTTGCGCAACCCCCTTAGTGGGTTTCCTGCCGGGCCTTCATTTTTTTGCAGCACTTGTGTGGGACGCCCTTATTTTTATTGAACCCTAGTCATGTTTGGATTCCTAATTGTTCATTTATTATCCTTTCCATGCTATTATCGAGTAACATCTTTGTCGCAAATACATTTTTTTTATTAAGGGTTGATGGATGAGGCTTAGAGTGAATATTAAAAGGGAGAAAAGAAATGAAGGAGTGTTATGGCATTTAAAACAGTACTTCCAATTTACACGTGCCCTTTTAGCAAAGCTCGAAGGCTCGGGCGTGCCCTAAGTTTGTGATTCATACACAGAGAGATAGACGAAGGTTGCTCCCTAGAGAGTCATGGATGACTTGATAATTTCAAAAAACTGTTCCACTTGCTTGGACGTCGGTGCTTTGAACTAGGAGTGAAATCTTTATGAATTCTTGCTTCCGAAGGGAATACTCGAGTCACCTTTCGATTTCATCTCAGATAGACATTTTTATATATCCCTAACTTTTGCATAGGACGTATCCTATTGGGATTTTGTTTCTTTTTTCTTTACCCTAATTTTTGCCTAGGACGCCCTTTACGGTTTTTCATCCTAGCGGGTTTTTTTCGTGCAATGTTTTTGTTCCTCAATTGGGTTTTGTCTTGTAATTCCCTAGAAGCAAGGATTCGTCCATTCTTGATCATTCCTCTTATCCCAGCAATTGTCATTTCGTCATGGGAAAGTCTCGCTGTTTGAATCGTCGATTTAGGTCTGTGATGCCCCCAATTACTGATAAGTGTTTCCCGATTTGATGTGTCGGGTTCGCATTTGATTACAATAATTTTTAATTATCCGGCTAACATGCACAAATTAGATTTTCCCTTTTATTTTTATTTATTATTTACAAGGAAGGCGTGTTATCTATATGAAACGTAAAATAGGATGCAAAGACACATGAGAAATTCAACGGATATCATTCTCATTGATTTTTGTTTAGAGAACATTCTTTGCATACTATTATATGTGCCTTCCATTTCTAATGAATGTATGCTAATGCACTATCCTAGGAGATGCATGATATTTATTTTCTACCTAAATGTTATCATGTTTTTGACTAAGGGTTATGATGCATGATTTTTTTTGCTATATTCTTTTTTTGAAATAAACTACCCTATATGATGCTTTAGAGTTAGGGTATACAGAAGAGCGTTCGTTTTTTATTTTTATTTTTTTTATTGATATCTCTTTGTTTGTTTATAATTCCTTTCTATTTGTCTATAATTCGTATATTGGAACAGCCAGTTCTGAAATCGGAACGGCTCGTTCCAGAGGTGCCTTTAACACATAATTGCTATGCTGGAACGGCCCGTTCCAAATTAAGATTTGATGCCTTTTTTGTCACTTGGAACGGCCCGTTCCAATTTGGGAACGACCCATTCCAAATATAGGTTTTAGCCTTTTTAAAAGCTTGGAACGGCCCGTTCCAAAGTAGGATTTTAGGCCTTTTTTGTAAATTGGAACGACCCGTTCCTGTTTTGGAACAGCCAGTTCCAGGCTACTAAAACTAGCTTATTTAGGCTTTTAGCCTTCCGATGTCATGTCCTGTTATTTCCATGCTTTGGGAGTTCCTTTCCTTGATAATAGACGTCCATTTCTTTGTTTGTATTCCCCCCGGACGAAATTGGGTGTCTACACTAAAAAAGTAAAAATAAACGACCTTTAATACAAGGTCAAATGTAGTAAAAGTCTCCAAAGAACCTACTCTAAAGTAATTATACAATGATCTATAAAAAGGAAACAAAGTGCCTCACAAATACAAAGGCAAAAAGTGTCCTATACAATGAAAACTATATACAAGCTTGTCGCCACCGGCCCGAAACGGGCTTTCGGCATTCGCGAAGGATGGTTGGACTCTTTTATTTGTTTAAAAATATGGATTGCTAGAATGACTTATTCTCAAACTGAGACCTTGTCAAACGAGCAATTTTATTAAAAGGCTCACCAATCCATGTTAATCCCAAGCGGGACCCTCCATGGATTAGCGGTTTTCATAAAAAGGAAGGGTTCATGGAGTCGCCACCAATGTTTTACTCAAAACATTGGAAAAAGAAGTTTAAGGCAATCGATTCAAAAATCGACTTCGGCCATGACAACCAGAGTCGGGTAAGGGAGTCGGTTACGCGTGGGGAAGGTGTTAGCACCCCACAGCGCCCCTTTCGGGTTCCCTATGACAGATTATTTAACAATAATAGTGCGAAATTACTAAATTACCCCTATTTATTCTAAGCGATTATAAATTAACTATCTACATGATGACAGTTTAAATATGTACAATCAGAAAGCAGTAAAAGAAGGGATTTTTAGAAAAGAAACCTCTTGAAGCGTGCTTTTTATATATCAAGTAAAACTGGGAAGCTTTTTGGCGTTCCCTCGCTCTACAAGCCCGCTCGCTCCCTCCTAGAAAATTTTAACTATGGAAATCCGGAGGATTTCCCTTCGACTAAGTTCGAATCTCCAAGCTAAATGCTCGGAATTCCAGAACTTCGTCGGATCGACTCCCAGAGAGATTTCTAGGGCAGAACACTGCTCAAAAACCCCAGAATACTCAAGGAGGGAGTCAAAACTCAGTGGAAAAGTGTGAAATGACGTCCCATTGACGTCATATTTATAGGGAAGAGGCTCAATACGGTTTCTGGGGGTCAATACGGTCCGTATTGAAGTTTTGAACTACAATACGGCCGTATTGAATTCAATACGGCCGTATTGAAGTTCAAAAACCTCAATACGGCCGTATTGAAGTTCAGTGCAGCCGTATTGAGTTTAATGCAGCTGTATTGAACTTCAATACGACCGTATTGAGTTCAGTGCGGCCGTATTGTAGTTTAAAATGTTCAATACGGCCGTACTGAACTCTTGGGAGGCCGTATTGGGCTTCATTCCCTCCACTTTCTTATTTTTTGCTACTCTAAGACCTCTAAACCTACAGATAATCATCCTAGGGTCTTCCAGGGTCTTCCAGGAGTCCTTCCGGCTGACTTTCCTTTAGTCTTCGAGAGTCTTCAAGCTTTATTTCCGACCCGGACAATTTTAGGGGTCTACAGCTGCCCCCCCTTTACTTAGTCGGACGGCCTTTTGGTGTACCGGCTGACAAGTAAAGGAGTTGACCCAATTGTCCGGGTGATGTGCCAACCTTCTGACTTGTAGCGTCTTCCGGTGGAAAATTGTTGAGTAGCCTCTCCAGGTTGTTGCATACCTCGGCGCTTCTGACAACCTCGGTAGCTAAGTTTACCCTCTCCAGGGTCAACTTCACTCGACGCCCGAGCTGGAAGTTGAACACCAACGTGCCTCTGACGACGCTGATGGTTGAGTACTGTCTCTCCAGACCTTGAGTACCGTCTCTCCAGACTTTGAGTACTGTCTCTCCAGACCTTGAGTACCGTCTCTCCAGACTTTGATTGAGTACCGTCTCTCCATACTTTCTTTGAGTACCGTCTCTCCAGACTTTGTTTGAGTACCGTCTCTCCAGACTTTGTTTGAGTACCGTCTCTCCAGACTTTGTTTGAGTACCGTCTCTCCAGACTTTGTTTGAGTACCGTCTCTCCAGACTTTGTTTGAGTACCGTCTCTCCAGACTTTGTTTGAGTACCGTCTCTCCAGACTTTGTTTGAGTGCCGTCTCTCCAGACCTTGTTTGAGTACCGTCTCTCCAGACCTTGTTTGAGTACCGTCTCTCCAGACTTTGTTTGAGTGCCGTCTCTCCAGACCTTGTTTGAGTACCGTCTCTCCAGACCTTGTTTGAGTACCGTCTCTCCAGACTTTGTTTGAGTACCGTCTCTCCAGACTTTGTTTGAGTATCGTCTCTCCAGACCTTGTTTGAGTACCGTCTCTCCAGACTTTGTTTGAGTACCGTCTCTCCAGACTTTGTTTGAGTACCGTCTCTCCAGACTTGTGCATACCTCGGTGCTCTCGACAACTGGGTAGCTGAGTATTGCCTCTTAGGCTTTGAGATGATTTTGTCTCCACAGTCCACGATGCTGCTTCGACGGTTTGATTTTGATTTTGGTGCCGCTGAGGGCTGGATAACGCAGGGATCCGTCTAGGGGATGTGCAGTTACTCATAGGTTCTTGTGTCCCAACATTCCTTTGCATAGTTGGTGCCCATTGAGGAATTTCTGTTTCCCTGGGGTGTAGACACAAAGATGCTCTTTCTGATGTGAGCGGTGCCTTATGATTGGCTGTCGTCCTTTTGACGTTGTGGAGTATCCCGGTTATCCTTATTCGGGCGACTCTTTTTGTTTTTCTGGTTTTGTTGCCTCTGTGTAGGCTATTATCCGTTGGGGATTTTGTCATTGATTTTGATTAGCCTCTTCTGTTAGGCATATCATCTTGATGTTCAATGATTGGCCGAACGCCGAATTCCGCTTGGGGAATATTTATTGATATTTTTTATTTTTCTCCTTTTGTAGGGATGCCTCTTGAGTAGGCGACTGGGGATTTGGGGATCTTATGTATCCCAGAGTATTATTTAGGAAGCCTCTGCAGGCTTAGCCTCACTCAGCGCTTGAGTCAGAGAGCTATCTTCCACTGAGGAAGTTTCAAGTCCTTTGACTGAATATTTTGCTTGAATGATCGCGCTTCCATTGGGGATTTTGACGATCTTGCTTTGATAGCTCTCGCTGGGGATTTGTTCCATGAGCTTAAGTTGAGGTTTCTCTGGGGAGTATTATTTCTGCGAGCCTCTCCAGGCTCATTTATTCTGTGAGAGTATTATTTCAGCAAGCCTCTCCAGGCTCAGTTATTCTGAAGGGGGAGTATTGTTTCGGCAAGCCTCTCCAGGCTCAATTATTCTGTACGATGAATTGGTTTTTTGTTCAGCCCGAGAATGCGAGCTGAAACGTCTTTTAGAGAGTATTATTTCGGCAAGCCTCTCCAGGCTTAATTATTCTGTGGGAGTATTATTTCGGCAAGCCTCTCCAGGCTCAATTATTCTGTATGATGCGGAATTTTTGTCTTTTTTTGTCGAATTTTGACTTTTTCTGTATTTTTGCCTTTTTTGTCGTTTTTCGGCTTTTGTTGACTGCTGTCATACACAAGCAATTTTTCTATTTTTTTTTCTATTTTATGCAATTGCCCCATGATAAGGTCTTTGAATGTGCAACTAATGTGCGTGATGCACAAAATGCAAGTTTAATTATTTAATGTTTTTAGAAAAAATGAATGGCTCCCCCTATCCTCTTCTTCTTGGAGGAATTTTGTCATTGACGTGAGGGAGGATTTCTGTTATTGCCAATACGGCTGTTATTCATTTCAGTATGCCCGTATTGAATTGAAAATTTGTTCATAACCCTAATTTTGGTACGGGCGTACTGAACATGATACGGGCGTATTGTTTTTCTGAAGTTTATATTTTTTGTTTTGTTTTTTTTTCAATAAACAGAGAATAAGTGATCTTCCATTACACCTATCATCTGTATGCATGTATGCAGTATGATGCACCTAATTCTATTTGATTCACTTTTCAAAAGAATTAACCGATGCGTTTCTCTGTTTGGATTTTTGCCATTCCTCTAGACGGGCTGTGTGCTGCCGATTTCTGTAACCGAGGAATGATGCATGTTATATTGAGATTTGGTGTCATCAACCAAATGATTTTCCTTTCCTTTAGAAGATGTGTCAACCCTCCTATTGACTACTATATCTCCATGTTTCCACTAGATTATTCAAAAATCGTTTGGGACAAGAGAGAAAAGAAGGAAAGGATATTTTTTTTTCGAAAGTTTGTGTTTTAGAGGGGATTATTTATTTTTTGAAAATGGATTTTGTAAGAATGGCTTGGCCAATGGTAGGCTTAAGTGTTTAGGCTTGTTTGATTAAACACTTATGAAGTTAAGCACGTCTTGGTTATTAACATTTGTGATTTGACAACTTGGATAGCTTTTCTTGAGCCCCTTTGTTGAATTCAGTTGGTGGTACCATCATGGATTTATTCTGTTTTTCGATTGCCCTAACTTTTGCCTAAAACACCCATTTGTGGAGTTTTAGCGGGCTTTTGTTTTTGTTCATTATTTTGTAACCCTAATTTTTGCCTAGGTCACCCTTTTGTGGGATTCCTAGCGGGTCTTTTGCTCTTATTTTTGCGCAGTCCCCTTTTTGGGTTTCCTGCCGAGCTTTTTGTTTTTTAGGATTTTTGTCCTGAATGGATTTCTTTTTATCCATGACGGCACTTATTGAGGCCAAGGAAAGGTGCTCCAAGTTGTCGTGCACACTTCCACATAAAAATGATGCGGGTTTATTGATTATTAAGACGATTTTAACCTCACTTATGTTCATTCAAACAGGGTTAAATAATGTGGTTTAGAATTTTATTGCAAGCAAGAAAAGAAGCAATAAGAAATAATGAAGAATGATTTTATTATAATCATAGTGGAAACATGTGCCCTATCGAGGCTCGGGGGTCGGGCTGTCCCCGAGGAGTAATCTCTAACAGTCATCGAGTTTATACATCCCTATCGGAAGAAGAAAAACACTTGATGACGACAGCCGGCCTTGATATTTGTGAACCAGCCTTCCTAAAGATCTGGCTTAAAGAACGTCGAGGAGGATCTTGATTCCTCTTCGTTCTTTGATCTTTAACAGGGTTGTATCCTAACCCTTGTTTCCCCGGATTATCCTTGATGATGGGTAGCTCCGGAATTCCTTGGGAGTCCTTGCCTAATCCTTGTCCTGGCAAGTATCCGTTCTTGGTGAGCATATGGGCTACCTTCTTCATTTCTCGGGGAAACGTCTCAACATTGGCAATTTCCAATGCTTGGAAGGCGGTTTCCAAAGCTTCCTCTACTGCATCCACATAAGGTATGGTGGATGGCTTGCTGATGAGTATGTCATCTTCAGCTTGTACGGTCACCAGTTTGTCACCCACTATGAACTTGACTTTCTGGTGGAGCGTAGAGGGTACAACTTTCGCATCATGAATCCAAGGTCGGCCGAGGAGACAGCTGTATACGGGAGTAATGTCCATCACTTGGAATTCGTCATTAAAGATAGTGGGTCCAATTTGGATTGGAAGATTGATCTCTCCCACCACTTCTCTTTTAGAACCATCGAAGGCTCGAACGATCATGTTGCTCGGGCGCATTTGGACTCCCTTGATTGCCAATTGCTTGAGCGTTCTTTTTGGCATCACATTCAAGGAAGATCCATTATCTACCAAGACTTTAGCGATGTGATACTCCTTGCACTTTACAGAGATGTGCAAGGGCTTGTTATGATTTGGTCCCCCAGCGGGGATTTCTTCATCGGTGAAGGTGAGGTGATCACTAGCCGTGATGTGACTAACAATCCCCTCAAACTTGTCTTGGGAGATAGTGTGCGACACATATGCCTCGTTCAAGACTTTCGACAGAGCTTGCCGATGCGGTTCGGAACGTAGGATCAATGACAACAGCGTAATCTTTGCTGGCGTCCTATGAAGTTGATCCACGATGGAGTACTCGCTCTGTCGGATAAATTTTAACAGCTCGTCTGTCTCCTCCTCGGATTCTTTTTCCTCGGTTTTCTTTTCTTCTTTTTCTTTATTCTTGGGGGCTTTATCATGAAGATCTTCGGGAGTGTAGATCCTGCCACTCCTAGTCATGCCCCCAAGTCCAGCGATGTTGGAAATATCGCTGTCGGCAGAAGAATGGATGTCGTATATCCATGGCACAGCCTTATTTGATTCGTAGGGAAAAGGCCTTGGAGCGATGATCCTTAACGGTATTGGACCTTCCCCTTTGTTTGTCTTGATTACCAACAACGGAGTTGACGTGTGTTCGCTTGGCGCGGTTGTTGGCTTACACTTAATAACAAATGGCGTGCGATCCATCTTGAACATACGCATCGATTATTTCTTTCTTTTTATTAATGTTTATTAATGATTTATTGGGAGGGATGTATGAAATGCAAACCTAGATCCCTCCATGATCTTTGATAAGAATGCATGATATGAGATGATGGCGATGAATATGCATGCATTGTGTTTATTCAACTAAGCATTATCATGTTTTTAGGATGTCCCTAAGATGATGCATGAAATTGCTTGGTTTGGATAAATAACCCTTTTTTCCTTTTTTTTTGGGTATTTTGTTTTTTGTATTTTTTTTGGGTGAAAAGGGAAACTACCTATATGAATGTGATGAAGGTAGATGTTAACACCATGTAATGGAAGATTCTTATTTCTATTTATTCTTATTTTAAAAGAATAGGAATGTTGTATGTTTAAAGAAATGCAATGTATGCTCATACATTGTCACATAATCAATGCACAAACAATTCACTCATCCACGAACAGTCACGAGCGAATCACGAGGTAGGGGTATCCTGCAGAAAGGTGCATATTCAAGGTGGTTCTAACTGTTCTCACCGGTCTGAGGCCCCCAAGGTGCCCCCATTATAGGGACCCAATTCCTCTCGTCGTAAGCCGATGGAAAGCTCCAACGCACTGTCGGACTCGAGTTCATGGTTATCACCTTGAGTGATGCTTTCCGACAACGGTCTACGGGCACCTATAGACCCATTCGACAACCGGCCGTACTAACATCCACTCCCTATGGCTTACCACTCATGCCCCCGGGTATAGAGGGAACTGTTGTGTGCAAAGGTTTGTGTGCAATTTATATTTCAAACAATTGCAGAAAATTAAACAAACAACAGTTATTAAAGCCAAATAGATAAACATGTTATCATACAAGCAAGGGGTAATGAAGTAATTTTAACTATTTTTTGTTAAAAATAATCTGTCACTAAATGGGACTGACTCTCGAGGCTTCTCCAGTGGAGTCGCCATCTGTCGCCACCGGCCCGAAACGGGCTTTCGGCATTCGCGAAGGATGGTTGGACTCTTTTATTTGTTTAAAAATATGGATTGCTAGAATGACTTATTCTCAAACTGAGACCTTGTCAAACGAGCAATTTTATTAAAAGGCTCACCAATCCATGTTAATCCCAAGCGGGACCCTCCATGGATTAGCGGTTTTCATAAAAAGGAAGGGTTCATGGAGTCGCCACCAATGTTTTACTCAAAACATTGGAAAAAGAAGTTTAAGGCAATCGATTCAAAAATCGACTTCGGCCATGACAACCAGAGTCGGGTAAGGGAGTCGGTTACGCGTGGGGAAGGTGTTAGCACCCCACAGCGCCCCTTTCGGGTTCCCTATGACAGATTATTTAACAATAATAGTGCGAAATTACTAAATTACCCCTATTTATTCTAAGCGATTATAAATTAACTATCTACATGATGACAGTTTAAATATGTACAATCAGAAAGCAGTAAAAGAAGGGATTTTTAGAAAAGAAACCTCTTGAAGCGTGCTTTTTATATATCAAGTAAAACTGGGAAGCTTTTTGGCGTTCCCTCGCTCTACAAGCCCGCTCGCTCCTTCCTAGAAAATTTTAACTATGGAAATCCGGAGGATTTCCCTTCGACTAAGTTCGAATCTCCAAGCTAAATGCTCGGAATTCCAGAACTTCGTCGGATCGACTCCCAGAGAGATTTCTAGGGCAGAACACTGCTCAAAAACCCCAGAATACTCAAGGAGGGAGTCAAAACTCAGTGGAAAAGTGTGAAATGACGTCCCATTGACGTCATATTTATAGGGAAGAGGCTCAATACGGTTTCTGGGGGTCAATACGGTCCGTATTGAAGTTTTGAACTACAATACGGCCGTATTGAATTCAATACGGCCGTATTGAAGTTCAAAAACCTCAATACGGCCGTATTGAAGTTCAGTGCAGCCGTATTGAGTTTAATGCAGCTGTATTGAACTTCAATACGACCGTATTGAGTTCAGTGCGGCCGTATTGTAGTTTAAAATGTTCAATACGGCCGTACTGAACTCTTGGGAGGCCGTATTGGGCTTCATTCCCTCCACTTTCTTATTTTTTGCTACTCTAAGACCTCTAAACCTACAGATAATCATCCTAGGGTCTTCCAGGGTCTTCCAGGAGTCCTTCCGGCTGACTTTCCTTTAGTCTTCGAGAGTCTTCAAGCTTTATTTCCGACCCGGACAATTTTAGGGGTCTACAAAGCTATATACAAAAGAACCATGCCTTCTCTTCAAGATAGGGTGGTCCATATGAAGGGTACCTTGGGCTTAGAAAGCCCATTAGTTTTCAAGCTGTCCAATCTCTCATGTATGCTCCTGACCATAGCTCTAGTAATTAGGCTAAGCGTGGGATCCAGGGCTTAGCGTGAGAGTGAGTTGTGTCTCTGGAAGGTTTACGCTGAGCGTGGGATCCTGGGCTTAGCGTGGGAGCTGAGTTGTGCCTGTAGAAGGCGGAGGCTGAGCGTGAGTTTCTACGCTGAGCATGGAAACTGATGTTGTGTATTTTACTCGTATTTTAGCACTTTAATTCACAAGAATTCATAGCATAATCATGCATATCTTTCATGTTTTTAATAAATTTTTATATCATTTTCCTATTTTATGCTTTTCTTGGTATGTGTTGTGTTTTCTCTGAGCAGGATCAAGATTTAAGAATTAAAGAGGAAATGCTGAGCTACAGGGAAAATCACGGCCGTGATTCTAAATCACGCCCGTGATTCACCAGAGAAAATCACGGCCGTGACTCCCAATCACACCCGTGAACGCCACTGACCCTTCATAGATGTGCTCCAGAGAAGATCACGGTCGTGATTCTCAGTCACGGCCGTGATTCACTTCGCATCGATTTGGTGAATGAATGTGCTCCAGAGAAGATCACGGTCGTGATTCTCAGTCACGGCCGTGATTCACTTCGCGTCCCAGCTTTTTAAGTTTTATGTTTTATTTTTATTTTTGTAATTTTTATCTTGGTAGTTTTACCTTTTTACCCTTTTAGGTTATAAATTAGATGAGGTTAGCCTAGAACAGCACTTTTGGTCTTCGGAGACAGTTTTTTGGTTTTTGACACTTAGAGAAGGTTGGGCGCCTGTGCCATCGACTCTAAGGTTTGCTTTTCTTTTATTCTTCTTTTCTTGGAGAACTACTATGAACTCCTGTGAGTAGTATCCCTTTTTCTGGGATCAGGGCTT
Source organism: Cajanus cajan (assembly GCF_000230855.2). NCBI lineage: Eukaryota > Viridiplantae > Streptophyta > Magnoliopsida > Fabales > Fabaceae > Cajanus > Cajanus cajan. The sequence goes on from NC_138526.1 coordinate 25,987,056, forward strand.
AGCCTCTGAGAACCTCTTTATTAATGCATTATTCAGTTTCTTAATTTTATTCCAATTCTTGATCTGTTCTTTTATATTTTATATATGAACTTTAATATTATTGTTTTCATAATAACATTAATTAAGGATGAACTGAGAGGAGAACTTGATTATAATTATGATAAACAATTAATCTTAATTTTCATAATCATAGATAATTAGGGATGAACTGAGAGGAGAACCTAATTATCGGAACCTAAAGGAATAGACTTGAGTGTTAAATCACGAGAGTAGATTTAAGCTTTCGAGGAGCAATAGATTAACAAAGATCTTAACGGGTTTAATTGAACGCAATTACCACGAGAGTAGGGATTAATTTTAATTAAACACGTCCTCGTAGCCTGAGAAGGTGCAAGGATTAAATTAGGTTAAGACTACCTTCAAGATGGAATAGAATTAATTAATGAAAATAATAATTCAATAATGTTGGAACTCTTTGTGCGAACCCTAGATTCCCGGAAATCTCCTTATCTTATCTTAAAGTTTTATCTTATTCATTAATTGCATTACTATCTCTTTTACCATGAAATCTGATCTTATCATATCAAAACAGAAATTCCATCTGTTTTAAAATTCAAATTAAAATACTAGTAATTCTAGGTCAAACACGTAGTCCCTGTGATTCGATATTTATTACTTGACGACAACCGTACACTTGCGGTTTTTCACACAACAAGTTTTTGGCGCCGTTACCGGGGACTGCGTCTCTTGATTTAAATTACAATTATATTAATTCGAATTTAAAAAAAAAAAAAAAAAAATATTTAATAAATAAATAATTTTTTTTTTTTTTAGTGTTTACTTCTCCAATTCAGATTTCACGGGTCACTTTCTTTTTTTTTGCAGTGCCTTAGGATTAATGCAAAAGAGATCTCTACGTCTTGGGAAACCAACACCACTTGATCCTGAGATTGAAAGAACTCTCCTGAGAAGGAAAAGAAACCTTTCTAGAGAATTTGACATGGCTGCACAACGAGATAATTTACCGCTTCGGGATTACTCTGCACCCGTAGCTCGTGGGATACCTGGAGGGGAGATGCGAACTGGAGCTACTGTACCAGCTTCTCTGGTGAATATGCTCAAACAGAACACCTTTGGAGGACTACCATCAGAAGATCCTAATGACCACTTAGAGGGGTTCTTGGAAATCTGTGAGACCCAGCAATTTGATGATGAAGTTTCTGATGGAATGCGACTCCGCTTATTCTCACTCACCTTGAGAGATAAGGCAAAGGTGTGGCTAAGAACAGTGCCTAGAGAAAAGATAGCAACTTGGGAATTATGTGAAAGAGCTTTTCTAGAGAAATTCTTTCCTCCTTCTAAAACTAAAGAATTGAGGAAGAAAATCACTAATTTCCAACAAGGCACTGGAGAAACTATTTATGAAGCATGGGAGCGGTTCAAAGGATATCTTCAAGCATGCCCACAACATGGCTTCAACCGTTGGCTTACCATCCAATTTTTCTTTGAAGGATTGGACCAACAAAGCACCATGATATTAGACTCAGCAGCTGGAGGATCTTTCATGGGGAAACCTATTAATGACTGCATGATTATTTTGGAAAATGTAGCCTCAAATCACAGCCAATACAGTGAAAGAGAAGTCACAGCAAGGAAAGGAACTCCGGGGCGATATGAAGTGAACAATATTGAGTTACTCTTAGCAAAATTTGATACTCTTAATCAAAGATTAGACAAGATGGAAAAAGCTAAGGTTAATTCAGTGGCTACAAATCAAGTATGTGACCTTTGTAGGGAACAAGGGCACACTGCAGTAGATTGTACCTCAATTTTTACTGGAGAAAAAGAAGATACTACTGAACAGGTGGTAGCTTCTCATAATTTCTATGACACTCCTCGAAGAGAGAAGAGTAATCCATATTCCAACACATACAACCCTGGTTGGAAGAATCATCCTAACTTTTCTTGGAAGAATAACCCAGTTCAAGGAACTAGCAATCAGCAACCTAATTTCCGCCCGTCCAATCACTTCATTAATGGGGAAGGAAATCCAGTACAGACACCCTCAATTCAACAAAGTGTTTCAAGATTAGAAAACCTTATGGAGAATTTTATCACTAATCAAAAACAGACCAATGATTCAATGGCAAATTCTATTCAAAACCTTGCTGTCAAGGTTGAGAATATTACTCTCCACAACAAGATGCTGGAAAATCAAATTGCACAGTTGATGCCTAGTTCAAACAATTCTCCAGGTAAGTTCCCAGGTAAAACAGTTGCAAACCCAGCTGAAAATGTTAATGCTGTTACTTTAAGGAGTGGGAAGAAATTAGACAGACCTGTGTCTAATCAAAATGATAATATTGAGATTGATGAAGACGCTTCTCCTATGGTTGAAAAACCTGAAAAGGAGAGATTAGAAAAAGAAAAAGTATCTTCATCAAAGCCTCAAACTGTTTATCACCCCCCAATTCCTTTTCCTCAAAGGTTAGCAAGGACTAAACTTGATAGACAATTTGAAAAATTTTTAAATATGATCAAACAAGTGTATGTAAACATTCCATTTGTAGAAGCTCTACAACAGATGCCTACATATGCTAAATTTCTTAAGGATCTTTTAGCTAACCGAAGGAAATTGGATGATAGAGAGACTGTTACAGTGATCCATCATAATTTGCCCAAAAAACTTAAGGATCCTGGTAGTTTCTCTATACCTTGTCTCATTGAAAATCTAAGGTTTGAAAAAGCCTTATGTGACCTTGGGGCAAGTATCAGTTTAATGCCTTTATCAATTTGCAAGAAATTAGATATGGGAGAATTAAAGCCTACAGCAATGTCAATCCAGTTAGCAGATAGATCTATAAAATATCCCATAGGAATTTTAGAAGATGTTCCAGTTAAGATAGGTAAATTTTTAATTCCGGGAGATTTTGTTGTTTTAGAAATGGAAGAGGACAAACAAATACCAATCATACTAGGTAGACCATTTTTGGCTACAGCAGGCGTGATAGTAGATGTCAAACATGGAAAATTGTCCTTATCCATTAATGATGAAACAATGGAATTTAATATTGCTAAATCTGTTAGACAACCTTCTCTTGAAAATATTTGCTGCAGGGTTGATATATTGCCTAAAGACATGGAGGAAGAAGTCATGAGATCTATTTTGAGGGATCCCTTGGAGAATTTTCTAGTTGGAGGAAAGCACATAGATCTTGAGGGGATTCAACCTAATTATGCTTGCTTGATCGATTCAAGTCCCCCGTGTAAAGAAAAAGATCCTCTAGTAGAAAGTCTTCTTGAGCCTTCAACAGATTGGGGTTAGGAGGATGTACGCATTTCATTAATTTTATTCCAAAAAAAAAAAAAAAAAAAAAAAAAATTTCAGAGTTCCAGAGAGAATCACGACCGTGACTCTAAATCACGGGCGTGATCTTCTCTGGAAAATTTTTTGGAAAACTCCAGAGAGAATCACGACCGTGATTATAAATCACGGGCGTGATCTCCTCTGTTTGAATTTTTGAAAACTCACAAAGAGAATCACGGCCGTGATTTCCAATCACGCCCGTGATTCCCTGCTGAGGCTCAACCGATACAACCCGTGATTTTTGAAATTCCCCTTTCCCTTATATATTTTTCCCCCTCCTTTTACATTCTCACTTCTCTCAAACTTACGAACTCTGCCCATTCTCTCTTTTCTTCTCTCCCAAACCCTAGCTTCTCACTTCTTCTTCCTCTTCTTCCCTCTTCCTCCCACATTCACTCCTTCCGTTCATCCATGGCTCCCAAGCGCACCCGTACCGTTGGTTCGTCCTCCACCGCTTCCGATACCCACAGTTACGAGGAAGAAGCAAGTGAAATTCCGCACCTTCCTCCGAGGTTCTATCGGAACGATGAACAGCGTGAGCGGAACGAGGTATTACGCTTCCGCACTATCCATCCTACCAGGTATCTCGACTTCCCATTTATTCGTAAGTTGGGTTTACGTGCTGATATCAATTTCATGTTAACTAACATTGGGTGGACAACCTTTGCTACCGTGCATAATGATTTTCCACCACAGTGAGATCTTTCTTATTCCTTATTTTACTCTGATGCTTAGGGACAAGCATTCCTTTCTGTTGTGGGTTGGTTGCATATTCATGCATTTTATAATTTTGTCAAAATAATCTATCATGCATTCATTAGCTCTTTGCTTCGGGACAAGCAAATCTTTAAGTTTGGGGTTAGGAGGATGTACGCATTTCATTCATTCATGCAAAGTAAAAAAAAAAATAAAAAAAATAAAAAAAATAAAAAAAATCATGCATATATACATATTCAGTTAATCCCAGCTTGAATTTGTGTTTGAAAAGTAAATATTTTTAATGGAATTGTTCGTCTTTGAAAACACTGAATGTGATGAATTGAATCTTGAAGTCTCAGAACAAAAGGTTGAAAAATTAGCTGGTTTTGTGGCTAGCACTTGGTTCTTAGTATTGAGACTTGAAATGATCGAGAATTATAAAAATAGTCTCTTGAAGATAAATTCTTTTTAATTCGTGCTTAAAAGCTTTTGGAGGGTAATAAAAAAAAAAAAAAAAAAAATCACCTAGCACCCCTTTGAGGTCATAGGTTAGAGGGAGAATATTCTTAACCTTAGAAAACTAAGGGAACTAATTAGCTACTGGGGAATTGTTTAGTAAAATAGCTAGACCCCCTTTGAGGCTATGTGTTCTTGAAATTATCATCCTCTCTACACTGATTGGCTACTGGGGAAATGTTTTAGGTGAGACAAAAACAAAAATAAAAATATTACCCCTATTTGTGTCATAAGCATTGAAAAATTATTTCTGTTAAATTATCTTCGTTTGACTAATGAGCTTTACAAGATTTGACATCATGAAACTCTTAGAAACTAAGAGTTGGCGCTAGTAATGAAAGATTAAGATTCTAATTGGACCTTGTGAGACTAAGAGTGAAGATTTTAAATGCTCAGTTAATTCTTGATGATTTTTTTTTTTTTCAAAGTGCTAATTATTGTTTGAGGACAAACAAAAGTTCAAGTTTGGGGTTATTTGATGTTGTGTATTTTACTCGTATTTTAGCACTTTAATTCACAAGAATTCATAGCATAATCATGCATATCTTTCATGTTTTTAATAAATTTTTATATCATTTTCCTATTTTATGCTTTTCTTGGTATGTGTTGTGTTTTCTCTGAGCAGGATCAAGATTTAAGAATTAAAGAGGAAATGCTGAGCTACAGGGAAAATCACGGCCGTGATTCTAAATCACGCCCGTGATTCACCAGAGAAAATCACGGCCGTGACTCCCAATCACACCCGTGAACGCCACTGACCCTTCATAGATGTGCTCCAGAGAAGATCACGGTCGTGATTCTCAGTCACGGCCGTGATTCACTTCGCGTCGATTTGGTGAATGAATGTGCTCCAGAGAAGATCACGGTCGTGATTCTCAGTCACGGCCGTGATTCACTTCGCGTCCCAGCTTTTTAAGTTTTATGTTTTATTTTTATTTTTGTAATTTTTATCTTGGTAGTTTTACCTTTTTACCCTTTTAGGTTATAAATTAGATGAGGTTAGCCTAGAACAACACTTTTGGTCTTCGGAGACAGTTTTTTGGTTTTTGACACTTAGAGAAGGTTGGGCGCCTGTGCCATCGACTCTAAGGTTTGCTTTTCTTTTATTCTTCTTTTCTTGGAGAACTACTATGAACTCCTGTGAGTAGTATCCCTTTTTCTGGGATCAGGGCTTAGCCTCTGAGAACCTCTTTATTAATGCATTATTCAGTTTCTTAATTTTATTCCAATTCTTGATCTGTTCTTTTATATTTTATATATGAACTTTAATATTATTGTTTTCATAATAACATTAATTAAGGATGAACTGAGAGGAGAACTTGATTATAATTATGATAAACAATTAATCTTAATTTTCATAATCATAGATAATTAGGGATGAACTGAGAGGAGAACCTAATTATCGGAACCTAAAGGAATAGACTTGAGTGTTAAATCACGAGAGTAGATTTAAGCTTTCGAGGAGCAATAGATTAACAAAGATCTTAACGGGTTTAATTGAACGCAATTACCACGAGAGTAGGGATTAATTTTAATTAAACACGTCCTCGTAGCCTGAGAAGGTGCAAGGATTAAATTAGGTTAAGACTACCTTCAAGATGGAATAGAATTAATTAATGAAAATAATAATTCAATAATGTTGGAACTCTTTGTGCGAACCCTAGATTCCCGGAAATCTCCTTATCTTATCTTAAAGTTTTATCTTATTCATTAATTGCATTACTATCTCTTTTACCATGAAATCTGATCTTATCATATCAAAACAGAAATTCCATCTGTTTTAAAATTCAAATTAAAATACTAGTAATTCTAGGTCAAACACGTAGTCCCTGTGATTCGATATTTATTACTTGACGACAACCGTACACTTGCGGTTTTTCACACAACAGAAACTTAGCTTGATAAGTTTCTTTTCCAAATGAGTTGGTTGTTTGCTTGATGAATAACTTATATGTCTAAAGCTTGTTGTTTGAGTTGTATTATTGTTATATGACGATGAATAAGTTGTAGAGATGTTGTATGATAAGGAACTTTAGGTGTTGAATGTTGATAAGTTGTATGTTGGTAAAGGTATTGTGGAGTTGTATAGTGTGTTGGGATATTATATGAACATTATGTGTTGAACATGTTATGTGTGGTTGCATTTGTTTATATGTTATATGTTGTGTGTTGACTATGTATAAATGTTGTGAAATATGATGAGATGATTTAGTTGAGAGTTGTGAAGCGCATGATGATTGAGTTGTGAAATGTTGAGATGCATGTTGAACACAGTGCTGTAAACGAGTTGTGAAGTTAAGTAGCTATATAGAGATGATATATGAGTTGAAAAGTTATGTGTTGTTTGAGTTATGTGCTGAAAAATATAATGAGCAGTTGTGTTGTTATTTCAAGTTGTTGAGCTGAACAGTGCTGTTGAGCTGTGTGTTGATTGAGCTGTGATGATGAGTTGTTGATCACTAGGACTAGGGGAGATGTTTTCAATGTTGCTCATCCCATTGTGGGGATCAAGATAGTTGTGGTGCTTTGAGAGCCCAATTTGTTAAAAGAAAACCTTCCTCGGGAAGTTGTCTCTTGGAGTGGATGATGTGTTGTTCTCCCCTAGGACTTAGTTGGTCCCGAGTGTGGGCAAGGTCGAGGCACACGTATATGAAGCGATCGCGATATAGGGGCCAGGTCGAGTTATACTGATTAAAAACGGCCAATTCGAGTAAAGTACAAAGTCGGGAACTTAGTTCCTAACCAAGTATCGAAGGGTTGTAGTATTTGAAGGATAGTCAGTAGGCTAATCCCATAGGTGACTTAGTTGAGCTAGCTAATGCCGTGGTAGGCCTAAACTCAGTTGTCCTATCCTGACATAGTACTATACTTCCTTGTTTAAGTGACAAAGTTTAAGAAACCATTATCGTGTTGTGGATTGTTATCCAAATTTGTTGTTTACCTAGCAAGCCCAAAAAGGTTCTGTGTTGTCAGTTTGGTAGGACCTAGCCACTTAAACTACTCACTCTGTGTTGTAGGAGATCTCCAAGTTGAAATACGTGACGACGTATATGTGTTGATGAGTTGAACATGGGTTGATGTGAAGATAAAGTGTTGTTATGTGATGATAATGTGTGGTTATGTGATGATGTGTTGTAAGTTGTAGAAAACATGAGTAATAAAAGAGTTGTTTGTAGTTTTGCGTTGAATGTGATGATGATGAACCATAAGTGGCTGTGCTGTATATATATATACTATGTGTTGTTTATTTTACCTAGCTTACCCTTGCATGTTTCCATGTGGTTTAGACTGCGATGATCATACATTGTATGGGAGCAGGGCAGGGATAGGCTGACATGTTGAAGATGGAGGCCACCTAGTGGCAGGAGCTGGAGATGTTTATATTTTGTAGACTATCCTTAGGGGTAGAATATCTTGTAGTTAGTTGTAATATATATATATATTTATAGCATGTCGGGCCATCTGTGTGGTATATATGTTTATATTTTTGTACATTACTATTTCAGTATATGTATATGCGTAGTTAGTTGTGTGTTGCGCAGTGTGACGACCATGGTGGGTCGTTACCTTATTAGACCATTGTAGTTGACGATATTACACTTGTAACAACCCAGTTTTCATACTTTTTATGGAGGGATATTTAGTAATTTTTATAAAATTTATTAAGGGTGATTTAGTAGCCCAGAACGGGCCGTTCCCAAACTGGAACGGGCCATTCCAAATTACTAAAAAGACCTATTTTTGGTGGCCTAGAACGGGTCATTCCCAAACTGGAATAGACAGTTCCAAACTACTAAAAAGGCCTATAACCCTATTTGGGAATGACCCGTTCTGGTTTTAAGAACGGGCCATTCCAAACATGGCCATTCCAAATGTGAATTTTACATATGATGAAAGGATGACCTAGAACAGGACGTTCGAGATTCAAAACGGGCCGTTCTGGCCACATCTGACATCTATAAATAGCAGGATTGGCCCCCAATCCCTTTCCTAATGCATGCTTATAGGAATAGGCAAAATATGAATGTTTTCTATTTTGCTTTCTGATTATTCTGTTGTGTTTCTTGTTGGATGTGATGTATGAATATGTGATTAGTTTTGAAAATAAGAAAGTTTTGATATGAATTAGAGTGCTCTGTGGGTTCTTATGGGAAACCCTATGAAGTAAAATTAGAAATATAATCTTTGGATGATTTTGAGGCAATATATGTAAAATTGATGATGGCTTAATGTTTTGGATAATTTCTTGGTATGATTTATGTACTATTTTGACATATATGACTACGAGAAGTTCCTTGTATGAGATTATGTGAATATGATGTGAGAATGTAAAAGGTGAACATATGATCTGTGATATGATATTATGAAATAATGTGACATGAGATATGATGAGATGTTATAAGTGAAATGTTGAGTTAATGAAATCGTGAATGTGTGACATGCATCATGTGCATATATGATTTATTCCAGGTGTGCCGCTTAGGCCGCATACCAGTGATGTAACAAGCTATGTGATGAAATGATTTATTCTAGGTGTGCTGCTTAGGCCACATACTAGTGATGTAACAAGCTATGTGATGAAATGATTTATTCCAGGTGTGCCGCTTAGACCGCATACCAGTGATGTAACAAGCTATGTGATGAAATGATTTGTTCTAGGTATGCCGCTTAGGCTGCATACCAGTGATGTAACAAGCTATTCTTGGAGTACCTTGGGTCACCAGTGATGAAATGATGAGAAATGTGAAGCTTCCGTATGGCGCCACATGCATGCATTTGTGAGTCGATTCCATGACATCATTGCATGATAAATGAGTGTGTATGTGATATTGATTGTGTATGTGTATTGTTTACATGTGATTTGTGCTTGTAACTTATGTTTGTTGTGTGTGTGTGTTATCTAACATTTATTTCTACACCTGAACCTAAGTAAGATGTTTCTCACTCCCTTGTTGTTCTTTGTATATGGTTAAATTGTGTTGCAGGTGATCATCAACATGAGGATGTTGGTGATGAGGCTTAGGCTTCAGTTAGGCATGCTCTGATAGGATATGTGACATTGGGGCTTAGTTAGGATTAGCATTGGAGTTTCATTACTGTTATTGTGTTTCGGAAAGATTAATGTTTTATTTTGTCATCATTTCTGCATTGAACTACGATTTTGTGAAATATGAATGTGAACTCTCTATCGATGTGTTTTGAAACCTTATTTTTAAGAAAGTTTTATTTACTTAGGAATGTACTTTATATTTATTGTGTATTATGTATGTGGAGTAGAGGGTGTCACATTTAGTGGTAGCAGAGCAGGTCGATCCAATCGGCCGTGAGTTATGAGTCTACTATGCTTGTTTGGTAGATGAATGATGGAATGAATTGATTGTGAAACTTATTGATATGCTAGTGTGATGATTGATTATGTTTGGTTTTTATTTAATTATGTGTATTGTTTTCTTAGAATTTGGCTTATAGACATGATATTGCTTAGATGATACTATTTGTGATTTCTTTTCTTCATTCTCATGATTACTTGTTTGTTTTGATACTTCTTGCTTATGTAAGAAGTAGTAGTGGAGGAAGCATCGTTCGAATCAACTAGAAACTATTGGAACCTTGGATGTGGGTGAGACATTGATTTGTCTAGTGTATTAAGAGTTTATAATTGATGGAGTTTCTAAAATCTATAGCTATAGCGATTGAATCCAAGGATGTTTTATGTTGAGGATTGGAGTTTTGGTATCCTTGATGAGAGATTGAAATGATTCGTAATTTCCTTGAGTGTTGGTGCTTGCATATTAACCTTTTATGGTTTAGGTAGCATGTGAGTTTTATTTTCTAAGTCTTTTGTGCTAAATATGTGAGTTGCTTTGGTGGGAAGCTTGGATATGAGTTTGAGGTGGAAAGGAGTGAGTTTGGAAGGGTTGAGGTATTTTCGTGGCCTTAGATGTTGATACACTATTATTGTCTGGTGTAGAAGATGTTTTCATTGTAGTTTTGTTGTGCCAGTATGAGTACCGTATTGATAGAATTAGATTTTATAGTCTTCAGGAAAGTTGAAGCCTTGGATGTTATTTTTCCAATGGAGCTAGAATCAGGTAAAATGGAGGTCTAGAACTCCAGTTATAACTGCTTTGGTGATCAGAGGTCTAGCTGTAAGCGCTGAATATATCTGTTGTGGTTTTTGAATTTTTAGCTAAGTAGATGATCTTTTTAGAATTTCATACTTTCACAAGAGTTGTAGATTATTCTCTTAGATTTCTTTTGAGATAAGTTTGAGATCATTTGGATGAGTACAACTCTTTGTGTATCATTTTCCTTGACAGTTATTGAAGGGATATATATATGTTGTCTTGATGTTTTTGAATTATTAGGCAATGCAAGGATAAAAACTGATTTGGTTATGATGTTCTGAGGCGTTGTCATGTGGATTGAAAGGTTGTTTCAGGTTGTATGATGCTATGTGGTAAAGTTGGTTCATGTACATGCTATATGGAGTAAATGGTGATTGATTCGTACATGCTTAGGGATGGTATATATGAATGTTTAAAGTAGGTATTCTCATATGATTTGATATGCGTGTATGTTGATATGAGGATAGATGGCCGTAAGGATTAATTAGTGGGTGTTTGTGTGTTTAGCAAGATTGACCTTAGAGTGTGATATCATCATATTAGAATTGAAGGTGAGGATATATCCAAAACAACTTTATGTTAAGTTATCTAACTATGATTTTTGGTTGTATGAAGTAGTTTTTTAGGTCTTTTAAATGTTAGTGGAGGTATAACGTAGATCTACCTAAGGTAGAAGTTATGCGTAAGTGAGAGATACCAAAAGTCAGTTAGTGAGGTTAGGAGTTTTCATAGGTTAGCTTATTATTATTGGAGGTTTATTGAGAAAATTTCTAAGATAACATTACCTTTGACTAGTTTGACTAGGAAAAATGTTGTCTTTGTGTGGGATAATAAGTGCGAGAGTAGTTTCCAAACTTTTAAGGAAAGATTGACTAGTGTTAATATTATCGAATTTTAGTAAGTCTTATGTAGTATATAGTGATGTTTCTAAGATGGGTTTGGATGGAGTGTTGATGTAAGAAGGAATGATAGTAGCTTATGTTTCTAGGCAATTGAAAATTCATTAGAGGAATTACCTTACCCATGACTTTAAGTTAGCGGTTGTAATATTTATACTAAGATTTGGATACACTACCTATATGATTCTAAGCTTGAGGTATTTAGTGATCATAAGAGTCTTAAATATCTTTTGACCAAAGGAGTTGAATATGAGACAAAGGAGATAGTTAGAATTTCTTAAGGACTAGGATTTTAATATGAGTTCTTATCTGGATAAAGCCAATGTGGTGGTCGATGCTTTGAGTAGGAAATCTCTACTTTTAACTTCCCTTAAGATTAGAAAGATGGACCTTTTGGCTCGGTCTAAGGATTTAAGTTTGACTTGTGAAGATTACTCCTAGTAGTGTGAAACTAGGTATGACTCGAGTAACGAGTGGATTGTTGAAGGAAAATGAAGAAACATAATTAGTTGATTCATTTTGGTGACAAGACTTGAAGACCGAGTATGAGTACGTAGTGAACTTACACTTACGTGCTTAATCCTTGGAGAAGGTCATAAAAGTAAAACTAATATTATGGTAGATGCTTTGATTAGGATGACCATTCACCTATCGTCTTTGATGATTTAAAGGTTGGACTTGATTGAGGAGGTTAGAGACTTAAGCTTGGTGTGTGGGATTACCCTTAGGAGCATTGAATTGAATATGTTGAAAGTGACTGGTGAATTAATGGATGAGATTAGAGAACCCCAGCAGTCAGATCCTTTCTTAGTGAACCAAGTGGAGAAGATTGGTAGGAGTATAAATAACCTTTTCTGAGTAGGAATCGACGTTGTTTTGAGGTGCAATAACAACATTTGGGTGCCTAGTAATCCTGAATTAAGAGAATGATCTTAGAGGAAGGACATAAGAGTACTCTTAGTATTCACTTGGAAGCTACTAAGGTGTATCAAGACCTTAGGAAGATGTTCTGGCGGCTTAAGGTAGAGAGAAAAGTAGAGGAATTTGTGTACTCATGTTTAGTATGCCAGAAGTTTAAGTAGAACACCAGAAGTATTTAGGACTTTTGCAAGCTTTAGACATTCTAATTTGGAAGTGAGATGCTGTATCTATAAACTTAGTTGTAGGTTTGTCTGAGATGCTTAAGAAATTTGATTCTTTTTGGGTTATAGTGGATAGACTCACCAAGTTTTCTTGTCTTACCGTTATTGATGATAGATATTCCTTAGAGAGATTGATAGAGTTGTACATCAGTGAGGTAGTGAGGTTACATGTGATTTTATACTAGTATAGTTTCTACATGAGAGTGGCGCAACGGAAACATGATGAGAAATATTTAGGAAAGTGTTATTTGGAAGTAGAGAGCAAGATCCATGAAGTTCATTTGTTCAGGTTTTCGGTAAATTTTGAGGACGAAATTTCTAAAAGGGGGGAGAATTCTAACACCCCAATTTTCATACATTTTATGGAAGGTAATTTAGTAATTTTCATAAAATTTATTAAGGGTGATTTAGTAGCTCAGAACGGGCCGTTCCCAAACTGGAACGTGCCATTCCAAACTACTAAAAAGACTTATTTTTGGTAGCCCAGAACGGGCCGTTCCTAAATTGGAACAGGTCGTTCCAAACTACTAAAAAGGCCTATAACCCTAATTGGGAATGGGTCATTCTGGTTTTAAGAACAGGTCGTTCCAAACATGGTCGTTATGTGTTAAAATGCACCCGTAGAATGGGCCGTTCTGGTTTAAGAACGGGCTGTTCCAAATGTGAATTTTACACATGATGAAAGAACCTAGAATGGGCCATTCTAGATTCGAAACAGGCCGTTCTGGCCACATCTAACATCTATAAATAGCAGACTCTGGCTCTACTTGTGGACACACTCTCTAAAGACCAAGGAGAACCAAAAGAAGTGGTCAACCAGATTCCACTCTAGCTTATTCTTTTGCTTATCCAGATAAGGGGGAGTGAGAAACCTTACTTGGGGGTGTGAGAATAATTTTTGGGTAGTAGAATTGGCCCCCAATCCCTTTCCTGATGCATGCTTCTAGTAACAGGCAAAATATGAGTGTTTTCTATTTTTGCTTTCTGATTGTTCTGTTGTGTTTCTTGCTGGATGTGATGTATGAATATGTGATTAGTTTTGAAAATAAGCAAGTTTTGATATGAATTAGAGTGCTCTGTGGGTTCTTGAGGGAAACCCTGTGAAGTTAAATTAGGAATATAATCTTTGGATGATTTTGAGGCAATATATGTAAAATTGATGATGGCTTCATGTTTTGGATAATTTCTTGGTATGATTTATGTACTATTTTGACATATATGACTACGAGAAGTTCCTTGTATGAGATTATGTGAATATGACGTGAAAATGTAAAAGGTGAACATATGATTTGTGATATGATGTGAACATATGATCTGTGATATGATATTATGAAATAATGTGACATGAGATATGATGAGATGTGATAAGTGAAATGTTGAGTCAATGAAATTGTGAATGTGTGAGATGCATCATGTGCATATATGATTTATTCCAGGTGTGCCGCTTAGGCCGCATACCAGTGATGTAACAAGCTATTCTAGGTGTACCTTAGGTTACCAGTGATGAAATGATGAGAAATGTGAAACTTTCGTATGGCGCCACATACATGCATTTATGAGTCGAGTCCATGACATCATTGCATGATAAATGAGTGTGTATGTGATATTGATTGTGTTTGTGTATTTTTTACATGTGATTTCTGCTTGTAACTTATGTTTGTTGTGTGTGTGTGTTATCTAACATTTATTTCTACACCTGAACCTGAGTGAGATGTTTCTCACTTCCTTGTTGTTCTTTGTATATCGTTAAATTGTGTTGCAGATGATCATCAGTATGAAGATGTTGGTGATGAGGCTTAGGCTTTAGTTGGGCATGCTCTGATAGGAAGTGTGACATCAGGGCTTAGTTAGGATTAACATTGGAGTTTCATTACTGTATTGTGTTTTGTTAAGATTAATGTTTTATTTTGTCATCGTTTCTGAATTGAACTACGATTTTGTGAAATATGATTGTGAACTCTCTATCTATGTGTTTTGAAACCTTATTTTTAAGAAAGTTTTATTTACTCAGAAATGTACTTTATATTTATTGTGTATTATGTATGTGGGGTAGAGGGTGTCACAATACTCATGTCAAATTCAAATGATTTAGACTCTTTTAGATATGTTATCTAACAATAAATATCCACTTATATTTTGAACATTGTTTAATGAATTAAAATAAATTTATATGTTGAACTACCAAATAAATTTAGAATTATATATAATTTTGTAGTCTTGCTGTAAGACCCGTAACTTCCACTACCCTCTCTCATTTTTTCCTTTTCTTTCTCATTCTCTCTCTTTTTCTCATTTCCTTCTCCGAAACTTCTTTCATTTCTAGTTGATTCTCAAGGTTGGTGAGCAATAAGTGTGCTAGGGAGCTTTTGACGCCTGGAGTCAGATTACCATTCCATCTTCTTCTTTTTCTTCTTCTTCAACCTTGGAGTAGCTCGGAGATTGTTGTTCACTCCGATTCGAGGTTTCGAGGTAAGGGAAGCTAGAACTCGAATCATTGTTGTATTTTGGGTTTCATGTAGTTGAATTATCAATTGGGATGTGATTTGGGCTGAGTAGTTGAGTTGGGAAGGTTGCATGTTGTTGAGATGTGGTTTTCTTGGATGAGTTGGGGAAAATGACTGATTCATAGAGTTTAATTCTTGCATGTTGAAATTTGTATGGTTTTTGGGTTGCTTGATGTTGGTGTTCTGGGCAAGCGCACCCAAGTCTCTATAGTATAATTAAAAGGTTGTCGATCCTCAGGGACTTGTGAAGTAAGCTTTGATTTCTATTATACTAATTGATACTTGTAAATTTAAAACTTAAGTAATTACACATGTTCAAATTTGATGTAAATGACAAATCAAACTTAAGTAACCAAAAGATTAGGTTTAATAAAACAGATATGAGAAACAGTCTGGGATTAAATTCATCAATCTCCCTCCTATGTATTCCTAATGATTCTATCAAATGATTCCATTACTCATTGCCATTGAGTTCTCTATTTTCATTCAAACTCAATCCCTTGACATAAGAAATCCTAAGAGATTTAACTCAATGAATGATTCCTCACTTCATTTAGTTAAATATCCCGCATTAAGAATCAGAACTTGTTGCAACTATTAATTTCAAGACCATCCCTGGCTCTCAAAATTAATAGGTGATTTGTTTCAAGTCTAGATTCAGAAAACGCTTTTCAACCAAATTCTAAATCCAAGATCAAATATAAATGATCAGTTTATCAGAGCATTAAGAACAGAATACAAATCACTGACATTGAATAATAGATAAGATATATATATATAAATCAAAGAGGAATACATAGGAGTTTGATGACTACATTAATCCCAAACCTAGAGCTTTAGCTCTCCATGGTACAAGAAATCACAAAACAACAAGATGAAAGGTAGAAGAAAGAGATCCTCTGAAGAATCGCGTCCCTACGAGCTCCAAAGTGCTCTGTTTCCTCGTTCCTCTCTGTTCTTCACTTCGTATAGCTTGTGATCACCCTTTTCTCTCTCCTCTGCACTTTTATAAGTGCTAGAATTAAAACAGAGTAGGCAGGAAAGAGAAGAATCCACTCAGCACCTTGAAACGGCTAAGCGGTTTGAAGAGTTCTTCACCATGAAGTAATCTAAAGGGTTGAGTCATTCAAATCCGCTGAGCGCCTTGGAGATTCTTCACTGTTAAGCAAGCACAAGGGGCTGGGCGCTTCATATCCGCTGAGCGCCTAAGAGGCAGAGAACACTCCTTCTTCCAGGGCCAAATCCGCTCAGCGCCTTAGAGTGGCTGAGCACCTCTCCTTTGCTGCTTTTGTTGAGCTCTCTGGCTTGAAGGCGCTCAGCCGTTTCAAGGCGCTCAGCCGTTTACCTCCAGATTTCAAAATCTACAAAATAAGAGGAAAATCTGATAAAAAAACTCATCACTCCATGTAATAATGTAAATTAAGAGCCCCTCTTTGATTCTTAATGTATTTGACAAAATTATATCAATATATATACAAAAAGTGTGCTAGATAAGTGTCTCAAATTTAAATTTCATCAAACTAATTAGACACTTAGCAAGCTACCCCCAACTTAGAAATTTGTTTGTCCTCAAACAAAAGATCTTAATTGAGAGAATAATATAACTAACTTATATACCCAGTGAAACACTACAAGTTTCACCCAAAAAATATATGTTAATGCACTTACATGATTTTAAGGAGTCCGATGAAAACTTGTTTGCAAAATCCAGTGAGTACATGTTACTATAAATGGTGCCCACATAATAACTAAAAATCATGAACATCAAGCATACTCAAGGGAAATATCCATTCATCTTCCATTATTTTCAATCAAGGCACTAAGATTTTCCTCACAATTGTGTATCTCTCAATAATATGTTGTGAAGGGTGAGTGTTTCTCTCTTTTCATGCACCAAAACATGCTAAGTCTGCTTTGTTATTCATCTCCCACAAGTCTATTGTTAGAACTAAACAGGAATCACTAAGGACTTAAAGAGGGTTATAATGTGGCATGGCTATAAGAGAACTTGGTTTTTCTTTTAAAGATTCAAAGGCCTGTTTGGCAAGAGACATTCTCACTCATATGGGTTTATAACCAATCTTTGCACTTGCTTGAATTCTCTTGACTCTTATGTCTCATCCCTCTTTTGATTGAATTTACTGATTCCTTCTCTTTCAGAATATTACACAAATTGATGAAATGGTAACAAGGAACCTTGATTTTAACTTCTTTTTTTTTTTTTGACACTGAATACTACATATATACACAGGGAACAATACTTTGCTTGTGCAGCTCTAACCACATGAACACTCCATACATTTACCCCCAACTTGGCTCAAACCCACTTGTTTCATGAGAAGGTCTCTTACCAACAAGGCTAAGGACATCATGGTTTTTCTTTGTAAGCTTAGGGGTTCTGTTTAGGGTCAGATTTGTCTGCTCAATGGTCAATGTAATTCATGGGTTGGCTTTTTGGCTAACGGCTAAGTAAAACAAATGCCTTAGTAAATTCCATGCATAGCTAAACTGTAACTCATGGGAGACTCAAAGAAAACTGACCGCATGAATCAGTGATGACTCTCAAAGATTGAATTTTAACTGTTTGGCCCACTCACTCACATGGTTTGGTTAAGTGCCCCAGACATCAACAACTTCAGACTCATTTCAATTTCACTTGAACATACTTGAAGCACATACTTAAAGTCAAAAATGTACAACCACTTGTGCAACAATGTAGATTTCCAGATTAGCAAACAGTGCTTATTGAAAACTTGAACCATGAAAATGCTCATTCTAGAAAGATTATCAATTTGATTTCCAAAAAGAATTTTGTCATCACCACAAGAGGACACAAAACACATCAAATAATAATAAGATATTTGCATGAAGGCACAACAGAAATCAAAAGAGAGAGCTTGAAACTTACCTTGAATCAAAGAGAATGATGGTGTGTGTGGAAGAGAAGAAAGCGAGAGAAAATGAGAAGACCAGGTTTGAAAGTGTTGGGAATTAAAGACAAATAAAGGGATAACTTCTTTTCTGTTCTTGGATTGGTCTTTCTCAAAAAAAATTTTTTGAGGCGCTGAGCCCTTTCTAGGCACTCAGCCGTTCGGTTGCAGAGAGCAATATAAAGAAAAACGCTGAGCACTTTGAAAGCGCTCAGCCGTTTGATGCAGAAATCTCAACCAAAATGTTTTGCTGATATGAATGGCTGAGCCGTTTTCAAGGGCTGAGCCGTTTTCAAGGGCTGAGCCGTTTTCCCCCTGGGAGGAAAATTTTAGCTAAAAATTAAACATTGCAGCGAAACGGCTGAGCCGTTTTGATGGAGGACCATCCTTGGTACTTCATGTGAAACCCATCACATGGTTCATAGTTATGACCAATTTGAGTAGTATAGAATTTTATTGCTTTATTCCAAATTTACCCTTGTACTTTGGGGTATTTTAGTCATAGAATTTTATTTTACTTGTATTTCCAATTTTACCCTTGTATTTTGGGGTATTTAGGACTTAGAATTTATTTTCTTTTGTATTTCCCATTTTACCCTTGTATTATGGGGTGCTCTAGATTATTAGGGTTTTTAATTTTGGGCTAGGGTGTTAATTAGAGGGTGACGCATTTTTGGTGTTTATTGGGTCTATTTTTGGTGTTAGAAAGGCTTAGGCCCAAATGGAGGGCAAAGGTTGCATGGTCTTATCATGCACCTAGATATAGCCAATCTAAACCCAAAGATTCAATCCTTGGCCACCAAGTTGCATCTAGGGTTCATTTGCATTTCATTTGGAATGCATTTTCCTACTCCAAATGCAACCCTAGATGCCTCACCTCCTATAAATACCCAACACCCCACACCTTGTAAATACTTTGGAATATATGAATTTGAGTGAGCATTTTTTTGCCTCAAATCCTCTCCTTAGTCACTAGGTCTACATGGCCTACCTCTCCTATCTCCTCCCTAGAGTGAGTTTAGGGTTCCCTTGAGTGGCCTTCACCTCCACTTAGTGAAGAGAGCCAACCTAGAAGCACCCAAAACACCATCCTCCCTTTATCTCTCATATTCGCCCAAATCAACCCATTTACGCCCACCTTCCTTTTGCCTCACCCTTGAAGGAACATCCACCCTTAAGGTCATCCTTTTGGCCTTAGCAAGGAGATTATTCCCACCTTGGACGTCCATGATCAACCCCTTGGTGGAAGGAGCCCATCACGTTTTGTCAGTTTTGTAAACTTACCTAGAAGAAGCACATTTTGTTCTCCTTTCACGCTCCCACTTCCAGTTACCTTCAATAAACAAAATAGCTGGGTTGCCTCCCAATAAGCGCTTCTTTATTGTAATTAGCTTGACACTTCACTCAGTCATGGATCATTGAGATGAATGACAGTGGTAAGTTTCTCAACCTCACCACCCAGATATGGCATAATTCTATGACCATTCATCATCCAAGATCTTCTAGAATTTGCTTCTTCCAACTCCACTGCCCTAGAAGGTTTAGATGATTTAATCACAAAGGGACCTGACCATTTGGACTTGAGCTTTCCAGGGAATAATCTCAGCCTGGAATTGAACAATAATACTTGTTGGCCTGGTTGGAAGTTTCTCCACACAATTTTCCTACCATGGTACTGTAACACCCCATTTTTCTTATTTCAATTTTATTTTATTTTTTGAAGGTAATTTGGTAAATTTTATAAAGGTATAGAGGTGATTTAGTAGCTTGGAACGGGTTGTTCCGGAATTGGAACGGGCCGTTCCAAACTACCAAAATGTATGTGATTTAGTAGCTGGGAACTGGCTGTTCCGGAATTGGAACGGGCCGTTCCAGACTACCAGATTGTATGTTAGTTCGTAGGCCAGAACGGGCCGTTCTCAAGTTGGAACGGGCCGTTCTGGACTATAAAAACTGCTTTATACTTTAAGTGGGAACGGGCTTGGAACAGGCTTGGAACGGGCTACGACAGTTGTGAGTAATAAATGCAACCAGAACGGGCCGTTCTGGGTGTGATTTTTGCCCACGATTTTGGGATCCAGAACGGGCCGTTCCGAAATTGGAACGGGCCATTCTGGCGAAGTCTGAGGCCTATAAATTGAGCTGTCTGCCACTCTGAAAAGGCACACCTCTCATTTTTTGATTTCTTTTCTTCTACTCTCTCTTCTTTTCCCTCTACTTTCAACTTCAGACCGAGGGGAACCCAGCGAGGGAGACCAACCAGATCTCGTATAAATTCAGCTTCTACGTATCCAGGTACGGGGGAAAAAGGGAATTATTTATATGTGGAGTTACATGAGGGAATTGGGTAGAGGAAGAACCCTTAGGATTATGAGTAATTTTATAATTATTTCTGTTTGAAGAATTATTGGCATTATTTGATTCTGTATATATTTAGGACAACAAATATATGATTTGTTTGTAAAAATGATGCTCTAGGAGAGAGAACGAAATTATAGAAAAGTGCTTGTAGGTTAGGTTTTGGAAAAATTGGATTTTTTCTGTTTGAGGAATTAATTATACCATTAGATTCTGTATGTGTTGAGGATTATATATATGCTAATAATTTGTAAGAATGATGATCTAGGAGAGAGAACGAAATTATAGAAAAGTTCCTGTAGGTTAGGTTTTGGAAAAATTGGATTATTTCTATTTGAGGAATTAATTATACCATTAGATTCTATATGTGTTGAGGATTATAAATATGCTAACAATTTGTAAGAATGATGATCTGGGAGAGAGAACGAAATTGTAGAAAAGTGCCTGTGAGCTAGGTTTTGGAACAATTAGGGGTTTTATTGTTTATGCTGAAATTAGATTAAATTACTAATTCTATTGGTTATTATATTAATTTATGAATATCATTGTTATATTATTTGATAAAAATTGATGATTTAAAATGTGAATTGCTTGATATGTATGAAACCCATTATTTTGGACCTATTTGATGTGTATGAAATTGAGTTATGAGATGAGACGTTGTATGGATTGTAGACCCCTAAAATTGTCCGGGTCGGAAATAAAACTCGAAGACCCTCAAAGATCGAAGGAAAGTCAGCCAGAAGGACTCCTAGAAGACCATAGGATGGCTATCTGTAGGTTTAGAGGTCTTAGAGTAGCTTAAAATAAGGAAGTGGAGGGAATGAAGCCCAATACGGCCGTACTAAACTTAATACGGCCGTATTAAAGCTTCAATACGGCCGCAGTGAACTCAATACGGCGTATTGAAGTTTCTGAAACTTCAATACGGCCGTACTGAAATCAATACGGCCGTATTGAAGCTTCAATACAGCCGCAGTGAACTCAATACGGGCGTATTGAAATTTCTGAATTTCAATACGGCCGTATTGAACTCAATACGACCGTATTGAAGTTCAAAAATTTCAATACGGCCGTATTGATTCCATAGCCCGTATTGCGCCTGTTCCCTATAAATATGGCGTCATTTTGACGTCATTGGACACTTTGACACACAGTTTTAACCCTCTTCTTGAGTATTCTGGGTTTTTTTGAGCAGTGCTCTGCCTAGAAATCACTCGGAGAGTTGATCCGACGAAGTTTTTGAGTTCTGAGCATTTTGCTTGAGTCTCGAACTAAGTCGAAGGGAAATCCATCGGATTTCCAAGTCAAAAATTATTTTTTAGGAAGGAGTGAGCGGGCTTGTAGAGCGAGGGAACGCCAAAAAGCTTCCCAGTTTTACTTGATATATAAAAAGCACGCTTCAAGAGGTTTCTTTTCTAAAAATCCCTTCTTTTACTGCTTTCTGTGTGCATATTAAACTGTCATCATGTAGATAGTTAATTTATAATTGCTTAGAATAAATAGGGGTAATTTAGTAATTTTGCACTATTATTTTTAGAAATAATCTGTCATAGGGAACCCGAAAGGGGCGTTGTGGGGTGCTAACACCTTCCCCACACGTAACCAACTCCCTTACCCGACTCTGGTTGTCATGGCCGAAGTCGATTTTTGAATCGATTGCCTTAAACTTCTTTTTCCAATGTTTTGAGTAAAACATTGGTGGCGACTCCATGAACCCTTCCTTTTTATGAAAACCGCTAATCCATGGAGGGTCCCGCTTGGGATTAACATGGATTGGTGAGACATTTAATAAATAAATTGGATAAGATCGACAAGGTCTCAGTTTGAGAACAAGTCGTTCTAATAATCCAATACATTTTCAAAACTAAAATAAAAGCGAGCTCGACCGTCTTCGCGACCGCCGAGGCCCGTTTGGGCCGGTGGCGACAGATGGCGACTTCACTGGGGAAGCCTCGAGAGTCAGTCCCATTTAGCGACAGATTATTTTTAACAAATAATAGTTAAAATTACTTTATTACCCCTCACTTGTATGATAACATGTTTATCTATTTGGCTTTAATAACTGTTGTATTTTTAAATTTACGCAATTGTTTGAAATAAAAACTGCACACAAACCTTTGCACACAACAGTTCCCTCTATACCCGGGGGCATGAGTGATTAACCATAGGGAGTGGATGTTAGTACGGCCGGTTGTCGAATGGGTCTATAGGTGCCCGTAGACCGTTGTCGGAAAACATCACTCAAGGTGATAACCATGAACATGAGTCCGACGGTGCGTTGGAGCTTTCCATCGACCTACGATGAGAGGAATTGGGTCCCTATAATGGGGGCACCTTGGGGGCCTTGGACTGGTGAGAACAGTTAGAACCTACCTTGAATATGCACCTTTCTGCAGGATACCCCTACCTCGTGATTCGCTCGTGACTGTTCGTGGATGAGTGAATTGTTTGTGTAAATGCTTATGTGCAATTGTTTGTGCATTAATAAATAACCTCGTGATAAGGTCTAAAGAATAATCCCCATGCATGAAAAAACCATGACATGAGAGGAAAGACCATGTGTGAAAATATAATAAAAGTGAGGAGCATGTGCATCATTACCAATAAAGATATCATGCATCCTCATAAACCATGCATTCTAGGTTCACCAATACCTCTTGACATGAGTAAAAGAGACCCATAATTATCGAGATTCTCCGTTAAGGAGAGATCATAAGTCAAGGAGGGTAGTAACACTCTGTTTTAAAAAGGCAGCGCCTTAAAAATGGAGGGTTATCAAGCTCATGTCAAGAGCGTATTCATGAATAAACTAATTAGATTAAAAAATTCATTTTAGAAAGTGGCTGGTCATCTCTCTGTCCTCACACGCGCGCAGAAAATCAAGAAGATGGAAGCGCTGGAGGACCAAAATAAGAAGCTTACAGCCGAGCTCTCACAGCTCAAAGAACAAATGGCGCAAATGATGGAACTCATGCGTCACCATAATGTACATGGGTCTCACCACAGTGACCATGAGTCCCATCATCATGAGGAGGAGGAACATGAGGAAGAACCTCCACGAGCTGTACCCCTTGGGGCGGGGATCATGATTAAAGAGCCCGAGGTTTCAAAGGAACAATTCCATGCTCTTGAGGATCGGCTAAGGGTTATGGAGGGGCATGATTTTGACATCAAAGATGCCGCCGACATGTGTTTAGTGAGGGACATCCAATTCCCTCCTAAATTTAAAGTGCCAGATTTCCCAAAGTACGTGGGATCGACTTGCCCTAAGAGTCATCTCACCATGTACTGCCGAAAGATGGCTGCATATGCCACAAACGAAAAGCTCTTGATCCATTGCTTCCAAGAGAGCTTAGCCGATACTGCGCTCAATTGGTATATGCAGCTAGATGGAAATCTAGTACATACATGGAGGCAGTTGGCCGACGCCTTTCTCAAGCGCTATAAATACAACATCGACCTAACACCCGATAGGTCAGATCTTCAAGCCTTGAGTAAGAAAAATGATGAATCTTTCAAGGCGTACGCCCAACGATGGAGGGAGTTGGCGGCACAGATAGAGCCCCCGCTGTCGGATAAGGAGACGGTGTCCTTATTCATCAACTCGTTGACTGGTCCCTATTACGATAAAATGATAGGGAACACAACGACACTCTTCTCGGACATCATCACCATTGGGGAGAGAGTGGAACAAGGACTTAAAAGTGGGAAGCTAGCAAAGCCCTCCCAATCATTCGAAGCTAAGAAGACCTTCGGGAAGAAGAAGGAGGAAGGAGTCAACGCCATAACCATTTCTTCATCTTCTTCCACTTCGAAGTCAGGAAGATCGCAATTCACCCCTGTGAAGAAGTTTGATAAACTTCCGACCACTTATAGCGATCTCCTGCCGAAGCTAGTAGAAGCCAAACTTCTAGCTCATGTTCCACCAAGGAAGATCGACCCACCTTACCCCGATTGGTACAAGCCACAAGACAAATGTTTATACCATTCGGGGGCATCGGGGCATTCAACGGAGGACTGTAAAGTTCTCAAATATAAGGTCCAAGACCTTATTGATGTTGGGTGGGTCACCTTCGATTCGACAGCGCCCGACGTGAGCAAGAATCCTCGGCCAAAGCAGGATTAGAGAGAAGAACAAGCCACGATAGGGCCCCTTCATATTTTTCTTCTCTTTTAGGTATTCATGATCAGTACTCGAGATCATGAGAACCTTTTCATGTAAATAAGGGTTTTTGTACAGTTTTAATACATATCAATAAAGAGGCATTTTTCACGTATCATTCTCTCTTTTGTTCTTTTCTCTCTTTCCCCATTAACATTAATAAATTCTAAACCTAAACAGAACCAATAAAATAATTATGTCTGTAATTGTTCGCTCTGACCGGGATCCAAAAGTTGAGGATAAATGGGTTGAGTTGGACAGTGATGAGGAGGCCATTTCTCCGGATCTGCAAAGATTGCTAGATCAAGAAGCTCGTCAAGAGAAATTGGAGACTGTGAATTTGGGGCATGGCCGAGAGATAAAAGTGGTCAACATTGGGACCCATATCAGTGATGAAATAAGGACGCATGTTTCCGCTATGATTATAATAAAATCATTCTTCATTGCTTCTTTTCTTGCTTATAATAAAATTCTAAACCACATTATTTTTAACCCTGTTTGAATAAACATGAATGAGGTTAAAATCATCTTAATAATAATAAACCCGCATCATTTTTATGTGGAAGTGTGTGTGACAACTTGGAGCACCTTCCCTTGGCCTTGAAAAGTGCCATCATGGGTAAAAAGAAATCTTTCAAAATAAAAGAAGCTCGGCAGGAAACTCAAAAAGGGGACTGCGCAAAAATAAAAGCAAAAGACCCGCTAGGAATCCCACGAAAGGGTGACCTAGGCAAAAGTTAGGGTTACAAAAATAAACAAAAACAAAGGTCCGCTAAAACGCCACAAAAGGGTGTTTTAGGCAAAAATAAGGACAATCAAAAAACAAAAGAAATCCATGATGGTACCACGAACCGAATTCAAGAAAGGTTCAAGGGAAGCTATCCAAGTTGTCGAATCACAACACGACTTTTTAACTTCATAAGTGTTTAATCAAACAAGCCTAAACACATAAGCCTACCTTGGCCATCCATTCTTACAAAAACCATTTTTGAAAAATAAATCCCCTCTAAAACACAAACTTCAGAACAAAAATATCTTTCCTTTCTCTTCTCTCTAGTCCCAAATGATTTTAGAATAATCTAGTGGAAGCATGGAGAAATAAATCATCACTGAAAATGGATCTAATCTGAATAATAAAATGGTGGAAGAACTGTGCCAAGAATTCAAGATCCAACACCGCAACTCTTCCCCATATCGGCCAAAGATGAATGGGGCAGTCGAGGCAACCAATAAGAACATCAAGAAAATAGAGCAAATGATGGTTGCCTCATTTAAAGACTGGCACGAGATGTTACCCTTCGCTCTTCATGGTTATAGGACTTCAGTACGCACATCTACAAGAGCTACTCCATTCTCCCTCGTCTATGGGATGGAGGCAGTTCTACCCATCGAAGTCAAGATACCTTCTCTAAGGGTAATTATGGAAACAAAACTTTCCGAGGAAGAATGGGTTCAAAGCCGGTATGACCAGTTGAACCTCATTGAAGAAAAATGGCTGAACGCCATATGCCATGGTCAAGCCTACCAGAGGAAGACCAAAAAGGCTTTTGACAAGAAAGTCCACCCTCGAGTCTACCATGAGGGAAAGTTGGTAATTAAGAAATTGTTACCAACTCAAAAGGACAAAATCGGAAAGTGTGCCCCAAATCACGGAGGACCATACGTGGTAAAACGAACCTTCTCAGGAGGAGCATTGATCCTCACAGACATGGATGGAGAAGAACTTCTATACCCAGTCAACGCTGACGTGGTAAAGAAGTACTACGCTTGAAGACGTTGCTTGCATAGGCTCGCTAGGATGAAAACCCAAAAAGGGCGTCCTAGGCAAAAGTTAGGGCAAAATAAAAAGCCTGCCAGTACAAGGGTACTAGGCAAAACAAAGCCAAATTTACCCCGTTAGGATACGTCCTAAGCAAAAGTTAGGGGCAAAAGAATAAGATATAAAAACAAAGCAAGCAACGATCACTTGAACCGAAAACCGAAAGGCGGTTCAAGTGATAATCTTCTAGAAGCAAGCGTCTTGCAGTATCTACACTCCTGGCTCAGGCATCTCACCCGAAATGATTAGGGGAACGGGAAGAGCGACAATTACAGATATAATTGTTTAAGCCAAAAATGTATAGCCTACCTTGGCCAGCCATTCTTCAGAAATTTCCTTCTGTATATCTTTCTGTAAAAACACTTGTGAATATCAATAAAAATATCCATTTGTTTCTTTTCTTTCTTGACCATGTGATTATGCCTCTGAATCGGTTTTTCATAAAAATTGTACGAAATTCCATTAATAATCGGTCAATAAAAGAAAATTGGAGGGGTTCCTGTAAAATCCATAATCTCCTGCATAAAGGCTCACAAAAATACTCCCTCGCGTCAATGACAGAAAGTCCTCCAAGAAGAAGAGGATAGGGAGAGCCACTCACTTTTCTAAATAAATGAACAAAAATAGAAAAAAAAAAAAATTGTATTGCATTTGTGCATCACACACACATTAGTTGCACATTCAAAGACCTTATCATGAGGCAACCGCATAAAATAGAAAAATAGAAAAATTGCTTGTGTATGACAGCAATTAACAAAAGCCGAAAAAACGACAAAAAAGGCAAAAGATTTAGAAAATCAATCGCCTCGTACAGAATAACTGAGCCTGGAGAGGCTTGCCAAAATAATACTCCTTCAGAATAACTGAGCCTGGAGAGGCTTGCCGAAATAATACTCCTTCAGAATAAATGAGCCTGGAGAGGCTTGCCGAAATAATACTCCCTCACAGAATAACTAAGCCTGGAGAGGCTTGCCGAAATAATACTCTTTCAGAATAACTGAGCCTGGAGAGGCTTGCCGAAATAATACTCTTTCAGAATAACTGAGCCTGGAGAGGCTTGCCGAAATAATACTCTTTCAGAATAATTGAGCCTGGAGAGGCTTGCCGAAATAATACTCTTTCAGAATAAATGAGCCTGGAGAGGCTCGTAGAAATAATACTCCCCAGAGAAACCTCAGCTCGCGCTCAGAACAAATCCCCAGCGAGAGCTATCAAAGCAAGATCGTCAAAATCCCCAATGGAAGCGCGATCATCCAAGCAGAATATCCAAGTCAAAGGACTTAAACTTCCTCAGTAAAGATAGCTCTCCAGCTCAAGCGTTGAGTGAGGCTAAGCCTGCAGAGGCTTCCTAAATAATACTCTGGGATACATAAGATCCCCCATTCCCCAGTCGCCTACTCAGAGGCATCCCTACAAAAAGAGAAAATCAAAAATATCAATAAGTATTCCCCAAGTGGAATCCGGCTCTTAGCCAAACATCGAACGTCAAGCCGATACGCCTAACAGAAGAGGCTAATCAACATCAACGACAAAATCCCCCAGCGGATAACAGCCTACACAGAGGCAACACAATCAGAAAATCAAAGAGAGACACCCGAATAAGGACAACCGGGATACTCCACTCACGTCAAAAGGACGTCAGCCAAACATAAGGCATCGCTCAACTCAGAGAGAGAGCATCTGTGTCTACACCCCAAGGAGTCAAAAATTCCCATGGGTACCAACTAAGCAATGCAAGTTGGGACACAAGAACCTATGAATGACTGCACATCCCCTAGACGGATCCCTGCGTTATCCAGCCCTCAGCGGCACAAAATCAGAAAAACAAACCGTCGAAGCAGCATTGTGGACTGTGGAGACAAACTATACTCAACTACCTCATTTTGAGAGGCAAAGTCTGGAGAGACGATACTCAAACGAAGTCTGGAGAGACGGTACTCAAACGAAGTCTGGAGAGACAGTACTCAAACGAAGTCTGGAGAGACGGTACTCAAACAAAGTCTGGAGAGACGGTACTCAAACAAGGTCTGGAGAGACTGTCGCCACCGGCCCGAACGGGCCTCGGCGGTCGCGAAGACGGTCGAGCTCGCTTTTATTTTAGTTTTGAAAATGTATTGGATTATTAGAACGACTTGTTCTCAAACTGAGACCTTGTCGATCTTATCCAATTTATTTATTAAATGTCTCACCAATCCATGTTAATCCCAAGCGGGACCCTCCATGGATTAGTGGTTTTCGTAGTAAAAGGGTTCATGGAGTCGCCACCAATGTTTTACTCAAAACATTGGAAAAAGGGATAAGGCAATCGATTCAAAAATCGACTTCGGCCATTACAACCAGAGTCGGGTAAGGGAGTCGGTTACGCGTGGGGAAGGTGTTAGCACCCCACAGCGCCCCTTTCGGGTTCCCTATGACAGATTATTTCTAAAATAATAGCGTAAAATTACTAAATTACCCCTATTTATTCTAAGCAATTATAAATTAACTATCTACATGATGACAGTTTAAATATGCACACAGAAAGCAGTAAAAGGAAGGATTTAAGAAGAAACCTTTGAAGCGTGCTTTTATATATTTCGTAAAACTGGGAAGCTTTTTGGCGTTCCCTCGCTCTACAAGCCCGCTCGCTCCCTCCTATAAAATTTTAACTATGGAAATCCGGAGGATTTCCCTTCGACTAGGTTCGATCCTCAAGCAAAATGGCTCGGGGCTCAAGAACTTCGTCGGATCAACTCTCCGAGTGATTTCTAGGGCAGAACACTGCTCAAAAACCCCAGAATACTCAAGGAGAGGGTTGAAACTATGTTCCAAAGTGTCAAATGACGTCCAATTGACGTCATATTTATAGGGAACAGGCCCAATACGGGCCCTGGAGCCAATACGGCCGTATTGAAATTTTTGAACTTCAATACGGCCGTATTGAGTTCAATACGGCCGTATTGAAATTCAGAAATTTCAATACGGCCGTGTTGAGTTCACTGCGGCTGTATTGAAGCTTCAATACGGCCGTATTGAAGTTTCAGAAAATTCAATACGGCCGTATTGAGTTCACTGCGGCCGTATTGAAGCTTCAATACGGCCGTATTAAGTTCAGTACGGCCGTATTGGGCTTCATTCCCTCCACTTTCTTATTTTGAGCTATTCTAAGACCTCGTGCGTGAGTCTTGCCCTCTCCAGGGTGAGTTTGCCCTCTCCAGGGTGAGTTTGCCCTCTCCGGGGTGAGTATTAATCCTCGCCTCTCCAGACTTGTGCGTGAGTCTTGCCCTCTCCAGGGTGAGTTTTCCCTCTCCAGGGTGAGTTTGCCCTCTCCGGGGTGAGTATTAGTCGTCGCCTCTCCAGACTTGTGCGTGAGTCTTGCCGTCTCCAGGGTGAGTTTGCCCTCTCTAGGGTCTGCCTCCGTGTTCTTGACGACATTGGCAATGTGAGTTTACCCTCTCCAGGGATTTGAGATGATTGTTGTCTCCACAGTCCACGATGCTGCTTCGACGGTTTTTCTGATTTTGTGCCGCTGAGGGCTGGATAACCAGGGATCCGTCTAGGGGATGTGCAGTCATTCATAGGTTCCTGTGCCCCAACTTGCATTGCATTGTTGGTACCCATTGAGGAATTTCTGTTTCCTTGGGGTGTAGACACAGATGCTCTTCTTGAATTGAGCGATGCCTTATGTTTGGCTGACGTCCTTTGACGTTGGTGGAGTATCCCGGTTATCCTTGTTCGGGTGTCTCTTTTCGATTTTTGATTTTTGTAGCCTCTATGTAGGCTGTTTATCCACTGGGGATTTTGTTATTTATTTCTTGGCTGGCCTCTTCTGTTAGGCGTATCAGCTTGACGTTCAATGATTGGCTGAGAGCCAGATTCCGCTTGGGGAATGATTATTGATCTTTTCGATTTTTTTGAAAGAGTGCCTCTGAATAGGCGAATTATCTTGATGCTTGATGATTGGCTGAATGCCGAATTCCTCTTGGGGAATGGTTATTAATCTTTTTGATTTTTTCTCTTTTTGAAGGAGTGCCTCTTGAGTAGGCGACTGGGGATTTGGGGATCTTATGTATCCCAGAGTATTATTTAGGAAGCCTCTACAGGCTTAGACTCACTCAACGCCTGAGTTGGAGAGCTATCTTCCACTGAGGAAGTTTTAAGTCCTTTGACTAGATATACTGCTTGGGCGATCGTGCTTCCATTGGGAATTTTGTCGATCTTGCTTTGATAGCTCTCGCTGGGGATTTGTTCCGTGAGCTTGAGTTGAGATTTCTCTGGGGAGTATTATTTCTGCGAGCTTCTCCAGGCTCATTTATTCTGTACAGTTGGGGAGTATTATTTCTGCAAGCCTCTCCAGGCTTTAGTTATTCTGAGGAAGTATTATTTCTGCAAGCCTCTCTAGGCTCAATTATTTTGAGAGAGTATTATTTCGGCGAGCCTCTCCAGCCTCAGTTATTCTGTGAGGGAGTATTATTTCGGCAAGCCTCTCCAGGCTCAATTATTTTGAGAGAGTATTATTTCGGCGAGCCTCTCCAGGCTCAGTTATTTTGAGAGAGTATTATTTCGGCAAGCCTCTCCAGGCTCAGTTATTCTGAGAGTATTCTTTCGGCAAGCCTCTCCAGGCTCAGTTATTCTGAGAGTATTCTTTCGGCAAGCCTCTCCAGGCTCAGTTATTCTGTATGACGCTGTTGATTTTCTGAATCTTTGCATTTTGTTTGCTGCTGTCATACACAAGCAATTTTTTTTCTATTTTTTCTATTTTATGCAATTGCCTCATGACGAGGTCTTTGAAAATTTCTTTATGGCCAATACGGCCGCATCCATTTCAGTACGTCCATGTTTGAGTTAAAAATTTGTTCATAACCCCAATTTTAGTACGGGTGTACTGAACATGGTACGGGCGCATTGTTTTTTCTGAAGTTTATATTTTTTGTTTTTTTTTTTTTGTTTGTTTTTTCCAATAAACAGAGAATAAGTGATCTTCCAGTACACCTATCATCTGTATGCATGTATGCAGTATGATGCACCTAATTCTATTTGATTCATTTTTCAAAAGAATTAACCGATGCGTTTTTGGATTTTGCCATTCCTCCAGACGGGCTGTGCGCTGCCGATTTCTGTAACCGAGGAATGATGCGTGTTATATTGGGATTTGGTGTCATCAACCAAATGATCCTTCCCTTCCTTTAAAAGATATGTCAACCCTCCTATTGACCACTATATCTCCATGTTTCCACTAGATTATTCAAAAATCGTTGGGACAAGAGAGAAAAGAAGGAAAGGATATATTTTCAAAAGTTTGTGTTTTAGAGGGGATTATTTTATTTTTGAAAAATGGATTTTGTAAGAATGGCTGGCCATGGTAGGCTTATTGTGTTTAGGTTTGTTCGATTAAACACTTGTGAGATTAAGCACATCTTTGTTATTAATGATTGTGCTTTGACAACTTGGATAGCTTTTCTTGAGCCCCTTGTTGAATTCAATTGATGGTACCATCATGGATTTATTTTGTTTTTCTTTTTTGACGGCCCTAACTTTTGCCTAAAACACCCATTTGTGATGTCTTAGCGAGCTTTTGTCTTTGTTCATTTTTTCAACCCTAACTTTTGCCTAGGTCACCCTTTTTGTGGGATTCCTAGCGGGTTTTTGTCTTCATTTTGTAACCCTAACTTTTGCCTAGGTCACCCTTTTATGGGATTCCTAGCGGGTCTTTTGCTCTTATTTTTGCGCAGTCCCCTTTTTGGGTTTCCTGCCGAGCTTATTATCTTTAGGATTTCTTTATCCATGATGGCACTTATTGAGGCCAAGAAAAGGTGCTCCAAGCTGTCATGCACATTTCCACATAAAAATGATGCGGGTTTATTGATTATTAAGACGATTTTAACCTCATTCGTGTTTATTCAAACAGGGTTAAATAACGTGGTTTAGAATTTTATTGCGAGCGAGAAAAGAAGCAATAAGAAATAATAATGAATGATTTTATTATAATCACAGTGGAAACATGTGCCCTATCGAGGCTCGGGGGTCGGGCTGTCCCCGAGGAGTGATCTCTAATAGTCACTGAATTTACACATCCCTATTAGAAGGAAAAGGACACTTGATGACGACAACCGGCCTTGACGATTGTGAACAGGCCTTCCTAAAGATCTGGCTTAAAGAACGTCGAGAAGGATCTTGGTTCCTCTTCGTCCTTTGATCTTTGTTAGGGTTGTATCTTAACCCTTGTTTCCCCGGATTGTCCTTGATAATGGGTAGCTCCGGGATTCCTTGGGAGTCCTTGCCTAATTCTTGTCTTGGCAAGTATCCGTTCTTTGTGAGCATATGAGCTACCTTCTTCATTTCTCGGGGAAACGTTTCAACATTAGCAATCTCCAATGCTTGGAAGGCGGTTTCTAGAGCTTCCTCCACTGCATCCACATAAGGTATGGTGGATGGCTTGCTGATGAGTATGTCGTCTTCAGCTTGTACAGTCACCAGCTTGTCACCCACTATGAACTTGACTTTCTGGTGGAGCGTAGAGGGTACAGCTTTCGCATCATGAATCCAAGGTCGGCCGAGGAGACAGCTGTATGCGGGAGTAATGTCCATCACTTGGAATTCGACATTAAAGATAGTGGGTCCAATTTGGATTGGAAGATTGATCTCTCCCACCACTTCTCTTTTAGAACCATCGAAGGCTCGAACGATCATGTTGCTCGGGCGCATTTGGACTCCCTTGATTGCCAATTGCTTGAGCGTTCTTTTTGGCATCACATTCAAGGAAGATCCATTATCTACCAAGACTTTAGCGATGTGATACTCCTTGCACTTTACAGAGATGTGCAAGGGCTTGTTATGATTCGGTTCCCCAGCGGGGATTTCTTCATCGGTGAAGGTGAGGTGATCACTAGCCGTGATGTGACTAACAATCCCCTCAAACTTGTCTTGGGAGATAGTGTGCGACACATATGCCTCGTTCAAGACTTTCGACAGAGCTTGCCGATGCGGTTCGGAACTTAGGATCAACGACAACAGCGTAATCTTTGCTGGCGTCCTATGAAGTTGATCCACGATGGAGTACTCGCTCTGTCGGATAAACTTTAACAGCTCGTCTGTCTCCTCCTCGGATTCTTTTTCCTCGGTTTTCTTTTCTTCTTTTTCTTTATTCTTGGGGGCTTTGTTATGAAGATCATCGGGAGTGTAGATCCTGCCACTCCTAGTCATGCCCCCAAGTCCAGCGATGTTAGAGATATCGCTGTCGGCAGAAAGGTGGATGTCGTATATCCATGGCACAGCCTTATTTGATTCGTAGGGAAAAGGCCTTGGAGCGATGATCCTTAACGGTGTCGGACCTTCCCCTTTATTCGTCTTGATTACCAACAACGGAGTTGATGTGCGCTCGCTTGGCGCGGTTGTTGGCTTACACTTAAAAACAAATGGTGTGCGATCCATCTTGAACATACGCATCGATTATTTCTTTCTTTTTATTAATGTTTATTAATGATTTATTGGGAGGGATGTATGAAATGCAAACCTAGATCCCTCCATGATCTTTGATAAGAATGCATGATATGAGATGATGGCGATGAATATGCATGCATTGTGTTTATTCAACTAAGCATTATCATGTTTTTAGGATGTCCCTAAGATGATGCATGATATTGCTTGGTTTGGATAAATGACCCTTTTTTTCTTTTTTTGGGTATTTTTTATTTTATATATTTTTTGTATTTTTTGGGTGAAAAGGGAAACTACCTATATGAATGTGATGAAGGTAGATGTTAACACCGTATAATGGAAGATTCTTATTCCTATTTATTCTAATTTTTTTAAAAGAATAGGAATGTTGTATGTTTAAAGAAATGCAATGTATGCTCAAACAATTTCACATAAACAATGCACAAACAATTCACTCATCCACGAACAGTCACGAGCGAATCACGAGGTAGGGGTATCCTGCAGAAAAGTGCATATTCAAGGTGGATCTAACTGTTCTCACCGGTCTGAGGCCCCCAAGGTGCCCCCATTATAGGGACCCAATTCCTCTCATCGTAGGTCGATGGAAAGCTCCAACGCACCGTCGGACTCAAGTTCATGGTTATCACCTTGAGTGATGCTTTCCGACAACGGTCTACGGGCACCTATAGACCCATTCGACAACCGGCCGTACTAACATCCACTCCCTATGGTTAATCACTCATGCCCCCGGGTATAGAGGGAACTGTTGTGTGCAAAGGTTTGTGTACAGTTTGTATTTCAAACAATTGCGGAATTTAAACATACAACAGTTATTTAAAGCCATATAATAAATCATGTTATCATACAAGCAAGGGGTAACGAAGTAATTTTAACTATTATTTGTTAAAAACTATCTGTCACTAAATGGGACTGACTCTCGAGGCTTCCCCAGTGAAGTCGCCATCTGTCGCCACCGGCTCGAACGGGCCTCGGCGGTCGCGAAGACGGTCGAGCTCGCTTTTATTTTAGTTTTGAAAATGTATTGGATTATTAGAACGACTTGTTCTCAAACTGAGACCTTGTCGATCTTATCCAATTTATTTATTAAATGTCTCACCAATCCATGTTAATCCCAAGCGGGACCCTCCATGGATTAGTGGTTTTCGTAGTAAAAGGGTTCATGGAGTCGCCACCAATGTTTTACTCAAAACATTGGAAAAAGGGATAAGGCAATCGATTCAAAAATTGACTTCGGCCATTACAACCAGAGTCGGGTAAGGGAGTCGGTTACGCGTGGGGAAGGTGTTAGCACCCCACAGCGCCCCTTTCGGGTTCCCTATGACAGATTATTTCTAAAATAATAGCGTAAAATTACTAAATTACCCCTATTTATTCTAAGCAATTATAAATTAACTATCTACATGATGACAGTTTAAATATGCACACAGAAAGCAGTAAAAGGAAGGATTTAAGAAGAAACCTTTGAAGCGTGCTTTTATATATTTCGTAAAACTGGGAAGCTTTTTGGCGTTCCCTCGCTCTACAAGCCCGCTCGCTCCCTCCTATAAAATTTTAACTATGGAAATCCGGAGGATTTCCCTTCGACTAGGTTCGATCCTCAAGCAAAATGGCTCGGGGCTCAAGAACTTCGTCGGATCAACTCTCCGAGTGATTTCTAGGGCAGAACACTGCTCAAAAACCCCAGAATACTCAAGGAGAGGGTTGAAACTATGTTCCAAAGTGTCAAATGACGTCCAATTGACGTCATATTTATAGGGAACAGGCCCAATACGGGCCCTGGAGCCAATACGGCCGTATTGAAATTTTTGAACTTCAATACGGCCGTATTGAGTTCAATACGGCCGTATTGAAATTCAGAAATTTCAATACGGCCGTATTGAGTTCACTGCGGCTGTATTGAAGCTTCAATACGGCCGTATTGAGTTCACTGCGGCCGTATTGAAGCTTCAATACGGCCGTATTAAGTTCAGTACGGCCGTATTGGGCTTCATTCCCTCCACTTTCTTATTTTGAGCTATTCTAAGACCTCTAGACCTACAGAGAACCCTCCTAGGGCCTTCCAGGAGTCCTTCTGGCTGATCTTCCTTCAGTCTTCGAGAGTCTTCAAGCTTTATTTCCGACCCGGGCAATTTTAGGGGTCTACAGAGACGATACTCAAACGAGGTCTGGAGAGACGGTACTCAAACAAAGTCTGGAGAGACGGTACTCAAACAAAGTCTGGAGAGACAGTACTCAAACAAGGTCTGGAGAGACGGTACTCAAACAAGGTCTGGAGAGACGGTACTCAAACAAGGTCTGGAGAGACGGTACTCAAACAAGGTCTGGAGAGACGGTACTCAAACAAGGTCTGGAGAGACGGTACTCAAACAAGGTCTGGAGAGACGGTACTCAAACAAAGTCTGGAGAGACAATACTCAAACAAGGTCTGGAGAGACGGTACTCAAACAAGGTCTGGAGAGACGGTACTCAAACAAGGTCTGGAGAGACGGTACTCAAACAAGGTCTGGAGAGACGGTACTCAAACAAAGTCTGGAGAGACAGTACTCAAACAAGGTCTGGAGAGACGGTACTCAAACAAGGTCTGGAGAGACGGCACTCAAACAAGGTCTGGAGAGACGGTACTCAAACAAGGTCTGGAGAGACGGTACTCAAACAAGGTCTGGAGAGACGGTACTCAAACAAGGTCTGGAGAGACGGTACTCAAACAAGGTCTGGAGAGACGGTACTCAAACAAAGTCTGGAGAGACGGTACTCAAACAAAGTCTGGAGAGACGGTACTCAAAGAAAGTCTGGAGAGACGGTACTCAAAGAAAGTCTGGAGAGACGATACTCAAGGTCTGGAGAGACGGTACTCAAGGTCTGGAGAGACGGTACTCAAAGTCTGGAGAGACGGTACTCAAACAAAGTCTGGAGAGACGGTACTCAAAGTCTGGAGAGACGGTACTCAAGGTCTGGAGAGACAGTACTCAAAGTCTGGAGAGACGGTACTCAAGGCCTGGAGAGGCGGTACTCAACCATCAGCGTCGTCAGAAACACATCGATGTTCAACTTCCGGCTCGGGCGTCGAGTGAAGTTGACCCTGGAGAGGGTAAAACTCAGCTACCGAGGTTGTCAGAAACACCGAGGTATGCAACAACCTGGAGAGGCTACTCAACAATTTTCCACCGGAAGACGCTACAAGTCAGAAGGTTGGCATATTACCCGGACAATTGGGTCAACTCCTTTACTTGTCAATCGGTACGCCAAAAGGCCGTTTGACTAAGTAAAGGGGGGGGCAGCTGTAGACCCCTAAAATTGTCCGGGTCGGAAATAAAACTCGAAGACCCTCAAAGATCGAAGGAAAGTCAGCCAGAAGGACTCCTAGAAGACCATAGGATGGCTATCTGTAGGTTTAGAGGTCTTAGAGTAGCTTAAAATAAGGAAGTGGAGGGAATGAAGCCCAATACGGCCGTACTAAACTTAATACGGCCGTATTAAAGCTTCAATACGGCCGCAGTGAACTCAATACGGCGTATTGAAGTTTCTGAAACTTCAATACGGCCGTACTGAAATCAATACGGCCGTATTGAAGCTTCAATACAGCCGCAGTGAACTCAATACGGGCGTATTGAAATTTCTGAATTTCAATACGGCCGTATTGAACTCAATACGACCGTATTGAAGTTCAAAAATTTCAATACGGCCGTATTGATTCCATAGCCCGTATTGCGCCTGTTCCCTATAAATATGGCGTCATTTTGACGTCATTGGACACTTTGACACACAGTTTTAACCCTCTTCTTGAGTATTCTGGGTTTTTTTGAGCAGTGCTCTGCCTAGAAATCACTCGGAGAGTTGATCCGACGAAGTTTTTGAGTTCTGAGCATTTTGCTTGAGTCTCGAACTAAGTCGAAGGGAAATCCATCGGATTTCCAAGTCAAAAATTATTTTTTAGGAAGGAGTGAGCGGGCTTGTAGAGCGAGGGAACGCCAAAAAGCTTCCCAGTTTTACTTGATATATAAAAAGCACGCTTCAAGAGGTTTCTTTTCTAAAAATCCCTTCTTTTACTGCTTTCTGTGTGCATATTAAACTGTCATCATGTAGATAGTTAATTTATAATTGCTTAGAATAAATAGGGGTAATTTAGTAATTTTGCACTATTATTTTTAGAAATAATCTGTCATAGGGAACCCGAAAGGGGCGTTGTGGGGTGCTAACACCTTCCCCACACGTAACCAACTCCCTTACCCGACTCTGGTTGTCATGGCCGAAGTCGATTTTTGAATCGATTGCCTTAAACTTCTTTTTCCAATGTTTTGAGTAAAACATTGGTGGCGACTCCATGAACCCTTCCTTTTTATGAAAACCGCTAATCCATGGAGGGTCCCGCTTGGGATTAACATGGATTGGTGAGACATTTAATAAATAAATTGGATAAGATCGACAAGGTCTCAGTTTGAGAACAAGTCGTTCTAATAATCCAATACATTTTCAAAACTAAAATAAAAGCGAGCTCGACCGTCTTCGCGACCGCCGAGGCCCGTTTGGGCCGGGTGGCGACATGGATGTGAATATGATTATGATTGTGGTTCCTCACATCAATGACTAGGGATGGCACGGCCCCTGAGTAAGTGGTGCTACAGGGAGGGCGTGACCCTAACATGGTGTGGGATGAGTAAGACAGTTAACACCACCACTTATGTCGCTTATGGCAGCCCTGGCATAGGGTTAATTGCAAGAGATTGTATTGATTGTAATGTGATTGTGGTTCCTCACACCAAATGACTAGGGATGGCACGACCCCTGGGTAAGTGATGCTACAGGGAGGGCGTGACCCTGGTTTGGTGTGGGTTGAGTGAGGCATTTAACCTGTATTACTTGTGTCAGATGTGGCGAGGTCTTGACATAGTGTTAATTGTGAGATTGACATGAATTATGGATGTGGAAATTATTGTAAGATTTTTGTGGATGGTGATGGATTGATGTAATTGAGATGTGAAAATGATGCATGATTGATAGAGTTATGATATATGGAAATGCTTGTAAATATTTCATTATGTAATGAGATTACATTGTTGTGTATGTGCTTTACATATGGATGTTTTCTTTTTTCACCGTACAAATTGTGGATGTTTTAGGTGAGAAAGATCCTGCTTCGAGTGGCATCTAGTATGCCAACAGTTGAATTGTGGGGATGGTCTGATATTGTGACATCGGGGCAAAAGATTTTTTTTAGAACATATGTTTTTATTTGGATTTGGAATTGTAAATGTTATTTTTGAAAACAATTTATAAACTCTTGCGTTTCATTTTTATTATTGTGGTTATTGAAGGATAATTTTGAAGATTCTCATGTGAACCCTTTTACTGAAATTGAAAAATTTATTTGTAAGTTTTCATTATTACAATATATGTGTTGGGGGTAGTAAGGGTGTCACATTTAGTGGTATCAAAGTCATGTTTATCCAATCGGCCGTGAGTTATGAGTCTACTATTCTTGTTTGGTAGATAATTGATTGAATGATTTGATTGTGGAATTTGTTGATATGTGCTATGATTGATTAAGTTTGTTGATTACTTATAGTATAATTGTTAACTTTTCTGGTGATCAGAAAAGTAATGGTAGGAGGTAGGAACGATCGTGCAATCGCTGATGCTTTACAAGCCATGGCTCAGGCTCTTGGTAATATGAACCAACAACCAGAGATAGATTGGTTGGAGAGATTCCAGCGAAATAATCTAGCAAGCTTCCTTGGGGGTTATAATCCTGATGGAGCTACTGACTGGATTTTTGAAGTGGAAAAGATATTCCAAGCTTTGGGATGTCCTTTGATACAGAAGGTAACTTTGGCTGCCTTCATGCATTCTGGAGAGGCTGGCATCTGGTGGCAAGGTGCTTTACAAAGAATGATAGCTGCAGGTACCCAAGTGAACTAGGAGAATTTTCAAGCGGCTATTCTTGGAGAAATACTTTCCCCGAGATGTGAGACATAAGAAACAGGTGGAATTCCTTGAATTGAAGCAAGGAGAAAATTTTGTGGCTGAGTATTTGACTAAGTTTGAAGACTTGGTTAGATTTTGTCCTATGTATGATGGTGTGGGCAATGAGGAGGAAAAATGTGTGAAGTTTGTGAGTGGTCTTCGCCCTGAGATTAAACAAGTTTTCAATTATCAAGGGATCACTCACTATCATGAATTGGTAAACAAGTGCCGAGTATATGATGAGGACAACCGTGCTAGGTTAACTCATTATAAGAGTGGAGGACCCATGAGGAATAATAGGTTTGGTTCATCTAGTAAGGGTAAGCCTTACACCAAGTCTGTTGGAGATTCGAGTTCTAAGGTGAATAACCAAGGTTCTTTGCAACAAAGGAGCCAAGCCCCAACGGCTAGCCAAACTTCTAGAGGGGGAAGTGTGGGTTCTGTTCCACACAACAACTACTTCAAATGTGGGAAGCCAGGTCATAGGGCAGTTGAGTGTCGGACGCAAAGAGTTATAACATGCTTCAAATGTCAAGCGATGGGACACAAAGCTAGTGAATACCCCCAGAATAGGAAAGAAACAATAGATGTTGGAGGGAGTGCTAGCAAACCTAGACCGTCAGGAAGGGTGTTTGCCTTGAGTGGTGTTGAAGCTACGCAATCCAAAGACTTAATCCAGGGTATGTGTTTCATCAATGGAACTCCTCTAATTGTTTTGTATGACTCTGGTGCGACTCACTCTTTTATATCACGTGCGTGTGTGTCCAAATTAAAATTACCTGTTTCTTCCTTGTCTTTTGAATTAATAGTAGAGACACCAACTAGTGGTTCAGTGTCTACTTCTGATGTCTGTTTAAAATGTCCTTTGATTATTGAGGGTAGAGATTTCATGGTTGACTTAATTTGTTTGCCTCTAAGTCAGCTAGATGTTATTCTGGGTATGGACTGGTTATCTTCCAATCATGTCCTTTTGAATTGTGCTAATAAATCTATTATTTTTAGTGATCCTATTGAAAAAGTGAGTAAGGATTATTTGACTGCCAACCAAGTTAAGGTATCTTTGCAAGAGGATGCCCAAGTGTATATGTTGTTAGCTTCTTTGAATTCTGAGAGTAATGTTTTGGTGAATGAACTGCCTGTTGTGTGTGACTTTTCAGATGTCTTCTCTGATGATATGTCTAGCTTACCACCTAGAAGAGAAGTAGAATTTTCCATAGACTTAGTACCAGGAACAAGACCTATTTCTATTGCACCTTATAGGATGTC
Organism: Cajanus cajan; assembly: GCF_000230855.2. Classification (NCBI taxonomy): domain Eukaryota; kingdom Viridiplantae; phylum Streptophyta; class Magnoliopsida; order Fabales; family Fabaceae; genus Cajanus; species Cajanus cajan. Next base: position 26,028,247 of record NC_138526.1, read on the forward strand.
ACCCGTAGAGTTAGTGGAGCTTAAGAAACAAATAAAAGACTTGTTGGAGAAGGGGTTTGTGAGACCTAGTGTATCACCTTGGGGAGCACCCGTACTCTTAGTCAAGAAGAAGGATGGTAGCATGAGATTGTGTGTAGATTATCGCCAGTTGAACAAGGTGGCCATTAAGAATAAATATCCATTGCCTAAGATAGATGATCTTATGGACTAGTTGGTGGGTGCATGTGTATTTAGTAAAATTGATCTTAGATCGGGGTACCATCAGATTAGAGTTAAGGGTGAGGATGTACCTAAGACAACATTTAGGACTCGTTATGGACACTATGAGTATCTAGTAATGCCTTTTGGTGTGATGAATGCTCCTGCAATTTTTATGGATTACATGAACCGAATTTTTCATCCGTACTTGGATAAATTTGTAGTTGTCTTCATAGATGACATACTAGTTTATTCCAAGACTAAAGAGGAACATGAGGAACACTTAAAGGTAGTACTTCAAACCCTCAGGGAGAGACAACTTTATGCCAAGTTGTCTAAGTGTGACTTTTGGCTAGAGGAGGTGAGTTTCTTAGGACATGTGATTTCAAGTGGGGGTATAGCAGTAGATCCATCTAAAGTTGAGGCAGTGCTTAAGTGGGAAACACCTAAGTCAGTTAGTGAGATTAGGAGCTTCCTTGGATTGGCTGGATACTATAGAAGATTCATAGAGGGATTCTCTAAATTAGCGTTACCCTTGACAAGTTTAACTAGGAAAGGAGTTGTGTTTGTATGGGATAGTAAATGTGAGAATAGTTTCCGAACCCTTAAGGAGAAGTTGACTAGTGCACCTGTTTTAGTGTTGCCTGATCTTAGTAAGACTTTTGTGGTTTATTGTGACGCTTCTAAGATGGGTTTGGGTGGAGTGTTAATGCAAGAGGGAAAGGTCGTATCTTATGCATCTAGGCAATTGAAAATACATGAGAAGAATTACCCCATCCATGATCTTGAATTAGCAGCTGTGGTATTCACACTTAAGATTTGGAGACATTATTTGTATGGTTCAAAATTTGAGGTGTTTAGTGATCATAAGAGTCTTAGGTATTTGTTTGACCAAAAGGAATTAAATTTGAGGCAAAGGAGATGGTTAGAGTTCCTTAAGGACTATGATTTTGACCTTAGTTATCATCCGGGCAAAGCCAATGTGGTGGCTGATGCTTTAAGTAGGAAATCGTTGCATTTGTCTTCTCTTATGATTAGGGAGATGGACCTTTTGGCTCAATTTAGAGACTTGAGTTTGACTTGTGAAGTGACTCCTAGTAGTGTGAGACTAGGTATGACTCGGGTGACTAGTGAGTTGTTGAGGGAAATTGGAGAAGCACAATTAGTGGATTCATTTCTAGTGGCTAGACGTGATGCTATAGGACATGGTGTTGGAGGAGAATTTACCTTGGGTGTAGATGGAGTGTTAAGATTTAAAGACCGAGTGTGCGTGCCTAGTGACCCTACACTTAGACGTTTGATCCTAGAAGAAGGTCATAGGAGCAAACTTAGTTTTCACCCAGGAGCAACTAAGATGTATCAAGACCTTAGGAAGATATTTTGGTGGCCTAGGATGAAGAAAGATATAGCTGAATTTGTGAGTGCCTGTTTAGTGTGTCAGAAGGCTAAGATAGAACATCAGAAACCTTCAGGACTACTTCAGCCTTTGAGTATACCTGAGTGGAAGTGGGATAGCATTTCTATGGATTTTGTAGTTGCTTTGCCTAGGACTAGGAGAGGGCATGATTCCATTTGGGTTATAGTTGATAGGTTGACTAAGAGTGCACATTTCTTACCTATTAACATTAGGTACTCTCTAGAGAGATTGGCTGGACTGTATATTGATGAGATTGTGAGATTGCATGGGATACCATCTAGCATAGTTTCAGACAGAGACCCTAGATTCACCTCTAGGTTTTGGGAGAGCCTACAACGAGCTTTGGGGACCCAACTTAGACTTAGTTCAGCTTATCACCCTCAAACTGATGGTCAGACTGAGAGGACTATTCAATCTTTAGAGGATTTGCTTAGAGCCTGTTGTAGACCCCTAAAATTGTCCGGGTCGGAAATAAAGCTTGAAGACTCTCGAAGACTGAAGGATAATCAGCCAGAAGGACTCCTCGAAGGCCCTAGGAGGGTTCTCTGTAGGTCTAGAGGTCTTAGAATAGCTCAAAATAAGGAAGTGGAGGGAAAAAGCCCAATACGGCCGTACTGAACTTAATACGGCCGTATTCAAGCTTCAATACGGCCGCAGCGAAACTCAATACGGCGTATTGAAGTTTCTGAAACTTCAATACGGCCGTACTGAAGTCAATACGACCGTATTGACACTTCAATACAACCGCAGCGAACTCAATACGGGCGCATTGAAATTTCTGAATTTCAATACGACCGTATTGAACTTCAATACGACCGTATTGAAGTTCAAAAATTTCAATACGGCCGTATTGCCCCTGTAGGCCGTATTGCGCCTATTCCCTATAAATATGACGTCAATTGGACGTCATTCGACACTTTTTTAGATAGTTTCAACCCTCTCCTTGAGATTCTGGGGTTTTTGAGCAGTGTTCTGCCCTAGAAATCACTCGGAGAGTTGATCCGACGAAGTTCTTGAGCCCCGAGCCATTTTGCTGGAGGATCGAACCTAGTCGAGGGGAAATCTTTTTGATTCCCTTAGTTAAAATTTTGTTCTAGGAGAGCGAGGAGCGGGCTTGTAGAGCGAGGGAACGCCAAAACGCTTCCCAGTTCTTTGCAATATATAAAAGCACGCTTCAAGAGGTTTCCCTTCAATCCTTCCTTTTACTGCTTTCTGTGTGCATATTTAAACTGTCATCATGTAGATAGTCAATTTATAATTGCTTAGAATAAATAGGGGTAATTTAGTAATTTTACGCTGTTATTTTAGAAAATAATCTGTCATAGGGAACCCGAAAGGGGCGCTGTGGGGTGCTAACACCTTCCCCACGCGTAACCGACTCCCTTACCCAACTCTGGTTGTAGTGGCCAAAGTTGATTTTTAAATCAATTGCCTTATCCCTTTTTCCAATGTTTTGAGTAAAACATTGGTGGCGACTCCACGAACCCTCCTTTTATGAAAACCACTAATCCATGGAGGGTCCCGCTTGGGATTAACATGGATTAGTGAGCCTTTTAATAAAATTGCTCGTTTGACGAGGTCTCAGTTTGAGAATAAGTCATTCTAGCAATCCACTATTTTTAAACAAATAAACGAGTCCAACCATCCTTCGCGAATGCCGAAAGCCCGTTTCGGGCCGGTGGCGACAGATGGCGACTCCGCTGGGGAAGCCTCGAGAGTCAGTCCCATTTAGTGACAGATTATTTTTAACAAATAATAGTTAAAATTACTTTATTACCCCTCACTTGTATGATAACATGTTTATCTATTTGGCCTTAATAACTGTTGTATGTTTAATTTTCCGCAATTGTTTGAAATAAAATTGCACACAAACCTTTGCACACAACAGTTCCCTCTATACCCGGGGGCATGAGTGATTAACCATAGGGAGTGGATGTTAGTACGGCCGGTTGTCGAATGGGTCTATAGGTGCCCGTAGACCGTTGTCGGAAAACATCACTCAAGGTGATAACCATGAACTTGAGTCCGACGGTGCGTTGGAACTTTCCATCGACCTACGACGAGAGGAATTGGGTCCCTATAATGGGGGCACCTTGGGGGCCTTGGACTGGTGAGAACAGTTAGAACCTACCTTGAATATGCACCATTTCTGCAGGATACCCCTACCTCGTGATTCGCTCGTGACTGTTCGTGGATGAGTGAATTGTTTGTGTAAATGTTTATGTGCAATTGTTTGTGCATTAATAAATAACCTCGTGATAAGGTCTAAAAATAATCCCCATGCATAAAAAACCATGACATGAGAGGAAAGACCATGTGCGAAAATATAACAAAAGTGAGGAGCATGTACATCATTACCAATAAGACATCATGCATCCTCATAAAAACATACATTTTAGGGTCACCAATACCTCTTGACATGAGTGAAAGAGACCCATGACTATAGAGATTCTCCGTTGGGGAGAAATCATAGATAAAGAAGGGTGGTAAACTTCTGTCTTAAAAAGGCAGCGCCTTAAAGATGGAGGTTTATCAAGCTCATGTTAAAGAGTGTATTCATTCCATAAAATAAACTAACTAAACATTCATTTTAGAAAGTGGCTGGTCATCTCTCTGTCCTTACGCGCGCACAGAAAATCAAGAAAATGGAAGCATTGGAGGAGCAAAACAAGAAGCTCACAACCGAGCTTTCACAGCTTAAAGAGCAGATGGCGCAAATGATGGAACTCATGCGTCATCACAACATCCATGATTCTCATCATAGTGATCATGGGTCCCATCATGAGGGAGAGGAGGAAGAGCATGAAAAAGATCCTCCAAACGCCGTACCCCTTGGGGCAGGAATTATAATAAAAGAGCCCGAGGTCTCAAAGGAACAATTCCATGCCCTCGAGGATCGGCTAAGGGCTATGGAGGGGCATGACTTTGACATTAAGGATGCCGCCGACATGTGTTTAGTGAGGGACATTCAATTCCCTCCTAAATTTAAAGTGCCAGATTTCCCAAAGTACGTGGGATCGACTTGCCCTAAAAGTCATCTCACCATGTACTGTCGCAAGATGGCTGCATATGCCACAAATGAAAAGCTCTTGATCCACTGCTTTCAAGAGAGCTTAGCTGAAACTGCACTCAACTGGTATATGCAGCTAGATGGAAATCTAGTACACACATGGAGGCAGTTGGCCGACGCCTTCCTCAAGCGCTACAAATACAATATCGACCTAACACCCGATAGGTCTGATCTTCAAGCCTTGAGTAAAAAGAACGATGAATCCTTCAAGGCGTACGCCCAACGTTGGAGGGAGTTGGCGGCACGGATAGAGCCCCCGCTGTCGGATAAGGAGACGGTGTCCTTATTCATCAACTCGTTGACTGGTCCCTATTACGATAAAATGATAGGGAACACAACGACACTCTTCTCGGACATCATCACCATAGGAGAAAGGGTGGAACAAGGACTTAAAAGTGGGAAGCTGGCTAAGCCTTCCCAATCATATGAAGCTAAGAAGGCCTTTGGGAAGAAGAAAGAAGGAGGAGTCAACGCTGTAACCATTGCTCCGTCTTCTTCCGCTTCGAAGTCAGGCAAATCGCAAAACAACTCTGTGAAGAAGTTTGATAGACTTCCGACCACTTACAGCGATCTCCTGCCGAAGCTAGTAGAGGCGCGTCTTATAGCTTACATTCCACCAAAGAAGGTGAATCCACCCTACCCCGATTGGTACAATCCACAAGACAAATGTCTATACCACTCGGGGGCACAAGGGCATTCAACGGAGAACTGCCGAGCTCTCAAGTATAAGGTCCAAGACCTTATCGACGCTGGGTGGGTCACTTTCGATTCGACGGCGCCCGACGTGAGCAAGAATCCTCTACCGCAGCAGGAGTAGATAGAAGGGCAAGCCATGATAGGGCCCCTCCACATTTTTTTTCTTTTAGGGACTCATGATCAGTACCCGAGATCATGAGGACCTTTTCATGTAAATAAAGGGTTTTGTACAGTTTTACATACATATATCAATAAAAAGGCATTTTTCACACATTATTCTCTCATTTTGTTCTATTCTCTCTCTCTCATTAATATTAATAAACTCTAAACCTAAACAGAACCAATAAATAATTATGTCTGTGATTGCTCGCTCTGACCGGGATCCGAAAGCCGAGGGTGAATGGATTGAGTTGGACAGTGATGAGGAGACCATCTCTCCGGATCTGCAAAGACTGCTAGATCAAGAAGCTCGTCTACTCCAACCGAATCAAGAAGAATTGGAGACAGTGAATTTGGGGCAGGATCAAGAATTGAAAGAGGTCAACATTGGGACCCGTATCAGTGATGGAATAAAAACGCAATTGATTCAATTATTGAGGGAATACAAGGACGTATTTGCATGGTCGTACCATGATATGCCCGGGTTGGACTCCAACATCGTTGAACACAAGTTGCCCTTAAAAGAGGGGTTTCGACCCATTAAGCAAAAGCTTCGACGAATCAAGCCCGAATGGTCCTTAAAGATTAAGGAGGAGGTAGAAAAACAACTGGACGCGGGATTCTTGGTTGTATCCCAGTATCCTGAATGGCTGGCTAACATTGTGCCAGTCGTCAAAAAGAATGGGAAGGTTAGAGTGTGTGTTGATTATAGGGATTTAAATCGTGCCAGTCCAAAGGATGATTTTCCCTTGCCCCACATCGATACACTTGTGGATCACACCGCCACAAACACACTCTATTCCTTTATGGATGGATACTCGGGGTATAATCAAATCAAGATGAATATAAAAGACCGCGAAAAAACTTCTTTCATTACACCCTGGGGAACTTTCTGCTACAGGGTGATGCCTTTTGGACTTAAAAATGCGGGTGCCACCTACCAACGAGCGATGGTGACACTATTCCACGATATGATCCACAAAGAAATTGAAGTATACGTGGATGACATGATCGCGAAGTCAAAAGACGAGATGAACCATATTCAATATTTGAGAAAATTATTCAATCGGCTTCGCAAGTATCAGCTTAAGCTAAATCCGGCTAAGTGTACTTTCGGAGTCCGGTCGGGTAAGCTTCTTGGGTTCATCGTCAGTGAAAAAGGCATAGAGGTGGACCCCGATAAAGTAAAGGCAATAATGGAAATGCCTCCTCCTAAAACTGAGAAAGAAATTAGAGGATTCCTCGGCAGGGTGAACTACGTCGCAAGGTTCATCGCACAGTTGACTGACACGTGCAAACCAATATTCAAGCTGTTGCGCAAGAATCATTCCGAAACTTGGGATGAGAATTGTCAACGAGCTTTTGACAAGGTCAAACAGTGCTTGGCCAATCCACCAGTATTGGTGCCACCTGTCGAGGGAAGGCCATTAATCCTCTATCTGACAGTGCTTGATGAGTCCATGGGAGCCGTGCTAGGGCAACAGGACGAAACTGGAAAGAAAGAACAAGCCATCTACTACCTGAGCAAAAAGTTCCTTGATTATGAAACCCGCTACACGCCATTAGAAAAAACTTGCTGTGCGTTAGCATGGGCAACACAAAGGCTCAGGCAGTATATGATAAGGCATACTACTTGGTTGGTTTCCAAAATGGATCCAATTAAGTATGTGTTCGACAAGCCAATAATCACTGGGAAGATCGCCCGATGGCAAGTACAATTATCAGAATTCGACATCATACATGTCACACAAAAAGCCATCAAGGGTAGTACCCTAGCTGATTACCTAGCACACGGGCCGACCAATGATTACCAAACCCTTCAGGATGATTTCCCCGATGAGCATGTAATGAGTATACAACATGAAGATCCCAAGGATGATACGTGGACCATGTACTTTGATGGAGCCTCCAACATGCTTGGACAGGGGATTGGAACAGTACTAATCTCCCCACAAGGAAAGCATATCCCCCTAACGGCAAGACTCAACTTCGACTGTACAAATAACATGGCCGAATACGAGGCTTGCGCGTTAGGAATCCAAGCAGCAATCAACAATGGTATCCTAAAGCTCAAAGTATTTGGAGATTCGGCTTTAGTCATTCACCAACTGCGAGGTGAATGGGAAGTCCGAAATCCTAAGCTGATACCATATGTTGAGCATATCAAAGACCTGATACAATTCTTTCAAATTGTCGTCTTTGAATATATCCCAAGGAAGGAAAATCAGTTCGCTGACGCCCTCGCCACACTATCATCGATGTTCGCCTTGGATAAGGAGCATGAAATGCCTATCATCAATATCCGGCGGCACGATAAGCAAGCGTTCTGCTTACTGATAGATGAAGCTGTTGACGATCATCCATGGTTCCATGACATCAAACAATATCTATCAAAAGGGGAATATCCTGATATGGCCAGCGATAATGATAAAAAGCATATCCGAAGAAGGGCCATGGGATTTCTGTTGATTGGAGAAACCCTCTACAAAAAGAATTATGACTCGGTCTTGTTGAGATGTATAGACCAAGTCGAAGCTCAAAATGTAATCAAAGAAATACATGAGGGGGTTTTCGGTACCCACATTCCCGGGCCTGCAATGGCTAAGAAAATCCTCAGAGCAGGATATTATTGGTCAACCATTGAAAGGGATTGTTACCAATACGTCCGGAAATGCCACAAGTGTCAAGCATATGCCGACAACATTCATGTCCCACCAACGCCACTCAATGTTTTGGCTTCACCATGGCCATTCGCAATGTGGGGCATGGATGTTATTGGACCCATCGAGCCAAAAGCATCCAATGGACATAGGTTCATCCTTGTGGCCATTGACTATTTCACCAAATGGGTAGAAGCGGCATCGTATGCTCATGTGACCCGAAAGGTGGTAACGTCCTTCATCAGAAAGAATATCATATGCAGATACGGTATTCCCGACAAAATCATCACTGATAATGGATCCAATTTGAACAATAAGATGGTGGAAGAACTGTGCAAAGAGTTCAAAATTCAGCACCATAACTCTTCCCCATATCGACCAAAGATGAATGGGGCAGTCGAGGCAGCCAATAAGAATATCAAGAAGATAGTACAAAAGATGGTTGTCTCATTCAAAGACTGGCATGAGATGCTACCCTTCGCTCTCCATGGTTATAGGACTTCAGTACGTACATCCACAGGAGCTACTCCATTCTCCCTTGTTTATGGAATGGAGGCAGTTCTGCCGGTTGAAGTCGAGATACCGTCTCTGAGAGTAATCATGGAAGCAAAACTTTCCGAGGCAGAATGGGTTCAAAGTCGACACGACCAATTGAACCTTATCGAAGAAAAACGACTGAACGCCATATGCCATGGTCAAGCCTACCAAAGGAAGATCAAAAAGGCTTTTGACAAGAAAGTCCATCCTAGAGTCTACCATGAGGGAGAGCTAGTGATGAAGAAATTGCTACCGGCTCAAAAGGACAAAATCGGAAAGTGGGCCCCAAATTACGAAGGACCATACGTGGTAAAGCGAGCCTTCTCCGGAGGATCATTGATTCTCACAGACATGGACGGAGAAGAACTTCGATACCCAGTCAACGCTGACGTGGTAAAGAAGTATTATGCTTGAAGACGTTGCTTGCATCAGCCCGCTAGGATGAAAACCCAAAAAGGGCATCCTAGGCAAAAGTTAGGGCAAAACAAAAAGCCCGCCAGTACAAGGGTACTAGGCAAAACAAAGGCAAAATTATCCCCGCTAGGACACGTCCTAGGCAAAAATTAGGGGCAAAAGAATAAGATGCAAAAAGTAAAGCAAGCAACGATCACTTGAACCGAAAACCGAAAGGCGGTTCAAGTGATAATCTTCTAGAAGCAAGCGTCTTGCAGTATCTACACTCCTGGCTCAGGCATCTCACCCAAAACGATTAGGGGAACGAGAAAAGCGACAATTACAGATATAATTGTTTAAGCCAAAAATGTATAGCCTACCTTGGCCAGCCATTCTTCAGAAATTCCCTTTGTAAATCTTTCTGTATAAACATTTGTAAATATCAATAAAATATCCATTTGTTTCTTTTCTCTCTCGACCATGTGATTATGCCTTTGGGTTGGTTTTTCATAAAATTGTACGAAATTCCATTAATAATCGGTCAATAAAAGAAAATTGGAGGGGTTCCTGTAAAATCCATAATCTCCTGCATAAAGGCTCACAAAAATACTCCCTCGCGTCAATGACAGAAAGTCCTCCAAGAAGAAGAGGATAGGGAGAGCCACTCACTTTTCTAAATAAATGAACAAAAATAAAAAATTGTATTGCATTTGTGCATCACACACACATTAGTTGCGCATTCAAAGACCTTATCATGAGGCAACTGCATAAAATAGAAAAATAGAAAATTGCTTGTGTATGACAGCAGCAAGCAAAATACAAAGATTCAGAAAATCAGCAGCATCATACAGAATAATTGAGCCTGGAGAGGCTTGCCGAAAGAATACTCTCAAAATAACTGAGCCTGGAGAGGCTCGCCGAAATAATACTCTCTCATAATAACTGAATTTAATTTCTTTAGCAATTTAAATTCTGTACAGCAAAAGCCAAAAACATAAAAAAAAAAAAAGGCAAAATACAGAAAAAGCCAAAAAATAAAAAAGGCAAGGATACAGAAAATCCAACAATCAGTTTGCACAGAATAACTGAGCCTGGAGAGGCTTGCCGAAACAATACTCCTCATCCCCCACATCAAAGAATAATTGAGCCTGGAGAGGCTCGCAGAAATAATACTCCCCAGAGAAACCTCAACTCACGCTCTTGGACTCAAAATCCCCAGCAAGAGCTATCAAAGCAAGATCGACGACATTCCCAATGGAAGCACGATCACCCAAGCAGAATATCCAAGTCAAAGGACTTAAACTTCCTCAGTGAAGATAGCTCTCCAACTCAAGTGTCGAGTGAGGCTAAGCCTGTAGAGGCTTCCTAAATAATACTCTGGGATACATAAGATCCCCAAATCCCCAGTCGCCTACTCAAGAGGCATCCCTGCAGAAGGAGAAAAAATAAAAAAATCAATAATCATTCCCCAAGTGGAATCTGGCTCTCAGCCAATCATTGAACGTCAAGCTGATACGCCTAACAGAAGAGGCTAATCAAAATCAACGACAAAATCCCCCAGTGGATAACAGCCTAACATAGAGGCAGCAAAATCAGAAAACCAAAAGAGACACCCGAACAAGGATAACCGGGATACTCCACCAACGTCGAAAGGACGTCAGCCAATCATAAGGCACCGCTCACATCAGAAAGAGCATCTTTGTGTCTGCACCCAAAGGAATCAGAAATTCCCCAGTGGGAACCAACTACGCAATGGAAAGTTGGGACACAAGAACCTATGAGTAACTGCACATCCCCTAGACGGATCCCTGCGTTATCCAGCCCTTAGTGGCACAAAATCAAAAAACAACCGTCGAAGCAGCATCGTGGACTGTGGAGACAAAATCATCACGAATCCCTGGAAAGGAGATATTCACGCTACCCCGTCGTCACAAACACGGAGGTATGCAGCTTCCGGCTCGGGCAATGAGCGAAGCTATCTCTGGAAAAGGGATACTCACCGCTTGCCGTTGTCACAAAGGTACTTAGCTTCCGGCTCAAACAAAGAGTGAAGCTAAGCCTGGAGAGATGGTACTTACAGCTTCCAGCTTGGGCAACAAGCAAAGCAAGGCCTGGAGAGGCAAAACTCACACTGCTCACCGTCGTCACAAGGATACTTAGCTTCCGGCTCGAACAAAGAGTGAAGCTAAGCCTGGAGAGGCGGTACTCAACCATCAGCGTCATCAGAGGCGCGTTGATGTCCAACTTCCGGCTCGGGCGTCGAGTGAAGTTGACCTTGGAGAAGGTAAACTCAGCTACCGAGGATGTCAGAAGCGCCGAGGTATGCACCCACCTGGAGAGGCTACTCAACATTTTTCCACCGGAAGACGCTACAAGTCAGAAGGTCGGCACAATACCCGGACAATTGGGTCAACTCCTTTACTTGTCAGCCGATACACCAAAAGGCCGTCCGACTAAGTAAAGGGGGGGCAGCTGTAGACCCCTAAAATTGTCCGGGTCGGAAATAAAGCTTGAAGACTCTCGAAGACTGAAGGATAATCAGCCAGAAGGACTCCTCGAAGGCCCTAGGAGGGTTCTCTGTAGGTCTAGAGGTCTTAGAATAGCTCAAAATAAGGAAGTGGAGGGAAAAAGCCCAATACGGCCGTACTGAACTTAATACGGCCGTATTCAAGCTTCAATACGGCCGCAGCGAAACTCAATACGGCGTATTGAAGTTTCTGAAACTTCAATACGGCCGTACTGAAGTCAATACGACCGTATTGACACTTCAATACAACCGCAGCGAACTCAATACGGGCGCATTGAAATTTCTGAATTTCAATACGACCGTATTGAACTTCAATACGACCGTATTGAAGTTCAAAAATTTCAATACGGCCGTATTGCCCCTGTAGGCCGTATTGCGCCTATTCCCTATAAATATGACGTCAATTGGACGTCATTCGACACTTTTTTAGATAGTTTCAACCCTCTCCTTGAGATTCTGGGGTTTTTGAGCAGTGTTCTGCCCTAGAAATCACTCGGAGAGTTGATCCGACGAAGTTCTTGAGCCCCGAGCCATTTTGCTGGAGGATCGAACCTAGTCGAGGGGAAATCTTTTTGATTCCCTTAGTTAAAATTTTGTTCTAGGAGAGCGAGGAGCGGGCTTGTAGAGCGAGGGAACGCCAAAACGCTTCCCAGTTCTTTGCAATATATAAAAGCACGCTTCAAGAGGTTTCCCTTCAATCCTTCCCTTTACTGCTTTCTGTGTGCATATTTAAACTGTCATCATGTAGATAGTCAATTTATAATTGCTTAGAATAAATAGGGGTAATTTAGTAATTTTACGCTGTTATTTTAGAAAATAATCTGTCATAGGGAACCCGAAAGGGGCGCTGTGGGGTGCTAACACCTTCCCCACTTGTAACCGACTCCCTTACCCAACTCTGGTTGTAGTGGCCAAAGTTGATTTTTAAATCAATTGCCTTATCCCTTTTTCCAATGTTTTGAGTAAAACATTGGTGGCGACTCCACGAACCCTCCTTTTATGAAAACCACTAATCCATGGAGGGTCCCGCTTGGGATTAACATGGATTAGTGAGCCTTTTAATAAAATTGCTCGTTTGACGAGGTCTCAGTTTGAGAATAAGTCATTCTAGCAATCCACTATTTTTAAACAAATAAACGAGTCCAACCATCCTTCGCGAATGCCGAAAGCCCGTTTCGGGCCGGTGGCGACACCTGTGTGTTGGACCAAGGGGGTAGTTGGGATAGTCTTTTACCTTTGATAGAGTTTACCTATAATAATAGTTACCACTCTAGTATAGGTATGGCACCTTATGAAGCCTTGTATGGTAGGAGATGTAGGACCCCTTTGTGTTGGTGCGAGCCTGGTGATGATGTTATCTTAGGACCTGAGATTGTGCAACAAACCACTGATAAGGTTAGATTGATACAAGAGAGGATGAGGACATCTTAGAGTAGACAGAAAAGTTATGCTGACAGGAGAAGGAAGGACTTGGAATTTCAAGAAGGTGACCATGTGTTCTTGAAAGTCACTCCGTGGACTGGGGTTGGCAGGGCATTGAAATCCAGAAAACTTACTCCTCGATTTATTGGCCCTTTCCAAATTCTAAAAAGAGTCGGTAGTGTTGCCTACCAAATTGCTTTGCCTCCTAATCTGTCAAATCTCCATGAAGTCTTCCACTTTTCCCAACTTCGGAAATACATCCATGATCCTTCGCATGTGATTGAGTCGGATCATCTTGAGGTTAAGGAGAACCTAACTGTGGAAGCTACCCCGGTGAGAGTCGAGGATCGAATGGTGAAGCAACTTAGGGGTAAGGAAATTCCTTTGGTGAAAGTTATTTGGGGAGGAGCTACACCTGAAAGTGCTACTTGGGAGCTAGAGGAGAAGATGAAAGCGTCATATCCATTTTTATTTGCTTCAGGTAATTTCGAGGATGAAATTTCTTAAAGGAGGGGAGAATTGTAACACCCCATTTTTCTTATTTCAATTTTATTTTATTTTTTGAGGGTTTTTTGGTAAATTTTATAAAGGTATAGAGGTGATTTAGTAGCTTGGAACGGGCTATTCCGGAATTGGAACGGGCCGTTCCAAACTACCAAAATGTATGTGATTTAGTAGCTGGGAACTGGCTGTTCCGGAATTGGAACGGGCCATTCCAGACTACCAGATTGTATGTTAGTTCGTAGGCCAGAACGGGCCATTCTCAAGTTGGAACGGGCCGTTCTGGACTATAAAAACTGCTTTATACTTTAAGTGGGAACGGGCTTGGAACGGGCTACGGCAGTTGTGAGTAATAAATGCAACCAGAACGGGTCGTTCTGGTTTGGGAACGGGCCGTTCTGGGTGTGATTTTTGCCCACGATTTTGGGATCCAGAACGGGCTGTTCCAAAATTGGAACGGGCCGTTCTGGCGAAGTCTGAGGCCTATAAATTGAGTTGTCTGCCACTCTGAAAAGGCACACCTCTCATTTTCTGATTTCTTTTCTTCTGCTCTCTCTTCTTTTCCCTTTACTTTCTACTTCAGACCGAGGGGAACCCAGCGAGGGAGACCAACCAGATCTCATATAAATTCAGCTTCTACGTATCCAGGTACGGGGGAAAAAGGGAATTATTTATATGTGGAGTTATATGAGGGAATTGGGTAGAGGAAGAACCCCTAGGATTATGAGTAATTTTATAATTATTTCTGTTTGAAGAATTATTGGCATTATTTGATTCTGTATATATTTAGGACAACAAATATATGATTTGTTTGTAAAAATGATGCTCTAGGAGAGAGAACGAAATTATAGAAAAGTGTCTGTAGGTTAGGTTTTGGAAAAATTGGATTATTTCTGTTTGAGGAATTAATTATACCATTAGATTCTGTATGTGTTGAGGATTATAAATATGCTAATAATTCGTAAGAATGATGATCTAGGAGAGAGAACGAAATTATAGAAAAGTGCCTGTAGGTTAGGTTTTGGAAAAATTGGATTATTTCTGTTTGAGGAATTAATTATACCATTAGATTCTATATGTGTTGAGGATTATAAATATGCTAACAATTTGTAAGAATGATGATCTGGGAGAGAGAACGAAATTGTAGAAAAGTGCCTGTGAGCTAGGTTTTGGAACAATTAGGGGTTTTACTGTTTATGCTGAAATTATATTAAATTACTAATTCTATTGGTTATTATATTAATTTATGAATATCATTGTTATATTATTTGATAAAAATTGATGATTTAAAATGTGAATTGCTTGATATGTATGAAACCCATTATTTTGGACCTATTTGATGTGTGTATGAAATTGAGTTATGAGATGAGACGTTGTATGGATGTGAATATGATTATGATTGTGGTTCCCCACATCAATGACTAGGGATGGCACGACCCCTGAGTAAGTGGTGCTACAGGGAGGGCGTGACCCTAGCATGGTGTGGGATGAGTAAGACAATTAACACCACCACTTATGTCGCTTATGGCAGCCCTGGCATAGGGTTAATTGCAAGAGATTGTATTGATTGTAATGTGATTGTGGTTCCTCACACCAAATGACTAGGGATGGCACGGCCCCTGGGTAAGTGATGCTACAGGGAGGGCGTGACCCTGGTCTGGTGTGGGTTGAGTGAGGCAATTAACCTGTATCACTTGTGTCAAATGTGGCGAGGTCTTGGCATAGTGTTAATTGTGAGATTGACATGAATTATGGATGTGGAAATAATTGTAAGATTTGTGTGGATGGTGATGGATTGATGTAATTGAGATGTGAAAATGATGCATGATTGATAGAGTTATGATATATGGAAATGCTTGTAAATATTTCATTATGTAATGAGATTACATTGTTGTGTATGTGCTTTACATATGGATGTTTTCTTTTCTCACCGTACAAATTGTGGATGTTTTAGGTGAGGAAGATCCTGCTTCGAGTGGCATCTAGTATGCCAACAGTTGAATTATGGGGATGCTCTGATATTGTGACATCGGGGCAGAGGATTTTTTTTAGAACATATGTTTTTATTTGGATTTGGAATTGTAAATGTTATTTTTGAAAACAATTTATAAACTCTTGCGTTTCATTTTTATTATTGTGGTTATTGAAGGATAATTTTGAAGATTCTCATGTGAACCCTTTTACCGAAATTGAAAAATTTATTTGTAAGTTTTCATTATTACAATATATGTGTTGGGGTAGTAAGGGTGTCACAGGTAGGACTTCCCTTTATTCTTGTAAGTTTTTGAGGATTCATAAGCCTGCAAACGCATTTCTTCAAGTTCATGAAGTTACAACTTCCTCTTTTCACCTACAACTTTCATATCAAAATTTAATGCCTTCTCTACTGGTGTGTCCAATGAGAATTTTCTTTCAGCTTCCAAACACACTTCATCCATCAGATCCACTCTAAAACAATCTTTCTTGTCATTTGAGTGTTTCATAGCTTCAAAAATATTAAAATTCACCTCATCACCATGCACCCTAACCTTGAGTTTGCCATCATCAACATCTATAATGACCTTAGCTGTCTTCATGAATGGCCGACCCAGAATGAGAGGAACCTCAGAATCCTCTTCCATGTCCATGACAACAAAATTAACTGGAAAGAAAAATTTATCAACCTTAACCAAGAGATCTTCAACAATACCATGAGGATACTTAATAGATTTGTCAGCTAGCAGTAGAGTCATCCTGGTAGGTCTCACCTCCACATCTCCTATCCTCTGTGACATAGATAAGGGCATAAGGTTGATACTAGACCCTAAATCCAATAATGCCTTGCCCACAGAAAGATTACTAATGGTGACTGGCAAAGTGAAACTCCCTGGGTCTCTAGATTTTTGTGGAAGTGATTTCTGAATTATAGCACTGCAACCTGCCTCTAACTCCACTGTTCCATCCTCACTCAATTGAAAGATTACCTAAGAAGAAAAGAGGAAGAAAATATAAAAAGAGAGGAAGAAATTAGAAGAAAAGAAAAAGAGCAAGAAAGAAATAATGAAGAAATAAGAAAGTTGCTAACTAGGTTAGTTGTGGGAGGAGAGGCTAGTGGTTCTAAACCAAGAGGCACTTCTCCTAAGTCTTCAAAGGGCAAAGGGGTTTCTGTCCCTTCAACTATTCACGAAGAGGAGGGGCACCATACCTCCCCTCCAAGTGATGTCTTTTATAGTAGTCATCACAATGATGGTTATTATCAAAGACCACCTAGGCACCATAGGCATAGGGAGTCTTCCACCAAAGAAACTAACATCACTCTTCCTCTATTTCATGGCAAAGATAATGTTGAAAGTTATCTTGATTGGGAAATGAAAGTAGAACAATTATTCTCTTGCCATGGAGTGAAAGAAGAGAGAAAAGTTTCTTTGGCTACCCTTAGCTTCCAAGGGCATGCCATGTATTGGTGGACTTCCCTAGAAAAGGAAAGAAGAATAAACCATGAGCCTCCAATTCAATATTGGAATGAGCTTCGTAGTGCCTTGCGAAGGAGGCATATTCCTCCATACTATGACCGTGAGCTTATGGATAAGCTCCAAAGATTGAAACAAGGGTCATCAAGTGTGGAAGAATATAGGCAATCTATGGAGCTACTCATGATGAGAGCTGGGATAAGGGAAGAAGAAAGGACCACAATTTCTAGATTTCAAAGTGGTTTAAACCTTGAAATAAGGGACAAAGTTGAACTTTTGCCTTATAGGGATTTGAATGAATTAGTTCAACTTTGTTCAAGAGTGGAGCATCAACTAAAAAGAAAATCTTTTCGAAAAGACTCCACTCCATCTTATTCCAAGAATTTTAAGAAGGAGGGCCACTCTTCCCTACCTTATCCCAAAGAAGAAAAAGAAAAAGGAAAAGAAAAAGAAAATTCATCTTTTAAAGCACCTTCCAAAGAGTCTAAGTCAAGTGAAATCAAGTGCTTTAAGTGTCTTGGAAGAGGACATATTGCTTCTCAATGTCCTACAAAGAAAACCATGGTTTTAAAAGCCCAAGATCACTATAGTAGCCTTGATGAAGCTACTTCATCTTCCTCTAGTGGAGAAGAAGCCATAGACTCCGAGGAAGAAATTTTACCTTGTGAAGGAGACTTATTGTTGGTTAGAAGGCTCCTTAACAATCAATCTAGTGAAATTGACCAATCACAACGAGAGAACTTGTTTCAAACAAAATGCAAGGTCTTAGAAAGTACTTGTTCTCTCATTGTCGATAGTGGGTCTACTTCTAATTGTTGTAGTACTAGATTGGTTGATAAGCTAGCCTTAACTACAAAACCTCATCCTAAACCTTACAAAATGCAATGGATCAATGAGGAAAAAGGTGTTGTAGTCAACCAACAAGCAAGCATACCAATCTCTATTGGCAACTATAAAGAAAATGTTTTGTGTGACATAGTGCCATTAGAGGTTAGTCATGTCTTGCTTGGGAGGCCATGGCAATTTGACAAGCACATAATCCATGATGGCCTCACCAATAAAATAAGTTTCCAACACTTAGGTAAGAAGTTTGTGTGGTGTCCTCTATCACCGTCTCAAGTGAATGAGGACCAACTCAAACTAAAGGCTAAGAAAGATGATGAAGAGAAAAGCAAAAACAAAAACAAAAAGAAAAGAAAAGAAAAAAAGAATTTTTCCTTTGAAGAAAAAGGGCTAGGTTCAAGTGAACCTTAACCCTTGTGCCATCCTCTTTTCTTTGGTGCCAAAGAAAGATGGCAATGGAGTATGAGCACCTTTTTAAAAGCCATCATTGAATAAAAGGCACCCAATCCTAAGTTAGATGATTTGGTGAATGAATTGCATGGGTCAATAAATTTTAAAAGGTGATGCTTCTTTGGCTCTTCCCTTTTGCCCTAAGCACCTTCATTCAACAAATTATGTACTTAAGGATTGCATAGTTAAGTTTTAATATTTTACTCCCCTAACTGTGGTTTCACTTCTTTTGAAGGATCAATGGAATGGAAGAACTTGAAGATTTGTGGTCAAATCCTTCTCAAGAAGGAGGGTATGATGGAGGACCATCCATGGTACTTCATGTGAAACCCATCACATGGTCCAATGCTATGACTAATTTTGAGTAGTGTAGGATTTATTTGGTTTATTCCAATTTTACCCTTGTATTTTGGGGTATTTTAGTCATAGGATTTATTTTCTTTGTATTTCCTATTTTACCCTTGTATTATGGGGTGCTTTAGATGATTAGGGTTTTTATTTTGGGCTAGGGTATTCCATTAGGAGGTGACGCCTATTTTGGTGGTTTTTGGATCTATTCTTGGTGTTAGAAAGGCTTAGGCCCAAGTGGAGGGCAAAGGTTGCATGGACTTATCATGCACTTAGTTGTAGCCAATCTAACCCCTTAGATTCCATCCTTGGCCACCAAGTAGCATCTAGGGTTCATTTGGCATTGCATTTGGAGTGCATTTGCCTTGTGAATTTTGGCCATGCATTGCTCCAAATGCAACCCTAGATGCCTCCCCTCCTATAAATACCCAACACCCCACCACTTGTAAATACTTTGGATATATTGAATTTGAGTGTGCATTTTTTTGCCTCAACTTCTCTTCCATAGTCTCTAGGTACTCCACGGCCCCTCCCTTCTCCTCCTCCCTAAACCACCATGAGTGAGTTGAGCTTGGCCTTCCTTGGTTGGCCTTCACCTACCTTAGTGAAGTGAGCTAGCCAAAAGGAGCAACACCCCACCAAACACCTTCCTCCCCTTTGAGCGTGACCACCACCACCCTAAACACCAACTCTCCCTTAGTTTCTAGGTTGCCTTTGGCTAACCTCCTCCCATCTCCACCCTAAGAGAGCAAAACCCTAAATAGGTTTCATCCTACACTTGGATGAAACAACCTTGAGCAAACCATCCTCACTTTGTGCTTCCGCCAACATCACCACCATCTTTCCATCTTCTTTGGAGTCTCCTTGTTGAACCAAGATCAAGGGCGTGCATGGAACGAAGCCACCTTCCATCATAAAGACTTATATCTCTCCTAGGTTTCACACAAAGGTTCATCAGTGCCTTGAGAGAAAGTTGCAATTGCTGATTTAGCACTTATATATCTGGAAGGAGGAAAGAATCTAGCCAAAAACTTCTGCTCTACATCCTCCCATCTAGTCAAACTCTGATTTGGGTGGGCCTGCAGCCATGTCTTGGCCTTACCTGTCAAAGAGAAAGGAAATAATCACAAATATACCGTTTCTTCATCTTCTCCAAGAACGCCCATAGTGCCTATAAGCTCATAGAAAGAAGATAAGTGTGTGTAGGGATCTTCATGGTCCATCCTTGCAAATTGATTGGCAGTTATGAGAGATAGTAATGCCGATTTCATCTCCACCCCCTTGGTTGACCTGGCTATACTGGAGAAATGCCTAGGACCCAACTGATGATTATATTCTCCTAGGAGTCTCCTTGGAGGATGATGAGGTGGTCTATCACCACCACCCAGTCCTTCTTCAGCCATTGGTTCAGAAATAGAGTGTTGAGCTAAAACTGAGGTGGAAGTACCCTCTTGTTCTTGTCTTTCCTGTTCAAGCTTCCTTTGCCGCCTTCTTTTGCTATTATTTTTCCTAGCTGTTTTCTCAATCTCTGGATCAAATAGCAAATGCTCAGCAGGAATTTTACCTCGCATACAAAGACTAACTTAAACAGAAAAGTTAGAGCAACCAGGTAAAGAATATATTTAACAAAATGAAAACAAAACAATATATACAACAAGCTACAACTAGAACAATAGAAATCACAAACTATCTTGACACAAGTCCCGGCAACGGCGCCAAGAAACTTGTTGGTGTTCTGGGCAAGCACACCCAAGTTTCTGTAGTATAATTAAAAGGTTATCGATCCTCAGGGACTTGTGGAGTAAGCTTTGATTTCTATTATACTAATTGATACTTGTAAATTTAAAACTTAAGTAATTACACATGTTCAAATTTGATGTAAATGAAGAATCAAACTTAAGTAACCAAAAGATTAGGTTTAATAAAACAGATATGAGAAACAGTCTGGGATTAAATTCATCAATCTCCCTCCTATGTATTCCTAATGATTCTATCAAATGATTCCATTACTGATGGAAGAGCATGGGCCAAAGGCCCAACCACTAGAGCTATGGCCAGGAGATTACTTGAAGACTTGTCTGCTTCAGAGCTTAGTGGGCCCAATGGGCTTGGTGGGCCTAGGGTGCTTCTCACATGGACCTTACTTGATTAAAGACCATGTTTTATTGCATTTTATTAGTATAGGAAATTATGTTGATTTTGGTCTTGTATTTTGACCATAGATTAGGTTTTATGCTCTTGGGCTTATAGTTGGGCTTCTTAGGCTTTGGGCTTTTGATACCCAATATTAGGCTCATTCTTCTTCTTGTAATTTTTCCTATTCATTTTATTTCTTAGACCAATGTATTTCGGTCATTAGATTAGGTTTATAAGAAGTACACATTAATAGGTGCATTAGGTTTCATTCATGTGTCATTTAGAAGTAATTTGAATTGAATTTGAGTCACATGGATTGCATGGAGTGGTTCCGGCCATGTGAGCTTCAAATTCACTTCAAATAACTCCTAAATGACATCTAAATGATGGTAGCATCCGGATTAGTCATGTGAGTAGCCAAAGTTTGAATTTCAAATTCAAATTTGAAATTCAAACTTGGCGCCAACTAGTCCTATTCGGATTGCCGCCAATTAGTCTAGCTTCCCACCTATATATGTGTATTCCTTGCCTTGTAAAAACACTTTTGAATGCATAAGAATTTCTGAATCAAAATCTTCAGCAATTCTCTCAAGAGTCACCGAAATAGAGAGAGCAAGAGAGTGCCTTCAAACACCTTAGGAGTTCTTCAATTCCTTCTCTTTGAAGTGAGCAATCCTTTGCTCTTTAAGCTTGGATGCTTCCATCCAAGGCTTTGCCTCAATCCATCCGTGCATCTTCATCTTCCTTTGGTTCAACAATTCGGTTCTAAATTTCCTTGAAGGAGATCCGTGCTTAGAAGAAGATAAGGAGGAGCTCATATTCACTTCTTCTTCTTTCTTCTATCAATTTTGGTATCAAGAGAAAGGTCTTCAAGGAGATAAGTTGTTTCACTTTTTGAGTCCGTTTCTTCTTGTGTTCTAGTGTGTTCTTTGTGTTCTAATTGTCTTGATTGAGTTTCTTTTTGGATCTATATGTTTTGAATCACATTTTGTTCCATAGATCCATTGGTTGATTGTTTTTGAATTTTCTTCCACAATCAACATGTTTAGGACCTATTAGCTTGTGCTTATTTTGAATTTCTTTGAGTCTCTCCATTCTAGTATGTGTCCGTGATTGGACTCCATGCATTGCATTAGATTTTGTTTTTGAATCCATGTTTTGTCTTAGAATGTTTGTTTAGTCCTTATATGTTTAAGAAATCCTTGAATAGCATGTTGACCTAATTTTGTTTTTGAGTGCATTGTTCATCATTTGTTGCTCTCGGTTTGTGTTCTATTGTGCCTACCTATATGTGCTTTTTCTTTTACCTTTTTGTGTTCATAATTTGCTATTATTTCTAGCAAATTTCTTTAGAGTTAGGTTTCCATTGTGTACTTAAGTTTTCAATTCACTTTCCAGTGAAAATTCTTAAAAAAAATTTTGTTACCTAAAATTTCAAGTGCTTAATCCTACTTCTAGTGCACTATCTTTTGGATTCAAATTTTTAAAAGAGTAAAGAGGCTGAAAACAGAGGAAAATACAGAGCCTAAAACAAAAAAAAAAGTTCTAAAGTTCAAAAGAAAAGTGTACAAAAGAATCCAATACAAAAACCAAAAACTAGTGCACTAGTTTCATCATTTTCACTTGAATTTTTGGTTAACTTGTAGTCTCGGTTTCTATAGCTTGGAATCATAAAAAGAATTGAAACAAAAGGAAAATACCGAAATAGAGATGTCGCCACCCGCCGAAACGGACCTTGGCATTCGCGACGATGGTTGGACTCTTTTTAATGTTTTTGAAAATGGTGAATTGCTAGAACGACTTATTCTCAAACTGAGACCTTGTCGAGCTAACAATTTTATTAAATGATTCACTAATCCATGTTAATCCCAAGCGGGACCCTCCATAGATTAGTGGTTTTCGCAAAAGGTAGGGTTCTTGGAGTCGCCACCAATGTTTTACTCAAAACATTGGAAAAAGATTTAAGGCAATTGATTTTATAAATCAACCTTGGCCATTACAACCAGAGTTGGGTAAGGGAGTCGGTTACGTGCGGGGAAGGTGTTAGCACCCCACAACGCCCCATTAGGGTTCCCTATGACGGATTATTTTATAAATAACAGTGTAAAATTACTAAATTACCCCTATTTATTAGAAACGATTACAAATTAAATATCTACATGATGACAATTTAAAATATGCAACAATCAGAAAGCAGTAAAAGAAGGGATTTTAGAAAAGAAACCTTTGAAGCGTGCTTTTATATATTTCAATGAAGTCTAGGAGGCTTTTTGGCGCTCCCTCCCACTACACGCTAGCTCGCTCCTTCCCTAAAAATTAATCTTTACTATGGAAATCAAAAAGATTTCCCTTCGACTAGTTCGAATTCTCAAGCTAAATGCTCAGAACTCAAGAACTTCGTCGGATCGGCTCTCAGAGAGAATTCTAGGGCAGAACACTGCTCAAAAACCCCAGAATACTCAAGAAGAGAGTCCAAGAAGTGTGAAAAAGTGTCAAATGACGTCCAAATGACGTCTTATTTATAGGGGTGAGGCGCAGTACGGCCCCTGGTGTCAATACGGCCCGTATTGAAGTTTTGAACTTCAATACGGCCGTATTGAATTCAATACGGCCGTATTGAGGTTCAAAAACATCAATACGGCCGTATTGGTTTCAGTACGGCCGTATTGTAGTTCAAAAATGCAATACGGGCCGTACTGATCTCCAAAGAGGCCGTACTGAGCTCCACTCCTCTCACTTTCTTATTTTTAGCTACTCGAAGACCTCTAAACCTACAGATAGTCATGCTATGGTCTTCTGGGAGTCCTTCTGGCTGACTTTCCATTGATCTTTGAGAGTCTTCGAGTCTTATTTCCGACCCGGACAATTTTAGGGGTCTACAGCTGCCCCCCCTTTACTTAGTCAAGCGGCTTTTTAGTGTACCGGTTGACAAGTTAAGGAGTTGACCCAATTGTCCGGGGAAAAGCCCATCCTTCCGACTTGTAGTGTCTTCCGGTGGAAAATTGCTGAGTAGCCTCTCCAGGTTGAGTACTGCCTCTCCAGGCTTTGCTTCGCTCGTCGCCCGAGCCGGAAGCTGCATACCTCCGTGCTTTTGGTCACTTCGGTAGCGTGAGTACCGCCTCTCCAGGCTCAACTTCACTCGACGCCCGAGCTGGAAGTTGTATACCTCCGTGTTTTCGAACACTTTGGCAATGTGAGTACCGCCTCTCCAGGCCTTGCTTCGCTCGCCGCCCGAGCTGGAAGCTGCATACCTCCGTGCTTCTGAACACTTTGGTAGCGTGAGTACCGCCTCTCCAGGCTTAGCTTCGCTTGCCGCCCAAGCTAGAAGTTGTGAGTACCGCCTCTCTAGGCTCAACTTCACTCGACGCCCGAGCTGGAAGTTGTGAGTACCGCCTCTCCAGGCTTTGCTTCGTTCGCCGCCCGAGCCGGAAGCTGCATACCTCCGTGTTCTTGACAACCTCGGGGTAGCTGAGTACCGCCTCTCCAGGCTATACCAGCGTGTTCTTGACGACACTGGCAGTTGCATACCTCCGTGTTCTTGACAACCTCGGGGTAGCTGAGTACCGCCTCTCCAGGCTATACCAGCGTGTTCTTGACGACACTGGCAGTTGCATACCTCCGTGTTCTTGACAACCTCGGGGTAGCTGAGTACCGCCTCTCCAGGCTATACCAGCGTGTTCTTGACGACACTGGCAGTTGCATACCTCCGTGTTCTTGACAACCTCGGGGTAGCTGAGTACCCGCCTCTCCAGGCTATACCAGCGTGTTCTTGACGACACTGGCAGTTGCATACCTCCGTGTTCTTGACAACCTCGGGGTAGCTGAGTACCGCCTCTCCAGGCTATACCAGCGTGTTCTTGACGACACTGGCAGTTGCATACCTCCGTGTTCTTGACAACCTCGGGGTAGCTGAGTACCGCCTCTCCAGGCTCTGCTTTGGTGTTTCTGACAACCTAGGCAGTTGAGTTTGCCCTCTCTAGGGTCTGCGGTTTACCCTCGCCAGGGTCTGCCTCCGTGTTCTTGACGACGTTGGCAATGTGAGTTTGCCCTCTCCAGGGATCTGTGATGGTTTTGTCTCCACAGTCCACGATGCTGCTTCGACGATTTGTTTTTGATTTTGGTGCCGCTGAGGGCTGGATAACGCAGGGATCCGTCTAGGGGATGTGCAGTTACTCATAGGTTCTTGTGTCCCAACTTTCCATTGCGTAGTTGGTGCCCACTGGGGAATTTCTGATTCCTTGGGGGTGCAGACACAAAGATGCTCTTTCTGATGTGAGCGGTGCCTTATGGTTGGCTGACGTCCTTTCGACGGTGGTGGAGTATCCCGGTTATCCTTATTCGGGTGACTCTTTTTGATTTTCTGGTTTTATTGCCTCTGCGTAGGCTGTTATCCACTGGGGGATTCTTTCGTATGATTTTGTCTCCACAGTCCACGATGCTGCTTCGACGGTTGTTTTTTATTTTGATGCCGCTGAGGGCTGGATAACGCAGGGATCCGTCTAGGGGATGTGCAGTTACTCATAGGTTCTCGTGTCCCAACTTTCCATTGCGTAGTTGGTACCCATTGGGGAATTTCTGATTCCTTGGGGTGTAGACACAAAGATGCTCTTTTCTGATGTGAGCGATGCCTTATGATTGGCTGACGTCCTTTCGACGTTGGTGGAGTATCCCGGTTATCCTTATTCGGGTGACTCTTTTGATTTTCCAGTTTTTGTTGCCTCTGTGTAGGCTGTTATCCACTGAGGGATTCTGTCGTTGATTTTGATTGGCCTCTTCTGTTAGGCGGATCATCTTGACGTTCAATGATTGGCTCGATGCCGAATTCCGCTTGGGGAATGATTATTGATCTTTTTGACTTTTCCTCCTTTTGAAGGAGTACCTCTGAGTAGGCAAATGTGGATTGAGGATTTGACGTATCCAAGAGTATTATTTAGGAAGCCTCTGCAGGCTTAGCTTCACTCATCGCTTGAGTTGGAAAGCTATCTTCCACTGAGGAAGTCTGAGTCTTTTGACTCGGATATTTCGTGTTTGGGCGACCATTGCTTCCATTGTGGAATTTTACTGATCTTGCTTTGATAGCTCTTACTGGAGATTTGATCCACGAGAGTGAGCTGAGAAGTCTCTGGGGAGTATTATTTCGACAAGCCTCTTCAGGCTCAGTTATTCTGTACAATTGGGGAGTATTATTTCGGCAAGCCTCTCCAGGCTCAGTTATTCTGTACGAGTATTATTTCGGCAAGCCTCTCCAGGCTCAGTTATTCTGTACGAGTATTATTTCGGCAAGCCTCTCCAGGCTCAGTTATTCTGTATGATGAGGGAGTATTATTTCGGCAAGCCTCTCCAGGCTCAGTTATTCTGTACGAGTATTATTTCGGCAAGCCTCTCCAGGCTTAGTTATTCTATACGAGTATTATTTCGGCAAGCCTCTCCAGACTCAGTTATTCTGTACGAGTATTATTTCGGCAAGCCTCTCCAGGCTCAGTTATTCTGTACGAGTATTATTTCGGCAAGCCTCTCCAGGCTCAGTTATTCTGTATATTTGTTGGATTTTCTGAATTTTGCCTTTTTTCGTTGATTTCGGCTTTTTCTGTTGGAGGGATCTCAAACACACTCACGGATGAAGTATGCAGAGGAATGAAGATGTTGTGATGAATGAGAATGGGCCAATACGGGCCGTATTGAATTCAATATGCCCGTATTGGTGTGGACGTTATGGCCAATGCTGCCGTATTCATTTCGGTACGCCCGTATTGAGTTGAAAATTTGTTCATAACCCTGATTTTAGTACGGGTGTACTGAACATGGTACGGGCGCATTGTTTTTTCTGAAGTTTATATTTTTTGTTTTTTGTTTTTTTTGTTTTTTTTTGTTTTTTTTTGTTTTTTTGTTTGTTTTTTCAATAAACAGAGAATAAGTGATCTTCCAGTACACCTATTATCTGTATGCATGTATGCGGTATGATGCACCTAATTCTATTTGATTTATTTTTTCAAAAGAATTAACCGATGCGTTTCTTTGTTTGGATCTTGCCATTCCTCTAGACGGGCTGTACGCTGCCGATTTCTGTAACCGAGGAATGATGCGTGTTATATCGAGATTTGGTGTCATCAACCAAGTGATCCTTCCCTTCCTTTAGAAAACGTGTCAACCCTCCTATTGACCACTATATCTCCATGTTTCCACTAGATTATTCTAAAATCGTTTGGGACAAGAGAGAAAAGAAAGGAAAGATATTTTTTGTTCAAAAGTTTGTGTTTTAGAGGGGATTATTTTTTCAAAAATGGTTTTTGTAAGAATGGCTGGCCAAGGTAGGCTTATGTGTTTAGGCTTGTTTGATTAAACACTTATGAAGTTAATAAAATCTTGTTTATTGACGTTGTGATTTTGACAACTTAGATAGCTTCCCTTGAACCTTTCTTTTTGAATTCGGTTCATGGTACCATCATGGATTTCTTTTCGCTTTTTGATTGTCCTTATTTTTGCCTAAAACACCCTTTTGTGGCGTCTCAGCGGACCTTTGTTTTTGTTCATTTTTGCAACCCTAACTTTTGCCTAGGTCACCCTTTCGTGGGATTCCTAGCGGGTCTTTTGCTCTTATTTTTGCGCAGCCCCCTTTTTGGGTTTCCTGCCGAGCTTCTTTTATTTTAAAGGATTTCTTTTTATCCATGATGGCTCTTGTCGAGGCCAAGGGAAGGTGCTCTAAGTTGTCACACACACTTCCACATAAAAATGATGCGGGTTTATTGTTATGATTTTAACCTGATTCATGTTTATTCAAACAGGGTTAAATAATGCGGCCTAGAAGTTTATTGTAAGCCAGAAAAGAAGCAATAAGAAATGAATAAAGAATGATTTTATTATAATCATAATGGAAACATGTGCCCTATCGAGGCTCGGGGGTCGGGCTGTCCCCGAGGAGTAATCTCTAATAGTCATCAGGCCTATACATCCCTATCGGAAGGAAAAGAGCACTTGATGACGACGACCGGCCTTGACGCTTGTGAACCGGCCTTCCTAAAGATCTGGCTTAAAGAACGTCGAGAAGGATCTTTGTTCCTCTTCATTCTTTGATCTTTATTAGGGTCATATCCTAACCCTTGTTTTCCCGGATTATCTTTGATAATGGGTAGCTCTGGAGTCCCTTGGGAGTCCTTGCCAAGCCCTTGTCCGGGCAAGTATCCGTTCTTGGTAAGCATGTAGGCTACCTTCTTCATTTCTCGGGGAAACGTTTCGACATTGGCGATTTCCAATGCTTGGAAGGCGGTCTCTAGAGCTTCCTCTGCTGCATCCACGTAAGGTATGGCGGATGGCTTGCTGATGAGTATGTCATCTTCAGCTTGTACAGTCACCAGCTTGTCACCCACTATGAATTTGACTTTCTGGTGGAGCGTAGAAGGAACAGCTTTCGCATCGTGAATCCAAGGTCGGCCGAGGAGACAGCTGTATGCGGGAGTAATGTCCATCACTTAGAATTCGACATTAAAGATGGTGGGTCCAATTTGGATTGGAAGATTGATCTCTCCCACCACTTCTCTTTTAGAACCATCGAAAGCTCGAACGATCATGTTGCTCGGGCGCATTTGAATTCCCTTGATTGCCATTTGATCAAACGTTCTTTTTGGCATCACATTCAAGGAAGATCCATTATCCACCAAGACTTTAGCGATGTGATATTATTCCTTGCACTTTACAGAGATGTGCAAGGGCTTGTTATGGTTCGGTCCCTCAGCGGGGATTTCTTCATCGGTGAAAGAGAGGTGATCACTAGCCGTGATGTGACTAACAATCCCCTCAAACTTGTCTTGGGAGATAGTGTGCGACACGTATGCCTCGTTCAAGACTTTCAACAGAGCTTGTCGATGCGGTTCAAAGCTTAGGATCAACGACAACAGAGTGATCTTTGCTGGCGTCTTATGAAGTTGATCCATGATGGAGTACTCGCTCTGTCGGATATACTTTAACAGCTCGTCTGTCTCCTCCTCGGATTTTTTATTTTCCTCGGTTTTCTCTTCTTTTTCTTTCCCTTTATTCTTGGGAGCTTTATCATGAAGATCTTGGGGAGTGTAACTCCTACCACTCCTAGTCATGCCCCCAAGTCCAGCGATGTTAGAGATATCGCTGTCGGCAGAAGAATGGATGTCGTATATCCATGGCACAGCCTTATTTGATTCGTAGGGAAAAGGCCTTGGAGTAGTGATCCTTAACGGTGTTGGACCTTCCCCTTTGTTCGTCTTGATTACCAACAACGGAGTTGACGTGTGTTCGCTTGGCACGGTTGTTGGCTTACACTTAATAACAAATGGCGTGCGATCCATCTTGAACATACGCATCGATTTAATCCTTTCTTTTTATTTATGTTTATTAATGAATTACTAGGAGGGATGTATGAAATGCAAACCTAGATCCCTCCATGATCTTTGATAAGAATGCATGATATGTGATGATGGCGTTGAATATGCATGCATTGTGTTTATTCAACTAAGCATTATCATGTTTTTGGGATGCTCCTAAGATGATGCATGATATTGCTTGGTTTGGATAAATATCTTTTTTTTGGATATTTTTCTTTGAGTATTTTTTTTTGGGTGAAAAGGGAAACTACCTATATGAATGTGATGAAGGTAGATGTTAACACCATGTAATGGAAGATTCTTATTCCTATTTATTCTTATTTAAAAAGGAATGTTGTATGTTTAAAGAATGCAATGTATGCTCAAACAATGTCACATAAACAATGCACAAACAATTCACTCATCCACGAACAGTCACGAGCGAATCACGAGGTAGGGGTATCCTGCAGAAAAGTGCATATTCAAGAAGGTTCTAACTGTTCTCACTGGTCTGAGGCCCCCAAGGTGCCCCCATTATAGGGACCCAATTCCTCTCGTCGTAAGTCGATGGAAAGTTCCAACGCACTGTCGGACTTGAGTTCATGGTTATCACCTTGAGTGATGTTTTCCGACAACGGTCTACGGGCACCTATAGACCCATTCGACAACCGGCCGTACTAACATCCACTCCCTATGGCTTTCCACTCATGCCCCCGGGTATAGAGGGAACTGTTGTGTGCAAAGGTTTGTGTGCAGTTTTTATTTCAAACAATTGCAAAAATTTAAACATTCAACAGTTATTAAAAGCCAATTAGATAAAACATATTATCATACAAGTGAGGGGTAATGAAGTAATTTTAAACTATTATTTTAGAAATAATCCATCACTAAATGGGACTGACTCTCGAGGCTTCCCCAGCAGAGTCGCCATCTGTCGCCACCCGCCGAAACGGACCTTGGCATTCGCGACGATGGTTGGACTCTTTTTAATGTTTTTGAAAATGGTGAATTGCTAGAACGACTTATTCTCAAACTGAGACCTTGTCGAGCTAACAATTTTATTAAATGATTCACTAATCCATGTTAATCCCAAGCGGGACCCTCCATAGATTAGTGGTTTTCGCAAAAGGTAGGGTTCTTGGAGTCGCCACCAATGTTTTACTCAAAACATTGGAAAAAGATTTAAGGCAATTGATTTTATAAATCAACCTTGGCCATTACAACCAGAGTTGGGTAAGGGAGTCGGTTACGTGCGGGGAAGGTGTTAGCACCCCACAACGCCCCATTAGGGTTCCCTATGACGGATTATTTTATAAATAACAGTGTAAAATTACTAAATTACCCCTATTTATTAGAAACGATTACAAATTAAATATCTACATGATGACAATTTAAAATATGCAACAATCAGAAAGCAGTAAAAGAAGGGATTTTAGAAAAGAAACCTTTGAAGCGTGCTTTTATATATTTCAATGAAGTCTAGGAGGCTTTTTGGCGCTCCCTCCCACTACACGCTAGCTCGCTCCTTCCCTAAAAATTAATCTTTACTATGGAAATCAAAAAGATTTCCCTTCGACTAGTTCGAATTCTCAAGCTAAATGCTCAGAACTCAAGAACTTCGTCGGATCGGCTCTCAGAGAGAATTCTAGGGCAGAACACTGCTCAAAAACCCCAGAATACTCAAGAAGAGAGTCCAAGAAGTGTGAAAAAGTGTCAAATGACGTCCAAATGACGTCTTATTTATAGGGGTGAGGCGCAGTACGGCCCCTGGTGTCAATACGGCCCGTATTGAAGTTTTGAACTTCAATACGGCCGTATTGAATTCAATACGGCCGTATTGAGGTTCAAAAACATCAATACGGCCGTATTGGTTTCAGTACGGCCGTATTGTAGTTCAAAAATGCAATACGGGCCGTACTGATCTCCAAAGAGGCCGTATTGAGCTCCACTCCTCTCACTTTCTTATTTTTAGCTACTCGAAGACCTCTAAACCTACAGATAGTCATCCTATGGTCTTCTGGGAGTCCTTCTGGCTGACTTTCCATTGATCTTTGAGAGTCTTCGAGTCTTATTTCCGACCCGGACAATTTTAGGGGTCTACAAGAGAGAGCAAGAGAGTGCCTTCAAACACCTTAGGAGTTCTTCAATTCCTTCTCTTTGAAGTGAACAATCCTTTGGTTCAACAATTCGGTTCTAAATTTCCTTGAAGGAGATTCGTGCTTAGAAGAAGATAAGGAGGAGCTCATATTCACTTCTTCTTCTTTCTTCTATCAATTACTCATTGCCATTGAGTTCTCTATTTTCATTCAAACCCAATCCCTTGGCATAAGAAATCCTAAGAGATTTAACTCAATGAATGATTCCTCACTTCATTCAGTTAAATATCCCGCATTAAGAATCAGAACTTGTTGCAACTATTAATTTCAAGACCATCCCTGGCTCTCAAAACTAATAGGTGATTTATTTCAAGTCTAGATTCAGAAAACGTTTTCCAACCAAATTCTAAATCCAAGATCAAAGATAAATGATCAGTTTATCAGAGCATTAAGAACAGAATACAAATCACTGACATTGAGTAATAGATGAGATATATATATATATAAATCAAAGAGGAATACACAGGAGTTTGATGACTACATTAATCCCAAACCTAGAGCTTTAGCTCTCCATGGTACAAGAAATCACAAAACAACAAGATGAAAGGTAGAAGAAAGAGATCCTCTGAAGAATCGCATCCCCACGAGCTCCAAAGTGCTCTATTTCCTCGTTCCTCTCTATTCTTCACTTTGTACAGCTTGTGATCACCCTTTTATCTCTCCTATGCCCTTTTATAAGTGCTAGAATTAAAACAGAGTAGGCAGGAAAGAGAAGAATCCGCTCAGCGCCTTGAAACAGCTGAGCGGTTTGAAGAATTCTTCACCATGAAGTAATCTAAAGGGCTGAGCCGTTCAAATCCGCTGAGCGCCTTGGAGATTCTTCACTGTTAAGAAAGCACAAGGGGCTGGGCGCTTCATATCCGCTGAGCGCCTAAGAGACAGAGAGCACTCCTTCTTCCAGGGCCAAATCCGCTCAGCGCCTTAGAGTGGCTGAGCGCCTCTCCTTTGCTGCATTTGTTGAGCTCTCTGGATTGAAGGCGCTCAGCCGTTTGCCTCCAGATTTCAAAAAATAAAAAATAAGAGGAAAATCTGATCAAAAACTCATCACTCCATGTAATAATGTAAATTAAGAGCCCCTCTTTGATTCTTAATGTATTTGCCAAAATTATATCAATATATATACAAAAAGTGTGCTAGATAAGTGTCTCAAATTTAAATTTCATCAAACTAATTAGACACTTATCACTTGAATGAATATAGTAGAAATCATGGGCATAGAACATGTTTAGAGAGAAGATTGGTGAAGAGAAGGTGAAGATCAAAGGTAGAAGCCATGGAAATGAAAAACATTCTACACCCACCACTTGAGCCATGGCTCATGGCTCCAGCCATGGGGTAAAAGAGAGGATGGCAGAAATCTACCGCTTTAGCCATGGTTCATGGCTGCAACCATGGAAAAGAGAGAACGGTAGAGATCCACCGCTATAGTCGTGGTTCATGGCTATAGCCATGGGAACGAAATTGGGTTGGCATAAATCCAGCGCTAAAGCGCTGATTTGAGCGCTGCAGCGGTGAGGTAGATGATCGAATTTGGTCTTAAGGTCTTCATGAAAGTTGTAGCCTTGGATATTAGCTTTCCAATGGCACTGGAATCACCCAAAAAAGGAGGTCTAGAACTCCAAATATGGCTATTTTAGTGAACAGGGGTCAAGCTATCAGCATTGGTTATAACTGTTGCGGTTTTTAGAATTTTTAGTAAGGTAGATAATGTTATTAGGACTTGGTGTCCTCATGAGAGTTTTATAAAAACTTCTTATCTTTCATATGAGATAAGAATGAGCATGATAGGACTAGTATAACTTCATATATGTTGTTTAATGTGAAGGATTCCATTTCACAATAAGTGATTTGGTTAAGTTGAAAGTTGTTTTGGGTGCTTAGGTTGATTTAGGTTGTTTATGTCTGTAAGTTGGTATGATAAATGAGTTGTAAATATGTAGTATGAGTTGTATTATGTGATGAAAATTTTGTATGATGATATAGAATGATAAAATATTGATTAATGATGTTGTTAGTGATGCTTTCGTGATGAAGATGGGATGTAATCGAGATGTATGAGTTCTATTATGTGTTGTGTATGTTGTAAATGGTTAGAGATAATTGCATAACATGGGTTGATGTGTTTTACATGGAAAGATGATGTTGTGTAGTATGATGAGGATACTTAGTAAGTGAGATGTGAGTTGCTTGTTGTAGCTAAGTTGTGAAGTTGTTTACAAGTTGTGTGATGACTATTTATATGTTATGAAATATGATGAGATGATCTAGTTGAGAGTTGTGAAGTGCATGATGATAATGTTGTGAGTTGTGAGAAACATGATGTGAAGTGTGTATATGTGTTGAGATTTATATAAAATTTATTAGTAGACTGTGTTGCTAAGTTGTTAGATGAGAGTTGTATGTTGTACTATGTGTTGAAAATATATTACTTTATGCTGAATGAGTTGTAAGTTGTGAGTTGAGTTATTAAGTTGTTGAGTTGATTGTGTTGTTTAAAGTTGAAATGAGTTGATAATTGAGTTGATGAGATGATAACGATGTTGTTAAAGTTGTGAGTTGACTATTTTTTTAAAGTTGAAAGTTGATTGAGATAATGAGTTGATAACTGTGTTGTGTTGTGATGACGAGTTGTTGATCATTAGGACTAGGGGAGATGTTTTTGAAGTTCCTCATCCGATTGTGTGGATTGAGAGTGTTTGTGGTGCTTTGAGAGCCTAATTTGTTGAAAACCCTCCTTGGGAAGTTGTCCCTTGGAGTGGATGATATGTTGTTCTCCTCTAGGACTTAGTTGGTCTCGTGTGTAGGCAAGGTCGAGGCACACGAGTATGAAGCGACCACGGTATAGGGGCCAGGTCGAGCTATACTAATTATAAACGGCCAATTCGAGTAAAGTACGAAGTCGGGAACTTAGTTCCTAACCGAGTATCGGAGGGTTATAGTATTTGGAGGATAATCAGTAGGCTAATCCCATATGTGGCTTTGTTGAGCTAGCTAATGTTGTGGTAGGCCTAAACCCAGCTATCCTATCCTGACATAGTACTATACTTCCTTGTTTAAGTGGTAAAGTCTGAGAAACCGTTATCGCATTGTGGATTGTTATCCAAATTTTTTGTTTACCTAGCAAGCCCAAAAAGATTCTGTGTTGTCAGTTCAGTAAGACCTAGCCACTTAAGTTGCTCACCCTGTATTGTAGGAGATCTTCGAGTTGAAATGCATGACGACACATATGTATTGATGAGTTGATATTGTGATGATATAAGTTGTATGAGTTGATGAGTTGATATTGTGATGATATAAGTTGTATGTGTTGATGAGTTGATATTGTGATGATGTGAGTTGTATGTGTTGACGTGTTGTGAAGGTGCTACTGAGATGTATGTTGTCTATGTGTTGTGTGTTGCATGGGGAATAAGTTGTTATTGTTGATAGTGATGTTGTGTTGCAGGTTGCTTTTATATTCATATGTTATTTAAGTATTATGTGTTGTATGTTGAACAAGTTGATGAACATGATGACAGTAATGCTAAGTTGCAGGTGTTGTGTGTTGAACTATTTGATGATGATAGTGATGTTAAGTTGCTAGTGTTGTAAGTTGTTTTCACACACACACACACACACACATATATATATGTGTGTGTGTGTGTGTATGTTGTTGAGAGGTATGTAATACAGGTGTTGCTTGTTGTTGTGTTGAATATGGTGATTATTTTTACGATTTGTTTATTTTCTCTAGCTTACCCTTGCATGTTTCCATGTGGTTTGGATTGCGATGATCATACGATCTATGGGAGCAGGGCAGGGATAGGCTTGGAGATAGCTGTTAGAGATAACAAGAGGTGTCTGGATTTGGATTTTTATTTTGTAGACTACCGGTTGTTGGTAGATACTTCTATATATATGTTTGTATATAGTTGTTGGACAAGTAACATAGTTGTACATATTCATAAGATGTTGATGTGCTTATATTATATTAATGTTTCAGCATATGCATTTGCGTAGTTAGTTGTGTGTTGTGCAGTGTGACAACCATGGCAGGTCATTACACTTGCTAATTAGAAATTATCATGTACAATGATCAAATCAGTTGAATTTACATTCTATAAAAAAAATTATTAAAGGAGTCATCTTACTAATTTGACATCCTAATATCAATGAATTATGAACTATATATATAATTCAAGTCACAATTAAAAAGTTAAGTAGCTTAGTGATTTAAATAGTCACTTTTATAGGGAAGTTTATATGTTGTGGTTCTGACAATGTTAAATAATTGTGAAGATAATAGGAGATTAAAAATGTAATTTAACCTATTTTCTTTGAAAGAATAAATTATGTGTTTGTTGAATTTA
The DNA here is from genome assembly GCF_000230855.2 of Cajanus cajan. Taxonomy (NCBI): domain Eukaryota; kingdom Viridiplantae; phylum Streptophyta; class Magnoliopsida; order Fabales; family Fabaceae; genus Cajanus; species Cajanus cajan. The sequence goes on from NC_138526.1 coordinate 26,063,888, forward strand.
TAAAAATAAAAATAAATATATTAAGAGGTTTAATTTAGTTGATTATGGTGTAAAGCTTAGCTGTAAGAGGTGTACTAGAAATATATTTTCTTAATACATTTTCATTTATTGGTTATATTTTTTTAAAAATCACAAAATTTAGAGTGTGGTTAAATAGATGTGAGACTAATTAACTTTTATATTTTTTAATAAATTTCAACCAATTAGAGAATGTATTTAAAAAAGTGTATTAGAAAATGTGTTTCTAATATTTATCTAAATTCTTTGGTATCTATTCTACTTGATAAAAAATATATAAATGTTAAATAGATAAAACCAATTAATAATAAACATGTCCTCTTCTTTTGAAATGATGTCATCTCTATATCAAATATAATAAAGTTATTGAGTTTTTTTTTTTTTGAAGTGCCATGTCTGTTATTTCAAGAATCTGTACTCTTGTATTATGTTTAGGGTGTTACTATGGTATATGAAATATATTTATCCTTTTGTGTTAAATTGCATATTTCATATTCATATAATTTTTTTTTCACATTTCAACCATTTCCTTGTGTAATATTAGTTATTCAATAGAAGTGTGAAAATGTTTATAATATTAGTTTGATCTAACAAAAGGTGAGATGTCTAATTTCTATTTTATTTATTCTCTAGTTTCAAATGTTCACAGTATTTCTAATCAACTACATAATACAAATATAAAACTGTAACATGATAAAAAAAATTATTATTATTAATTTAAAAATTAACAGTTATAAAATCCATCAAATTTATGTGGATATGGTAAAAATTTTCTTATGCTTGTGTATATTTTCTTTATACTAATTGACTTACCTTTTAATTTTAACGTGTAAATTAAGAAAAGATTCATTAAATAAGTAAAAAAATAATTGACTTACATTACCAAAATAAATAAATAAATAAAAATAAGATAGATGTATACAATCTTACCGCGCCGTGAGTAGGAGACCGTTATGTTAAGGCTCCATTAAGATATATATTCTAATTAAAATATGAACTCGTTAAATGGCATTTGTAAAAATAAAAGTTCAAAACACTTATTACTTTTTCATTTAAACACTAATTTTAATTACTAAAACAAACTAGTAGTTTAGGACATATTTTGATGGAAGAGTATGGGCTAAAGGCCGAACTACTAGAGCTATGATCAGGAAATTACTTGAAGACTTGACTGCTTCAGAGCTTAGTGGGCCCAATGGGCTTGGTGGGCCTAGGGTGCTTCTCACATGGACCTTACTTGAATAAACACCATGTTTTATTACATTACTTAGCATAGGAAGTTACTTTGATTTTTGGTCTTGTATTTTGACCATAGACTAGGGTTTATGTTCTTGGGCTTGTAAATGGGCTTCTTAGGCTTTAGGCTTTTGATACCCAATATTAGACTCATTCTTCTTCTTGTATTTTTTTCTATTCATTGTATTCATTAGGCCAATGTATTTCGGTCATTAGAGTAGGTTTTTAGGAAGTATACATTAATAGGTGAATTAGGGTTCATTCATGTGTCATTTAGAAGTAATTTGAATTGAATTTGAGTCACATGGATGGCATGGAGTGGTTCCGGCCATGTGAGCTTCAAATTCACTTCAAATAACTCTTAAATGACATATAAATGATGGTAGCATCCGGATTAGTCATGTGAGTGGCCAAAGTTTGAATTTCAAATTCAAATTTGAAATTCAAACTTGGCGCCAACTTTGACCATTTGAATTGCCGCCAAGTAGTCTAGCTTTCCCACCTATAAATGTGCATTTCTTACCTTGTAAAAACACTTTTGATAAATAAGATTTCTGAATTGAATTTTCAGCCATCTTCAAGAGTCACCGAAGTTCTAAGAGAGAGCAAGAGAGAGTGCCTTCAAATCCCTTAGGAAACCCTAGTTCCTCCTCTTTGAAGTGAGCAATCCCTTGAGTGCTTGAGCTTGGATACTTCTTTCAAGGCTTAGGCCTTCCTTTCTACGAGTTCTCCTCCTTCTTTGGTTCCTCAATCCGTGTTCAATCTCTCTTGAAGAAGATCCGTGCATAAGGAGAGCTAAGGAGAAGTTATCTTCCACTCCTCCTAACCTCTTCCATCAATTTTGGTATCAAGAGCAAGGTCTTCAAGGAGATAAGTTGTCTCAACTTTTGTGTCCGTTTCTTCTTGTGTTCTTGTGTGTTTTTGTGTCTTAATTGAGTTTAATTTTCGGATCTATATTGTTTTGATGTTCTTGTGTTCATAGATCCATTATTGATTGTTTTTGATTTTCTTCCACAATCAATGTTTAGGACTTATTTGCTTGTGCTTATTTTTACTTTTATTTGAGTCTCTCCATTCCTTGTATGTGTCCGTGATTGGACTCCATGCATTGCATTAGATTTTGGTTTTTAATCCATGTTTTGTCTTAGGATGTTTGTTTAGTCCTTATATGTTCAAAAATTCCTTGAATAGCATGTTGACCTAATTTTCTTTTAGTACATTGTTCATTTGTTGCTCTCGGTTTTGCTTCTCTTTGTGCTTACCTATATGTGCTTTTCCTTTTACCTTATTGAGTTCATAATTTGCTATTAGTTCTAGCGAATTTCTTTAGAGTTAGGTTTCTTTTATGTACTTAAGTTTTCAAATCACTTTCCATTGAAAAATCTTAAGAAAATTTGTGTTACTTAAATTTTCAAGTGCTTAACCTACTTCTAGTGCACTATTTCTTGTGGATTCAAATTTAAAAAAAAAAAAAAGAGTATTAAGGCTGGAAAACAGAGTGAAATACAGAGCCTAAAGTGTTTCAAAAGATCAAGGAAAAGTGTACAAAAGAATCCAAAACAAAACCTAAAAACTAGTGCACTAGTTTCCTTGTTTTCACTTGAATTTTGACCTAATTTTGTAGTCTCGGTTTCTATAGCTTGGAATCATAAAAAATTTGAAACAAAAGGCAAATACCTTCTCTGGAATTTCAATTTTAATATAGAAAAGAAAGAATTAAAAAAAAATAGAGAAAGCATTTTAAAGTGAAAAAGCCTAGAGGTGTTCATTGATAAAAATTCACTTGATTCCTTGTTATTGTTTTGACTACTATTTGTTCTATACTTATCCAATTGCTTTCAAATTTTTTTTGTTTTGTTCATCTACTCTAGTACCTATCTAGGAACCTTCCTAACTGTGTGCTAGCTTTATTTGGAGTCTTAATTTTTAGTTTTACTTGTTGAACCTCTTTGAGTCTTGTCTTACACATATTACTCCTTACTTTGGTATAAGCTTTTCAAATTGTGCTTTGTTGCTTGTCTTGTTTTCTTGCCTTAAATTCCCTGTGCTGGAAGTGGCCTCAAATCCTTGCTCAAGGATCAAGCATTGCTCAACAAAGAGTAGGAAAAGTTTGGACACTAAGACTACAAAATTTTGACCTAATTTAGTGACCTAGCTTTTCCTAAACTTCCTTCACTTGAGTGACCATTCCTTTCACCTTGTGAGGCAACCACCATTAATCTCTTTTTTGTGTTTCTTTTGCAGGTCCAGGAGCATCATATTTGAAGGATTAGGGGCGGATTAAACACTTGAATAAGTGTTAGAAAATTTGAACATCAAATCCGTCACTAATTGGTCACCAAAGCCGCCATTTATTTCTTTCTAGGCTAGTTTAAATTTTGCAATCTCTCTTCTATTTTTAAACCAATTTGTAAAGCTTGGAGGGAGTATTAAGAAGCTGGTCAGGTATATCTAACTCCTTGATAGCCTTCTCACGTGTAGTACTAGTGGAAGTGGCTTGGAAATTTCATATGTTTCAAGCTTCCACTTAGGGTTATCCGACTAGCTACTTGTTCTTGCTTCCTTTAAGTTTCTTGTCCATAATTGTGTTTACTTAGTTGCTTTAATTCGTCTAGACTTGTGTAGATTTATTTTCTCACGCTTAGTTTAGTTTCAAAACAAACAAATTGTGAAAAACATTTTATATCTTTTGCATAGCATATAAAATTCTTATTGCTTAATCATGAGTCATCATTCTCAAAGTAGTAGTGACTTTGAATCTCCTAAAAGTTTTAAAAGAATTGTTAAGGAGGTTGAAGCATTAAAACTTTGGAAGCATGAAGAGGTACTTCAAAAACAAAAGGAAAAGATTGAAAGAGAAGTACAACTTCTTGCTTTAGAGGAAGAGATACAAAAGATTAAGTAACAAGAAGAAAAACTTTTAAAAAAAATTCATAAAAGAAAAAGTCAAAAAAGTTCTTCAAAGAGTTCCACTAAGAGTTCCAATGACTCTCAAAGCCAAGAGTATGATGGTAGCTTGAATATGGATGCTTTCTACCAACCTAGACCTAGGAGAGTCATTAAGGAACCAAAAGTGAGGGAATCAAGGGTTGATCTCCCTTACTTTCATGGAAAAGAAAATGTGGACGCCTACTTGGATTGGGAGATGAAAGTGGAGCAAATCTTCACTTGTCATCAAGTAGGTGAGGAAAGAAGAGTTCCTTTAGCCACCCTAGCTTTCCAAGGACAAGCCATGTATTGGTGGACATCCTTGGAAAGAGAGAGAAGACTTCACAATGATCCTCCCATCACTTATTGGAATGAATTGAGGAGTGCTATGAGAAGAAGGCACATTCCTTCTTATTATAGTAGGGAGCTTATGGATAAGCTCCAAAGACTCCAACAAAACAACATGAGTGTGGAGGAATATAGACAAAAAATGGAGTTGTATCTCATAAGGGCTGGGATAAGGGAGGAAGAAAGATTGACCATTTCTAGATTTTTGAGTGGACTAAATTTTGATATTAGAGATAGAGTTGAGTTACTCCCTTATAGGGACCTTGATCATTTGGTCCAACTTTGTATAAGGGTGGAACAACAAAATTTGAGGAAAAGCTCTTTTAAAGGCAAAACTCAATCTAGCTCTTATATCAAGAAAGACTACAAGAGGGAGGGTCAATATGATTCTTCTAAGAAATTTGGCAAAGGTCAAGAAAAATAAAAAGAAAATGAAAAAGAGAAAAATAAAAATGTTGTCACTTCTAGTAGTAAGACTAGTGACATCAAATGCTTTAAATGTCTTGGGAGAGGCCACATAGCTTCTCAATGCCCAACTAAAAAAGTAATGATTTTGAGAGGGCAAGACGTTTATAGTAGTGTTGATGAATCTAGTTCCACTACTCAAGTGATAATGAATCAAGTGAGGAAGACCATCCAATTGAAAGTGCATATCCTTGTGATGGTCAACTTTTAATGATTAGAAGGCTTCTAGGAAGCCAACCTCATGAGTCTCACCTTTCACAAAGAGAGAATATTTTTCACACTAGGTGTAAAAATTTTGATAATGCTTGTTCTCTCATTGTGGATAGTGGGTCTTGTTGCAATTGTTGTAGCACAAGGTTGGTGGAGAAGCTTAATCTTATTCCTATTCCCCATCCAAAACCATATCAACTTCATTGGATTAATGAAGATGGGGATATCAATGTGGATAAACAAGTGAAAGTCAAGTTCTCTATTGGTAACTATGAAGATCAAGTGGTTTGTGACATAGTTCCAATGGAAGCTTGCCATATTTTGTTGGGAAGGCCATGGCAATTTGACAAGAAAACCATGCATAATGGCCTTACCAATGAAATTACTTTCACTCATAAAGAGAAGAAATTTGTACTTCATCCTTTGTCTCCTTCACAAGTGATAGAGGATCAAGTACAAATGAAAATGAAAAAAGAAGAAGAAAAAAAATTGATTAAAAAAAAAGGAAGAGAAAAAGCATAAAGCTTCAAAGAAGAAGGAAGAGAAATCTCTTTCAATAAAAGGAATTCAACAAGAAACTTTAAAACAAACCCTAATTGTTGAAAAGCCTTCTTACCTTCTTCTTTGTAGAGATGTTCTTAAGTGTTATAATTTAAGTCTCGAACTTAGTTCTTTACCTCCTAAAATTTCTCAATTATTAAAAGAATTTGATGATATATTCCCTAGTGAAGGTCCAAAAGGCCTTCCTCCTTTTAGGGGTATAGAACATCAAATTGATTTTGTACCTGGGGCTAGTCTACCCAATAGACCAGCCTATAGGATAAATCCTCAAGAAACTAAGGAGATAGAGAACCAAGTCCAAGAGCTTTTGGATAAGGGGTGGGTGCAAAAGAGTTTGAGTCCCTGTGTTGTGCCTGTATTGTTAGTGCCCAAGAAAGATGGAAAATGGAGAATGTGTAGTGATTGTAGGGCCATTAACAATATCACAATCAAGTACAGGCACCCAATCCCTAGACTTGATGATATGCTTGATGAATTACATGGTGCTATTATATTTTCTAAAATTGATCTTAAAAGTGGTTATCACCAAATAAGAATCAAAGAGGGTGATGAGTGGAAAACTGCTTTTAAGACCAAATTTGGATTGTATGAGTGGCTTGTTATGCCTTTTGGTTTAACTAATGCACCAAGTACATTCATGAGGCTTATGAATCATGTCTTGAGAGAGTGTATAGGTAAATTTGTCGTTGTGTATTTTGATGATATCTTAATATATAGTAGGTCTCAAGATGATCACATAGGACATCTTAGAGAAGTTTTGATGATCCTTAGGCAAAACCACTTGTTTTCAAATTTGGAAAAATGTACTTTTTGTGTGGATCATGTGGTTTTCCTAGGGTTCATAGTAAGCAAAGAAGGGGTTCGTGTGGACCCCGAGAAAATCAAAGCCATTCAAGAGTGGCCAAAGCCTAAAAATGTTAGTGAAGTTAGGAGTTTTCATGGATTAGCAAGTTTTTATAGAAGATTTGTGCCTAACTTCTCTAGCATTGCTTCACCATTGAATGAGCTTGTCAAAAAAGATGTGTTATTTTCAAAACATGACCAAGCATTTCAACTTCTTAAAGATCAACTTACTAATGCACCCATTTTAGCTTTACCAAATTTTAAAAAGACTTTTGAGCTAGAATGTGATGCATCCGGAGTTGGCATAGGAGCTGTGTTATTGCAAGGAGGACACCCCATTGCATATTTTAGTGAAAAACTAAAAGGTGTCTCCCTCAATTACCCTACCTATGACAAGGAGTTGTATGCCTTGGTTAGGGCTTTAAAAACTTGGGAACACTATCTAGTGTCCAAAGAGTTTGTCATCCATAGTGACCATGAGTCACTTAAATATTTAAGAGGACAAGGTAAGTTAAATAAGAGGCATGCCAAATGGTTAGAGTTCCTTGAACAATTTCCATATATTATTAAATTCAAGAAAGGAAAATCAAATGTTGTAGCTGGTGCTTTATCTAGAAGACATACTTTGCTTGTGTCTCTAGGTACTCAAATTCTTGGATTTGATAATATTAGGGAGTTGTGTGAGGAAGATCTTGAGTTTGGTAATAATTATAAAAAATGCCAACAAAAAGCTTTTGATGGTTTCTATATGGTTGAGGGGTATTTGTACAAAGAAGGAAGGTTATGTATACCCCAAGGATCCATTAGAAAACTATTAATTAAAGAGAGTCATGAAGGTGGGCTTATGGGGCACTTTGGTGTTCATAAAACCCTTAGTTTGCTAAAAGAAAAATTTTAATGGCCCCATATGCGAAAGGATGTCCAAAGGCATTGTTTTAGATGTTTGGCTTGTTTACAAGCTAAGTCTAAAGTAATGCCTCATGGTACATACACACCTTTGCCAGTTGCTTCTTCCCCTTGGGTAGATATTAGCATGGATTTTGTGCTAGGTTTACCTAGAACCCAAAGGGGAATGGATTCTATCTTTGTGGTAGTGGACCATTTCAGTAAAATGGCTCATTTCATTCCATGCCACAAAGTAGATGACGCAAGAAACATTGCAAAACTCTTCTTTAGAGATGTGGTTAAAATCCATGGACTTCCTATGACTATAGTTTCAGATAGAGATACTAAGTTCCTAAGCCACTTTTGGCGTGTCTTATGGTCTAGACTAGGAACCAAACTCCTCTTTTCAACTACTTGTCATCCTCAAACAGATGGCCAAACTGAGGTAGTGAATAGATCTCTGTCTACTATGCTTAGGGCAGTCCTAAAGGGCAATCACAAATCTTGGGATGAGTTTTTGCCTCACATTGAATTTGCCTACAATAGGGTAGTTCACAAAACTACCAATATTTCTCCTTTTGAGGCTGTGTATGGGTTTAATCCTTTAACTCCTTTAGACTTGATACCTCTTCCTAATGTTGAACACTTCATTCATAAGGAAGGGGCTTCAGGGGCTGATTTTGTTAAGAAACTTCATGAAAGGATTAAAACTCATATTCAAAATCAAAATGAGAAGTATGCCAAACAAGGAAGTAAAGGCAAGAAACCTATGATCTTCGAGGAAGGTGATTGGGTTTGGCTTCACTTAAGAAAAGAACGTTTTCCAAATCAAAGGAAGTCCAAACTCAGTCCTAGAGGAGATGGTCCCTTTCAGGTCTTACAGCGTATCAATGATAACGTTTATAAACTTGATTTACCCTCTGATTATGGAGTCAGCACTACTTTTAATGTTAGTGATCTTAAACATTTTGTAGGTGCTAGTGATGATGAGGAGGAGTCTTCAGATTCGACGATGAATCTTTCTCAAGAGGGAGGGAATGATGGAAGAGCATGGGCTAAAGGCCCAACCACTAGAGCTATGGCCAGGAGATTACTTGAAAACTTGACTGCTTCAGAGCTTAGTGGGCCCAATGGGCTTGGTGGGCCTAGGGTGCTTCTCACATGGACCTTACTTGAATAAACACCATGTTTTATTACATTACTTAGCATAGGAAGTTACTTTGATTTTTGGTCTTGTATTTTGACCATAGACTAGGGTTTATGTTCTTGGGCTTGTAAATGGGCTTCTTAGGCTTTAGGCTTTTGATACCCAATATTAGGCTCATTCTTCTTCTTGTATTTTTTTCTATTCATTGTATTCATTAGGCCAATGTATTTCGGTCATTAGAGTAGGTTTTTAGGAAGTATACATTAATAGGTGAATTAAGGTTCATTCATCTGTCATTTAGAAGTAATTTGAATTGAATTTGAGTCACATGGATGGCATGGAGTGGTTCCGGCCATGTGAGCTTCAAATTCACTTCAAATAACTCTTAAATGACATATGAATGATGGTAGCATCCGGATTAGTCATGTGAGTGGCCAAAGTTTGAATTTCAAATTCAAATTTGAAATTCAAACTTGGCGCCAACTTTGACCATTTGAATTGCCGCCAAGTAGTCTAGCTTTCCCACCTATAAATGTGCATTTCTTACCTTGTAAAAACACTTTTGATAAATAAGATTTCTGAATTGAATTTTCAGCCATCTTCAAGAGTCACCGAAGTTCTAAGAGAGAGCAAGAGAGAGTGCCTTCAAATCCCTTAGGAAACCCTAGTTCCTCCTCTTTGAAGTGAGCAATCCCTTGAGTGCTTGAGCTTGGATACTTCCTTCAAGGCTTAGGCCTTCCTTTCTACGAGTTCTCCTCCTTCTTTGGTTCCTCAATCCGTGTTCAATCTCTCTTGAAGAAGATCCGTACATAAGGAGAGCTAAGGAAAAGTTATCTTCCACTCCTCCTAACCTCTTCTATCATATTTGGACGTAGTTGTGAGTTTTGGTTTTTTGGTTGCAAATGTAATATTTAAAACAAAACATATTAAGTGAAAATAAAGCTGAAATAATTTTTAAATCAACTTCAACATAATTTTACGTTCCTTTTTAAAGCTTAGAAAAAATAATTTATAAATTTAAGTTTTAGTATAAAAAAGACAATGACTTCTTTTTATCATAATATTAACATTAATATTAATATTATTATTATTATTATTATTAATATTATAATTATCATTATCGTTAATATTTTTATTATCACCGATGATCTTATTATCATCGCTATTATCACTACACCCTTTAACCCTATCAAGGATATTTATAATTTTGGTTTAATTTTTTTTTGGTAAGGATTCTATCATCCTTGATACATTGCTGCTCAAATGAATCTAAATCCTGTGAAAGCCACTAAGTTATTAAATAGAGTCTGTCAAATTGCGAACATCAATTTCTTAGTAATTACAAACTTTTTTTATTATGTGTTATTGTTATCTACCATATTTCTACTACATAATTGTTCTTAAGAATAATTATTGATTTCTTCGAAAACAAGCACACTGAATATTTCAATTTTTTTTTGGCAGATGTCTTATTATTTGTTATTTAAATATTTGATTTCACGAACTGTAGAAAATATTCAAGTAATTTTATAAGGACATATCTTTTATTCTCTCATTAAAAATAAGCACAGTCGAACCTGCTACACTTGCTTTTTGCTTTTAGGTGATCCTTCGATAGCATCTATACTCGTACTTGCGGGTAATATCCGAACTCATCCCGACTTTGACGGGGAATACCCGGTTTGATCAGGTACAAGTACGGGTATGGGTAAAACTCGATATATTAAATCGGGTACGGGTATGGGTACGGGTAAGTACATACCCGTACTCGTACCCGTACTCATCCCCGTTCCCATTTTTAATTTAATACCCACTTTTAATTTAATTATATTAAAGAATTTTAATATTTTTTATGTGTAACTATTTATTATAATATGAGATAGAGAAATAACTTAATTACAATTATAATATAATAAAAAAATAATTTAAAAATATCATTTTTTTATAAAAATAAAAAATAAATAAAATTGACGGGTACGGGTACGGGTATACCTGATACCCGCGGAGACGGGGATGGGGATGAAAATCATATAGCCGACAGATACGGGTACAGGGACGGGGATGAGTTTAACTCGCGGGGACGGGGACGAGTATCATGAGTATTCACTGTGCATTTTTTGTGTATCTTTTCAGTACCAATTTTAATGTCATAAGGGTCAAGAGAAAAGAAAGAAGGGATGTTTGTATTTTTTTTCAAAAGGTTGTTAGAAAGGATTTTTTTTCTTTTTAAAAGGGGTTTTTAGAAGAATGGTTGGTCGAGGTTGGCTAGTGTTTAGGTTGATGAACAAGCACACTCGAAGTAAGGAAACTATTTTCCACATTAGCTTAGTATTCCTTTCAAAGTTTAAGTGATGACTTGAGATTGCGCATTGATTAAGTGATCTCCGAGCTACCTCTCGATTTTCAGTTCGGGACGCTGCTTTGCCCTAAATTTTGCCTCATGCCGAATTTGATTGATCTTTATATGTTCCTTATCGCATATTAAGCCCTTGTTTCTAATGAGGTCCTTATTTCAAATGTACTTGTTCATTTAAGGTTTGTTGACAAGGCTTAGAGTAGATAAAAGGGAGAAGAGAAATGAAAGAATGTTATGACATTAAAACAATACTTCCAATTTACACGTGCCCCTTTAGCAAACCTCGAAGCCCGGGCATGCCCCAGTTCGTGATTCATACATAGAGATAGAAGGAGGTTGCCCCCTAGAGAGTCATGGATGACTTGATTATCTCAAAAAAACCCTTCCACTTGCTTGGTATTTGTAGTTCAAAGTCAAACCTTTATGGATTCTTGCTTTGTATAGGGAATACTCAAGCCGCCTTTCGATTTTCAACTCGAGCAAACATTGCTTATATATATATATATATATATATATATATATATATATATATATATATATCCTTGAATTTTGCATAGGATGTATCCTATCAGGATTTTGATTCTTTTACCCTAATTTTTGCCTAGGATGCCCTTTACGGGTTTTCGTCCTAGCAGGTTTTTGTCATGCAATGCCTTTATTCATCAATTGAGTTTTGTTGTAATTCCCTAGAAGCAAGGATTCATTCATTCTTGATCATTCCTCCTATCCCAACAGTTGTCATTTCCGCATGGGGAACTCTCGGTGTTTGAATCGTCAATTTGGGCGTGTTATGCCCCCTAGTCTTCTTGCACAATTACTGGTTTTTAAGTGCTTCCAATTTGATGTATCGAGTTTGCACATGATTACCGGTGATCTCATTATTTGATTAACACGCACAAGTTAGGTTTCCCTTTTTATTCTTATTTATTATTTACAAGGAAGGCATATTATCTATATGAAGTGCAAAATAGGATGCAAAGGTGATTGAGAAATTCAACAAATATCATTCTCATTGATTTGTTTGTTTAGAGAACATTCTTTGTACAAATCTTTCGGTGCACTTTGACGATGTTGTAAAAGGCTTCAGAAGCTAATGCTTGAATGATGTCCCTATAGACATGCTTGCTCGTTCGTTGATTTGCAATTAGTTCTTGTTTCTTCTCAGATTCTCTTCTTGCTATTCCCATCAGAAGTAATTGTCAATAGGATCTTCGGGTTCACCACTATTTCAGTGTGCCAAAATTTTCATCTTTATTGACGAGGTTGATGAGTCAGAGAAGAAAGATACAGTTTGGAGTGATTTGACAACGAATTCTAGGTATAAGGGAGCTTATCATCAATTTTTTTAAACTCCCTAGGTTCATGATTTCTCGTTCATCAGCGGAGTTTTCTTTAGCTTCCCAAACTGTTCTTTTGAAGTAAATTCTTTTTCTCTTTTCTTGTTTTTTTTGTTTCAATTTTCTTTTTTGCGTGCCTCCTTTTTGAAATTTCAAATAATCTCCTATTTGAGTTGAGGAATGACATCTTTCTAAATTGGAAGAAGTCTAAGAAGATGTAGACTTTGCCTTCTGTTGAAAGGATGACGAGAGTCCAAAGTCTAGTAGGCCTCCTTAGTATAAGGGCAAACGATTCTTGTACTTTAGAATGTTCTCCTTTCTCAAAAATCTTTACATTCTATGTGCCTTCCATTTTCTAATGAATCTATATGCTAAACTAAAAGATGCATGATATCTATTTTCTGACTAAATTTTATCATTTTTTTTACTAAGCTTATGATGCATGATTTTTGCTATATATTTATTTGTTTTTGTTGTTTTTTTTTTAAATAAATTATCCTATATGATGCTTTGAGGTTTGGGTATATAGAAGGGAGTTAAATTTTTTATCATATTTTTTTTTATTAATTCCTATTTGTTTGTAATTATTATCCATTTTGAAATAAATAAACATAAACAAATGCAACACACATATGCTTAAACAAATGTACACCCGCGAACAGTCACGTTTAAATCCTTGGTCTGTGGTCCCTACAAGAAAAGTGCATTGTATAGGACAGTTCTAATCTCACTGGTCTTAAGGCCCCCAAGGTGCCCCCATTATAGGGACTCAATATCTCTGTCACCATCACCTGGCAAACTCTAAGGTCTGTCGCAATATTTCGAGCTAGAGTAACTGGTTATCACCTTGAGTGTGATTTCCGACAAGGCTCGCAGGCTCCAAGGCCAATCTTGGGCCAGTCATGCTGTAGACCCCTAAAATTGTCCGGGTCGGAAATAAAGCTTGAAGACTCTCGAAGACTGAAGGATAATCAGCCAGAAGGACTCCTCGAAGGCCCTAGGAGGGTTCTCTGTAGGTCCAGAGGTCTTAGAATAGCTCAAAATAAAGAAGTGGAGGGAAAAAGCCCAATACGGCCGTACTGAACTCAATACGGCCGTATTGAAGCTTCAATACGGCCATACTGAAGTCAGTACGACCGTATTGACACTTCAATACGACCGCTGCGAACTCAATACGGGCGTATTGAAATTTCTGACTTTCAATACGACCGTATTGAACTCCAATACGACCGTATTGAAGTTCAAAAATTTCAATACGGCCGTATTGGCCCTGTAGGCCGTACTGCGCCTATTCCCTATAAATATGACGTCAATTGGACGTCATTCCACACTTTTTTAGATAGTTTCAACCCTCTCCTTGAGTATTCTGGGGTTTTTGAGCAGTGTTCTGCCCTAGAAATCACTCGGAGAGTTGATCCGACGAAGTTCTTGAGCCCCGAGCCATTTTGCTTGAGGATCGAACCTAGTCGAGGGGAAATCTTTTGATTCCCTTAGTTAAAATTTTGTTCTAGGAGAGCGAGGAGTGGGCTTGTAGAGCGAGGGAACGCCAAAACGCTTCCCAGTTCTTTGCAATATATAAAAGCACGCTTCAAGAGGTTTCTTCTTAAATCCTTCCTTTTACTGCTTTCTGTGTGCATATTTAAACTGTCATCATGTAGATAGTCAATTCATAATTGTTTAGAATAAATAGGGGTAATTTAGTAATTTTATACTGTTCTTTTGAAAATAATCTGTCATAGGGAACCCGAAAGGGGCGCCGTGGGGTGCTAACACCTTCCCCACGCGTAACCGACTCCCTTACCCGACTCTGGTTGTAATGGCCAAAGTTGATTTATAAAAATCAATTGCCTTATCCCTTTTTCCAATGTTTTGAGTAAAACATTGGTGGCGACTCCACGAACCCTCCTTTTGCGAAAACCACTAATCCATGGAGGGTCCCGCTTGGGATTAATATGGATTGGTGAGCCTTTTAATAAAATTGCTCGTTTGACGAGGTCTCAGTTTGAGAATAAGTCATTCTAGCAATCTACATTTTCAAACAAATAAAACGAGTCCAACCATCCTTCGCGAATGCCGAAAGCCCGTTTCGGGCCGGTGGCGACAGATGGCGACTCCACTGGGGAAGCCTCGAGAGTCAGTCCCATTTAGTGACAGATTATTTTTAACAAATAATAGTTAAAATTACTTTATTACCCCTCACTTGTATGATAACATGTTTATCTATTTGGCTTTAATAACTGTTGTATTTTTAAATTCCGCAATTGTTTGAAATAAAAACTGCACACAAACCTTTGCACACAACAGTTCCCTCTATACCCGGGGGCATGAGTGATTAACCATAGGGAGTGGATGTTAGTACGGCCGGTTGTCGAATGGGTCTATAGGTGCCCGTAGACCGTTGTCGGAAAACATCACTCAAGGTGATAACCATGAACTTGAGTCCGACGGTGCGTTGGAACTTTCCATCGACCTACGACGAGAGGAATTGGGTCCCTATAATGGGGGCACCTTGGGGGCCTTGGACTGGTGAGAACAGTTAGAACCTACCTTGAATATGCACCATTTCTGCAGGATACCCCTACCTCGTGATTCGCTCGTGACTGTTCGTGGATGAGTGAATTGTTTGTGTAAATGTTTATGTGCAATTGTTTGTGCATTAATAAATAACCTCGTGATAAGGTCTAAAAATAATCCCCATGCATAAAAAACCATGACATGAGAGGAAAGACCATGTGCGAAAATATAACAAAAGTGAGGAGCATGTACATCATTACCAATAAGACATCATGCATCCTCATAAAAACATACATTTTAGGGTCACCAATACCTCTTGACATGAGTGAAAGAGACCCATGACTATAGAGATTCTCCGTTGGGGAGAAATCATAGATAAAGAAGGGTGGTAAACTTCCGTCTTAAAAAGGCAACGCCTTAAAGATGGAGGTTTATCAAGCTCATGTTAAAGAGTGTATTCATTCCATAAAATAAACTAACTAAACATTCATTTTAGAAAGTGGCTGGTCATCTCTCTGTCCTTACGCGCGCACGGAAAATCAAGAAAATGGAAGCATTGGAGGAGCAAAACAAGAAGCTCACAACCGAGCTTTCACAACTTAAAGAGCAAATGGCGCAAATGATGGAACTCATGCGTCATCACAACATCCATGAATCTCATCATAGTGATCATGGGTCCCATCATGAGGGAGAGGAGGAAGAGCATGAAAAAGATCCTCCAAACGCCGTACCCCTTGGGGCAGGAATTATAATAAAAGAGCCCGAGGTATCAAAGGAACAATTCCATGCCCTCGAGGATCGGCTAAGGGCTATGGAGGGGCACGACTTTGACATTAAGGATGCCGCCGACATGTGTTTAGTGAGGGACATTCAATTCCCTCCTAAATTTAAAGTGCCAGATTTCCCAAAGTACGTGGGATCGACTTGCCCTAAAAGTCATCTCACCATGTACTGTCGCAAGATGGCTGCATATGCCACAAATGAAAAGCTCTTGATCCACTGCTTTCAAGAGAGCTTAGCTGAAACTGCACTCAACTGGTATATGCAGCTAGATGGAAATCTAGTACACACATGGAGGCAGTTGGCCGACGCCTTCCTCAAGCGCTACAAATACAACATCGACCTAACACCCGATAGGTCTGATCTTCAAGCCTTGAGTAAAAAGAACGATGAATCCTTCAAGGCGTACGCCCAACGTTGGAGGGAGTTGGCGGCACAGATAGAGCCCCCGCTGTCGGATAAGGAGACGGTGTCCTTATTCATCAACTCGTTGACTGGTCCCTATTACGATAAGATGATAGGGAACACAACGACACTCTTCTCGGACATCATCACCATAGGAGAAAGGGTGGAACAAGGACTTAAAAGTGGGAAGCTGGCTAAGCCTTCCCAATCATATGAAGCTAAGAAGGTCTTTGGGAAGAAGAAGGAAGGAGGAGTCAACGCTGTAACCATTGCTCCGTCTTCTTCCGCTTCGAAGTCAGGCAAATCGCAAAACAACTCTGTGAAGAAGTTTGATAGACTTCCGACCACTTATAGCGATCTCCTGCCGAAGCTAGTAGAGGCGCGTCTTATAGCTTACATTCCACCAAAGAAGGTGAATCCACCCTACCCCGATTGGTACAATCCACAAGACAAATGTCTATACCACTCGGGGGCACAAGGGCATTCAACGGAGAACTGCCGAGCTCTCAAGTATAAGGTCCAAGACCTTATCGACGCTGGGTGGGTCACTTTCGATTCGACGGCGCCCGACGTGAGCAAGAATCCTCTACCGCAGCAGGAGTAGAGAGAAGGGCAAGCCATGATAGGGCCCCTCCACATTTTTTTTAGGGACTCATGATTAGTACCCGAGATCATGAGAACCTTTTCATGTAAATAAAGGGTTTTGTACAATTTTACACTCATATATCAATAAAAAGGCATTTTTCACACATTATTCTCTCATTTTGTTCTATTCTCTCTCTCTCATTAATATTAATAAACTCTAAACCTAAACAGAACCAATAAATAATTATGTCTGTGATTGCTCGCTCTGTCCGGGATCCGAAAGCCGAGGGTGAATGGGTTGAGTTGGACAGTGATGAGGAGACCATCTCTCCGGATCTGCAAAGACTGCTAGATCAAGAAGCTCGTCTACTCCAACCGAATCAAGAAGAATTGGAGACCGTGAATTTGGGGCAAGGTCAAGAATTGAAAGAGGTCAACATTGGGACCCGTATCAGTGATGGAATAAAAACGCAATTAATTCAATTATTGAGGGAATACAAGGACGTATTTGCATGGTCGTACCATGATATGCCCGGGTTGGACTCCAACATTGTCGAACACAAGTTGCCCTTAAAAGAGGGGTTTCGACCTATTAAGCAAAAGCTTCGACGAATCAAGCCCGAATGGTCCTTAAAAATTAAGGAGGAGGTGGAAAAACAATTGGACGCGGGATTTTTGGTTGTATCCCAGTATCCCGAATGGCTGGCTAACATTGTGCCAGTCGTCAAAAAGAATGGGAAAGTTAGAGTGTGTGTTGATTATAGGGATTTGAATCGTGCCAGTCCAAAGGACGATTTTCCCTTGCCACATATTGATACACTCGTGGATCACACCGCCACAAACACACTCTATTCCTTCATGGATGGATACTCGGGGTATAATCAAATCAAGATGAATATAGAAGACCGCGAGAAAACTTCTTTCATTACACCCTGGGGAACTTTCTGCTACAGGGTGATGCCCTTTGGACTTAAAAATGCGGGTGCCACCTACCAACGAGCGATGGTGACTCTATTCCACGATATGATCCACAAAGAAATTGAAGTATACGTGGATGACATGATCGCAAAGTCGAAAGACGAAATGGACCACATCCAATATTTGAGAAAATTATTCAATCGGCTTCGTAAGTATCAGCTTAAGCTAAACCCAGCTAAGTGTACTTTCGGAGTTCGGTCGGGTAAGCTTCTTGGGTTCATCGTCAGTGAAAAAGGCATAGAGGTGGACCCCGATAAAGTAAAGGCAATAATGGAAATGCCTCCTCCTAAAACTGAGAAAGAAATTAGAGGATTCCTCGGCAGGGTGAACTACGTCGCAAGGTTCATCGCACAGTTGACTGACACGTGCAAACCAATATTCAAGCTGTTGCGCAAGAATCATTCCGAAACTTGGGATGAGAATTGTCAACGAGCTTTTGACAAGATCAAACAGTGCTTGGCCAATCCACCAGTATTGGTGCCGCCTGTCGAGGGAAGGCCATTAATCCTCTATCTAACAGTGCTTGATGAGTCCATGGGAGCCGTGCTAGGGCAACAGGACGAAACTGGAAAGAAAGAACAAGCCATCTACTACCTGAGCAAAAAGTTCCTTGATTATGAAACCCGCTACACGCCATTAGAAAAGACTTGCTGTGCGTTAGCGTGGGCAACACAAAGGCTCAGGCAGTACATGATAAGGCATACTACTTGGTTGGTTTCCAAAATGGACCCAATTAAGTACGTGTTCGACAAACCAATAATCACTGGGAAGATTGCCCGATGGCAAGTGCAATTATCAGAATTTGACATCATACATGTCACACAAAAGGCCATCAAGGGTAGTACCTTAGCTGATTACCTAGCACACGGGCCGACCAATGACTATCAATCCCTTCAGGATGATTTCCCCGATGAACATGTAATGAGTATACAACATGAAGATCCTAAGGACGATGCGTGGACCATGTATTTTGATGGAGCCTCCAACATGCTTGGACAGGGGATCGGGACAGTGTTAATCTCCCCACAAGGAAAGCATATCCCTCTAACAGCAAGACTCAATTTCGACTGTACAAATAATATGGCCGAATACGAGGCTTGCGCGTTAGGAATCCAAGCGGCTATCAATAATGGTATCCTCAAACTCAAAGTATTTGGAGATTCGGCTTTAGTCATCCATCAGCTACGAGGAGACTGGGAAGTCCGAAATCCTAAACTGATACCATATGTTGAGCATATCAAAGATTTGACACAATTCTTCCAAAGTGTCATCTTTGAATACATTCCAAGGGAGGAGAATCAGTTCGCTGACGCCCTTGCTACACTATCATCGATGTTTGCCTTGGATAAGGAGCATGAAATGCCCATCATCAATATCCGGCGGCACGATAAGCAAGCGTTTTGCCTACTGATAGATGAAGCTGTTGACGATCATCCATGGTTCCATGACATCAAACAATATCTGTCAAAAGGGGAATATCCTGATATGGCCAGCGATAATGATAAAAAGCATATCCGAAGAAGGGCCATGGGATTTCTGTTGATTGGAGAAACCCTCTACAAAAAGAATTATGACTCGGTCTTGTTGAGATGTATAGACCAAGTCGAAGCTCAAAATATAATCAAAGAAATACATGAGGGGGTTTTTGGTACCCATATTCCCGGGCCTGCAATGGCTAAGAAAATCCTCAGAGCAGGATATTATTGGTCGACCATTGAAAAGGATTGTTACCAATATGTCCGGAAATGCCACAAGTGTCAAGCATATGCCGACAATATTCATGTCCCACCAACGCCACTCAATGTTCTGGCTTCACCATGGCCATTTGCAATGTGGGGCATGGATGTTATTGGACCCATCGAGCCAAAGGCATCCAATGGACATAGGTTCATCCTTGTGGCCATTGACTATTTCACCAAATGGGTAGAAGCGGCATCGTATGCTCATGTGACCCGAAAGGTGGTAACATCCTTCATCAGAAAGAATATCATATGCAGATACGGTATTCCCGATAAAATCATCACTGATAATGGATCCAATTTGAACAATAAGATGGTGGAAGAGCTGTGCAAAGAGTTCAAAATCCAGCACCATAACTCTTCCCCATATCGACCAAAGATGAATGGGGCAGTCGAGGCAGCCAATAAGAATATCAAGAAGATAGTACAAAAGATGGTTGTCTCATTCAAAGACTGGCATGAGATGCTACCCTTCGCTCTCCATGGTTATAGGACTTCAGTACGTACATCCACAGGAGCTACTCCATTCTCCCTTGTTTATGGAATGGAGGCAGTTCTGCCGGTTGAAGTCGAGATACCGTCTCTGAGAGTAATCATGGAAGCAAAACTTTCCGAGGCAGAATGGGTTCAAAGTCGATACAACCAATTGAACCTTATCGAAGAAAAACGACTGAACGCCGTATGCCATGGTCAAGCCTACCAAAGGAAGATCAAAAAGGCTTTTGACAAGAAAGTCCATCCTCGAGTCTACCATGAGGGAGAGCTAGTGATGAAGAAATTGCTACCGGCTCAAAAGGACAAAATCGGAAAGTGGGCCCCAAATTACGAAGGACCATACGTGGTAAAGCGAGCCTTCTCCGGAGGATCATTGATTCTCACAGACATGGACGGAGAAGAACTTCGATACCCAGTCAACGCTGACGTGGTAAAGAAGTATTATGCTTGAAGACGTTGCTTGCATCAGCCCGCTAGGATGAAAACCCAAAAAGGGCATCCTAGGCAAAAGTTAGGGCAAAACAAAAAGCCCGCCAGTACAAGGGTACTAGGCAAAACAAAGGCAAAATTATCCCCGCTAGGACACGTCCTAGGCAAAAATTAGGGGCAAAAGAATAAGATGCAAAAAGTAAAGCAAGCAACGATCACTTGAACCGAAAACCGAAAGGCGGTTCAAGTGATAATCTTCTAGAAGCAAGCGTCTTGCAGTATCTACACTCCTGGCTCAGGCATCTCACCCAAAACGATTAGGGGAACGAGAAAAGCGACAATTACAGATATAATTGTTTAAGCCAAAAATGTATAGCCTACCTTGGCCAGCCATTCTTCAGAAGTTCCCTTTGTAAATCTTTCTGTATAAACATTTGTAAATATCAATAAAATATCCATTTGTTTCTTTTCTCTCTTGACCATGTGATTATGCCTTTAAAATTGATGTTTCTAAAAATTGTACGAAACTCTTAATAATCGGTCAATAAAAGAAAATTGGAGGGGTTCCTGTAAAATCCATAATCTCCTGCATAAAGGCTCACAAAAATACTCCCTCGCGTCAATGACAGAAAGTCCTCCAAGAAGAAGAGGATAGGGAGAGCCACCCACTTTTCTAAATAAATGAACAAAAATAAAAATTGTATTGCATTTGTGCATCACACACATATTAGTTGCACATTCAAAGACCTTATCATGAGGCAACTACATAAAATAGAAAAATAGAAAATTGCTTGTGTATGACAGCAGCAAGCAGAATACAAAGATTCAGAAAATCAGCAGCATCATACAGAATAATTGAGCCTGGAGAGGCTTGCCGAAAGAATACTCTCAGAATAACTGAGCCTGGAGAGGCTTGCCGAAACAATACTCCTCATCCCCCACATCTCAAAGAATAACTGAGCCTGGAGAGGCTCGCAGAAATAATACTCCCCAGAGAAACCTCAACTCACGCTCTTGGACTCAAAATCCCCAGCAAGAGCTATCAAAGCAAGATCGACGACATTCCCAATGGAAGTACGATCACCCAAGCAGAATATCCAAGTCAAAGGACTTAAACTTCCTCAGTGAAGATAGCTCTCCAACTCAAGTGTCGAGTGAGGCTAAGCCTGTAGAGGCTTCCTAAATAATACTCTGGGATACATAAGATCCCCAAATCCCCAGTCGCCTACTCAAGAGGCATCCCTGCAGAAGGAGAAAAAATAAAAAATCAATAATCATTCCCCAAGTGGAATCTGGCTCTCAGCCAATCGTTGAACGTCAAGCTGATACGCCTAACAGAAGAGGCTAATCAAAATCAACGACAAAATCCCCCAGTGGATAACAGCCTACACAGAGGCAGCAAAATCAGAAAACAAAAGAGACACCCGAACAAGGATAACCGGGATACTCCACCAACGTCGAAAGGACGTCAGCCAATCATAAGGCACCGCTCACATCAGAAAGAGCATCTTTGTGTCTGCACCCAAAGGAATTAGAAATTCCCCAGTGGGAACCAACTACGCAATGGAAAGTTGGGACACAAGAACCTGTGAGTAACTGCACATCCCCTAGACGGATCCCTGCGTTATCCAGCCCCTAGTGGCACAAAATCAAAAAACAACCGTCGAAGCAGCATCGTGGACTGTGGAGACAAAATCATCACAAATCCCTGGAAAGGAGATATTCACGCTACCCCGTTGTCACAAACACGGAGGTATGCAGCTTCCGGCTCGGACAATGAGCGAAGCTATCTCTGAAAAAGGGTGCTCACCGCCTACCGTTGTCATAAAGGTACTTAGCTTCCGGCTCGAACAAAGAGTGAAGCTAAGCCTGGAGAGACGGTACTTACAGCTTCCAGCTTGGGCAACAAGCAAAGCAAGGCCTGGAGAGGCAAAACTCATACTGCTCACCGTCGTCACAAAGGTGCTTAGCTTCCGGCTCGAACAAAGAGTGAAGTTAAGCCTGGAGAGACGGTACTCACAGCTTCCAGCTTGGGCAACAAGCAAAGCAAGGCCTGGAGAGGCAAAACTCACACTGCTCACCGTCGTCACAAGGATACTTAGCTTCCGGCTCGAACAAAGAGTGAAGCTAAGCCTAGAGAGGCGGTACTCAACCATCAGCGTCATCAGAGGCGCGTTGATGTCCAACTTCCGGCTCGAGCGTCGAGTGAAGTTGGCCTTGGAGAAGGTAAACTCAGCTACCGAGGATGTCAAAAGCGCCGAGGTATGCACCCACCTGGAGAGGCTACTCAACATTTTCCCACCGGAAGACGCTACAAGTCAGAAGGTCGGCACAATACCCGGACAATTGGGTCAACTCCTTTACTTGTCAGCCGGTATACCAAAAGGCCGTCCGACTAAGTAAAGGGGGGGCAGCTGTAGACCCCTAAAATTGTCCGGGTCGGAAATAAAGCTTGAAGACTCTCGAAGACTGAAGGATAATCAGCCAGAAGGACTCCTCGAAGGCCCTAGGAGGGTTCTCTGTAGGTCCAGAGGTCTTAGAATAGCTCAAAATAAAGAAGTGGAGGGAAAAAGCCCAATACGGCCGTACTGAACTCAATACGGCCGTATTGAAGCTTCAATACGGCCATACTGAAGTCAGTACGACCGTATTGACACTTCAATACGACCGCTGCGAACTCAATACGGGCGTATTGAAATTTCTGACTTTCAATACGACCGTATTGAACTCCAATACGACCGTATTGAAGTTCAAAAATTTCAATACGGCCGTATTGGCCCTGTAGGCCGTACTGCGCCTATTCCCTATAAATATGACGTCAATTGGACGTCATTCCACACTTTTTTAGATAGTTTCAACCCTCTCCTTGAGTATTCTGGGGTTTTTGAGCAGTGTTCTGCCCTAGAAATCACTCGGAGAGTTGATCCGACGAAGTTCTTGAGCCCCGAGCCATTTTGCTTGAGGATCGAACCTAGTCGAGGGGAAATCTTTTGATTCCCTTAGTTAAAATTTTGTTCTAGGAGAGCGAGGAGTGGGCTTGTAGAGCGAGGGAACGCCAAAACGCTTCCCAGTTCTTTGCAATATATAAAAGCACGCTTCAAGAGGTTTCTTCTTAAATCCTTCCTTTTACTGCTTTCTGTGTGCATATTTAAACTGTCATCATGTAGATAGTCAATTCATAATTGTTTAGAATAAATAGGGGTAATTTAGTAATTTTATACTGTTCTTTTGAAAATAATCTGTCATAGGGAACCCGAAAGGGGCGCCGTGGGGTGCTAACACCTTCCCCACGCGTAACCGACTCCCTTACCCGACTCTGGTTGTAATGGCCAAAGTTGATTTATAAAAATCAATTGCCTTATCCCTTTTTCCAATGTTTTGAGTAAAACATTGGTGGCGACTCCACGAACCCTCCTTTTGCGAAAACCACTAATCCATGGAGGGTCCCGCTTGGGATTAATATGGATTGGTGAGCCTTTTAATAAAATTGCTCGTTTGACGAGGTCTCAGTTTGAGAATAAGTCATTCTAGCAATCTACATTTTCAAACAAATAAAACGAGTCCAACCATCCTTCGCGAATGCCGAAAGCCCGTTTCGGGCCGGTGGCGACACATACATCAACGACTCCCTATGTTTATTACTCTCATGCCCCCGAGTGTAGGGGAACTATTGTATGCAAAGGATTGTGTACAGTTTTATTCAAACAAGTACAGAATTTAAACAAACAAACAGATATTAAAGCCAAACAAATAAAAAAAATAAAGTGATGGAATCATGCATAGGAAGGCAAGAGGTGACATCCTAAAAGATCCCAGAGGAATGGGCTAGGCATGGAGGTTTGGGCTAGTCAAGGCCCAATGGGCCCGGTGTGCTTGGAAGGCCCAAGTTGAACTTCTCATGGGCCATATCTTGTTTTAGCTATTTTCCTTATGTCTTTTATATATCATATTAGTGTAGGTATCATATATTTTGGTCTTGTATTTTGGACCATTTAGGATAATATTTTGAGCCATAGGCTTATTGGGCCTAGTTTTGGGCTTCATGGGCCTTTGGGCTTTTGGTACCCAATATTGGGCTCATTTTGTTTCTTTTATTATTTCCTTTTATTTGTATATGTTTGGCCATTGTATTTAGGCCATTAGAATAGGAATTTAAAAGGAATAAGAATTAGGCATAAATCATAGAAATCTAATTACATTTAGGAGTAATTAGAGTTGCATTTGAGTCACATGTTTTGTGCCAAAGGGGGCTGCACATGTGATCACTCAAATGAACCCTAAATTACACTTAAATGTAATTAAGGTTTCTAGAAGGAGGGGCTGCACATGGGAAGCCAAAGTGGACGTTCAAAATTTGAATTCAAACTCAAATTTGAATTCAAATTTTGGCGCCACTTTTGTGCCTTTGGAGTTGGCACCACTTGCTTGATTTCTTTGCCTATAAGTGCTTGTTTCTTTCATCATGTAAACATTTTGAATGTTAATGATAATTTTCTGAAATATCTTCAGCCAAGTTCTCTCTCAAAGTCACCAAGAAAGCCTAGTCTTAGCCATAGGAAAATCACCTCTCCTAAGCTTAGTCCGTGAGCTTTCTCTTTGATTCTCTAGCTAGGATACTTCCTTCTTAGCTTAGGGAAACCATGTCATTCTCTTCTTAATTCTACCTTCAATCCATGATCATCAATCAAGGAAGCAAGATCCGTGAGCTTGGAGGAGGCAAGGGAAGAACAAGTTTCACTTTACCTACCTACTTTCATCATAAAGAAAAGGAAAAAATATTTAAATTATTATTCTTATTTTATTAACTTCATCAATTAAATGGGTCTGACCCTCTTTAAACGTCCCTAGTGGAGTCGCTATCTGTCGCAACCCGCCAACACAGGGGCACATCAAACCTCTCCTGCCCATCCACCTAGGGGCAGTCTTTCATCCCATAACGCCAATGAGAAGACTTCAAGTACAAGTATAAAGTGGGTTACCTGACCTTAGTGAAAGGGTTGCTAGATCCCCAAAACTAGAACAAAAAGGGTTACCTGACCTTAGTGAAAGGGTTGCTAGATCCCCAAAACTAGTACAAAGTGGGTTACCTGACCTTAGTGAAAGGGTTGCAAGATCCCCAAAACTAGAACAAAAAGGGTTACCTGACCTTAGTAAAAGGGTTGCTAGATCCCCAAAATTTCCGATCTTGCGACCTATGATTTAGACATCCTTTTAAAGATATCATCAATTAAGAAATGCCCGGACACCAGACTAATCCTTAATTAATAATTTTGAAAATAGGTTCCTAGAATCGCCACTAATGTTTTACTCAAAACATTGGAAAAAGAAAAAGGTTTTAAAAATTCAATAATGGCCTTGATAACCAGAATTGGGTTCGGGGTCGGTTACGTGTAGGGAAGGTATTAAGCACCCCTACAGCGCCCTCAACCGGTACCCTATGATGATGTTAATGTGATAAGAAATAATAAATTAAATATTAGATCCCCTTTATGAATTACTATTTACATGCTTGAAATTTAAATTACACGGTTAACCCTAAAACGTCTACATGATTGCTTTTTTTATAACAATGTATATTAAAAATAAGAAATAAAAGAGATAGAAGAAGATTAAATGAAATACCTCATGAAAAGCTTTGTTAGATCTTCAGATATGGAAAATCTAGGTGCTTTGTGGCAACCTTTCACACTACAATTGCCTCACAATACTCAAGAAATACAATAGGAGTGAGAGAGAAAAATTTTGAGCTCTAAAGAGTCCTGGACGAAATTTTTGGGGGCCCTGAGAACTGTGCTCAAGCTGTCTATTTATAGGCATCAGAAAATGGCCAAAACGGCCCGTTCCAAAACCGGAACGGCCCGTTCTGGATTCGAACATTGTATGTTAATCACGCACCTAGGAACGGCCCGTTCTGAACTGAGAACGGCCCGTTCCAGAGTTGAGATTAACATTATATTTGATAGACTATGGCCAAGGCCAAGGAATCCAAGAGGTGATATCTTAAAAGAACCAAGAGGAATGGGACGATATTAAAGACCTTTCATATGTTTGTACATATAGTAGTCTCTTTGTATAGGCTTATTTTTGCCTTTGTATTTGTGAGGCACTTTACTTGCTTTTAACTAGTGATTGTATATTGATTTTAGGGTGGGTTACCTGGAGAGTTTAACTCCATTTAACCTCCTTTGTTGATACATTCATTTTATATTTTTTCAGTAAGGAAAAAAGGGGTGGCATTTAGCAATACTTGAGGGTGTGACTAGTAATTGGGCCAGAACTAGGCCTAGGCAAAATTTTGGGCTTTTGGATCATCTCCTAAACATAGACTAGATATATTACTAAATCCTAAAAATGTGCTAAAACTAAAACTATAGCACACTAGAGACTCAATCCTAAAAACTAGAACATCTTGCCTAAAGTAACCTATGTGGTAACCTAGGCATTTCCTAGAAAATAAGGAAAATACTATTAAGAAATTTCCTAAACAATTTTGGATTATATTATTTGTTGGATAGTTATGAAAAGAATTTGTCACAAGGAACCTTGAAGGTTCATATGTTATATCCAAAAAATAATATATTCCATAAATTGGGTGCATTATTGACACAACTAAGGTAGGAAAAGTCCTACACAAAAGAAGGCTATCTACCTTGGGCACCACCAAGGAAGTAGCATGAGAAGTAGAACTAGGTGAAGTCCACTTATCCTTCACCAAATCTTGAAGTTGAAACTCTTTTTCTTTTAAAATAATGGATTTATGAATCTCTTCCTCAAGACTAGTGGCAGAATGAGGGCAAGAGTTAAGATCTTTATGAATAAAGAGAATTTTTTTCATAGGATTTTTAGTACTAAAACAATTCTCTTTAGTCACAAATCCTTTAGAGGATATTTCTTCCTCTTTACTCTTCCCTGCACAAAGTTCTTTCTTTTTTTCTATTTCTTCTTTTCTTTTGATTTTCATTTGTCTTCTTCTTTTGTGTTTTCTCATGTCTTCTTTCAATTTTTCTTCTTCTTGTTTAAGAATTCTCAACTTCTCATCTAGGATAGTAAGTTTGGCCTCTCTTTCAATTTTCTCCTTCTCTTTTTGAAAGGCCTCTTGCTTCTTCCATAGTTTAAGGAAAGCTTCAAAGCTTGTAAGAGAAGCTAGAAATTTTGGCCAAGAATAAAAGGAATGAGCTGGCGGGCAAGGCTCAAAAATGCTCCATGATTTATTTCAAAAATATTTGATTTGGTTTAGTTAGGTTCATCATATGATGATGAGACCTAGCGAAATCAAATCTATGAAAAATTAGGAGCAAAATGAGTCTAATATGCAAAATTTTGCCTAGGCCCAGTTCTGGCCCAATTACTAGTCACACCCTCAAGCATTGCTAAATGCCACCCCTTTTTCCCTACTGAAAAAATATAAAATGAATGTATCAACAAAGGAGGTTAAATGGAGTTAAACTCTCCAAGTAACCCACTTTAAAATCAATATACAATCACTAGTTAAAAACAAGTGAAGTGCCTCACAAATACAAAGGCAAAAATAAGCCTATACAAAGAGACTACTATATGTACAAACATATGAAAGGTCTTTAATATCATCCCATTCCTCTTGGTTCTTTTAAGATATCACCTCTTGGATTCCTTGGCCTTGGCCATAATCTATCAGTAGCCTAGGCAAAAAGTGAGGATCGAAAAGAAAATGTCTGCTAGGGAACACATCTCAATTAACCTAGGCAAAAGTTAGGACAAAGCAGCATCCCGAGCTAGGCAGCTTGGAGAGATCACTTAATCAATGCGCAATCTCAAGTCATCACTTAAACTTTGAAAGGAATTCTAAGCTAACGTGGAAAATGGTTTCCTTACTTTGAATGTGCTTGTTTATCAGCCTAAACACTAGCCAACCTCAGCCAACCATTCTTCTAAAAAACCCTTTTAAAAAGAAAAAAAGTCCTTTCTAACACCCTTCTAAAAAAATACAAACATCCCTTCTTTCTTTTCTCTTGACCCTTATGACATTAAAATGGTACCGAAAATATACACGGAGAATGCACAGTGAATACTCACAGAGGAAAGATCGAGATGTCCCCGAACAAAGTTGGGAGATGCTTGACTACACATCGATTGGATAATCAATGAGCCACTAAAAGCTTGGGTTCAAAGGAACACGTCCCGACAATAATTAAAAATGGCATGGATAAAAAGGAATCGTCATCATTAACCTTAATGCGTACATGTTAATTTCCCGACATAAAAAAATAATAAAAAAAAAAGAATTGCATTTTTAGGAACAAACACATGAGCATAAATTGCATCCCATGCATATGAGGTACGGGCATATGAAAGGGCGTTACTAAAAAAAAAGGGAATAAATAATAAAATCATTCCTGTCTTGCATTTTCATTACATCCATACATCCATGCATTCTACTGGGTCAAAGGAGTCATCAGCATAAGGCACTCATAAAGGCTAAATAGCCAAGAATGAGCTGAACGGTGTCCAATGGCAACCCTAAGTGATTCTATGTGCCCACTAAGCAAAGACATATCAACAGTGGAATAGAATGGAATCAACCAAATAAACAAGTTTGTAAGCAGAAAGAGGCCATCACGCCTCACTTCTTAACCAAATGAAGGATGATTCAAGGGAATGCCAAGATCAAGAATGGTTTCCGTACCAAAGCCAGGAGTGGCTTCCGAAATAATACTTATCAATAAAGATTCAGCGAATAACATCATGGGAATAAATCCCTCCACCAATGATGACAATAAAGAGCAAAAAACACGAGAAAAAGGTAAGCTTCGTAAATGTTGAAAAAGCCAAAGCATTTAAAAAAAAATAACAAAAAAAGGCAAGCTTCAATCATGAAAAAGCCAAAGCTAAAAAAATAAAGTTCAGAAAAATATTTCTACCACAAGATCAGTGCCTAGAGAGGCATCACAATACTCACATGGTAGGGGCAACACTAGAATTCCTATCATCCATCTATGATCTATCTTTGCCCACCAACACAGGGACACATCAAACCTCTCCTGCCCATCCACCTAGGGGTAGTCTTTCATCCCATAATGCCAATGAGAAGACATCAAGTACAAGTATAAAGTGGGTTACCTGACCTTAGTGAAAGGGTTGCTAGATCCCCAAAACTAGTACAAACTGGGTTACCTGACCTTAGTGAAAGGGTTGCCTGACCTTAGTGAAAGGGTTGCTAGATCCCCAAAACTAGTACAAAGTGGGTTACCTAACCTTAGTGAAAGGGTTGCTAGATCCCCAAAACTAGAAGAAAATGGGTTACCTGACCTTAGTGAAAGGGTTGTTAGATCTCGAAAACTAGTACAAAGTGGGTTACCTGACCTTAATGAAAGGGTTGCTAGATCCTTGCTAGATCCCCAAAACTAGTACAAAGTGGGTTACCTGACCTTAGTGAAAGTGTTGCTAGATCCCTAAAACTAGTACAAAGTGGGTTACCTGACCTTAGTGAAAGGGTTGCTAGATCCCCAAAACTAGAACAAAAAGGGTTATCTGACCTTAGTGAAAGGGTTGTTATATCCCCAAAACTAGTACAAAGTGGGTTACCTGACCTTAGTGAAAGGGTTGCTAGATCCCCAAAAATAGTACAAAGTGGGTTACCTGACCTAAGTGAAAGGGTTGCTAGATCCCCAAAACTAGTACAAAGAGGGTTACCTGACCATAGTGAAAGGGTTGCTAGATCCCCAAAACCAGAACGAAGAGGATTACTTGACCTTAGTGAAAGGGTTGCTAGATCCCTAAAACTAATACAAGATTGAAGAGGGTTACCTGACCTTAGAGTGAAAGAAGCTACAAATAAAGGGACACATTATCACAAGAGAAACAATGGAGCTTCTACTCAAAGACTGAAGATCAGGTGTATAGTTTGTCACCCTTGTTACCCCATAGAGTATGCAACCCAACACTCAGCTGCGCTAAAAGGTAATGATATGAGAAAATACACCTATCCAAGGGAAGCAACGTAGAAGTGTCTCACAAAGAGACAAAGAGAAGACCCGGAAGAAATGTCTACGTCTTTACTTGCCTTTGGAAAAGAAACACATAGCTATTCCAAAGGACAAGTAAAGAAGGGCAGCTGTAGACACCCAATTTCGTCCGGGGGGCATACAAACAAAGAAATGGACGTCTATTATCAAGGAAAGGAACTCCCAAAGCAAGAAAACAATAAGACAGGACATCAGAGGGTCGAAAGCCCAAAATAACTAGTTTTAGTGGCCCGAAACAGGCTGTTCCAAAATCAAAATAGGTCGTTCTCGAATTTGGAACGGGTCGTTCCTAAATTGGAATGGGCCGTTCCGAGCCACCTAAAAGGATTAAAGACTCTTAGTTGGAACTGGACGTTCCAGACCAGAACGGGTTGTTCCAAACAAATCAAAAGGCCTAAAAACTTGGTATGGAACGGGCCGTTCCTAAACCAGAACAGGCCATTCCAAACTATTAAAAAGGCCTAAAAACCTAGTTTGGAACGGGCCGTTCTAAGAAAGGGAGCATAATGTTAATCTCATCTCTGGAACGGGCCGTTCTCAGTTTAGAACGGGTCATTCCCAGGTGCGTGATTAACACATAACGTTTAGATCCAGAATGGGCTGTTCCAGTTTTGGAACGGGCCATTCTGGAAACCCTTCTGATGCCTATAAATAGACAGCTTGGGCATAGTTCTCAGGGCTCCAAATTTCTTCCTGACTCCTTAGAGCTTGAAATTTCTCTCTTTTTTTTCTCTCTCTCTCTTTTGTATTTCTTGAGATTTTGTGAGGTATATTGTAGTGTGAAAGGTTGCCACAAACCACCTAAAATCTCCCTATTTTGAAGATTCAATAGAGCTCATTCAAGAGGTATTTCAGTTAATCTCTTTCTCTTTTTTTTTTATTTCTTATCTATAATAAATATTGTTATAATAAAAACAATCATGTAGAAAATTTAGGGTTAATTGTATAATTTAAATTTCAAGCATGTAAATAGTTATTAATAAAGGGGATCTAATATTTAATTTATTAATTCTTATGACGTTAACTTCGTCATAGGGTACCGATTGAGGGCGCTATAAGGGTTCTTAATACCTTCCCTACATGTAACCGACCCCCGAACCCAATTCTGGTTATCAAGGCCATTATTGGATTTTTTTAAAAAAATCTTTTCTTTTTCCAATGTTTTGAGTAAAACATTGGTGATGACTCTATGAACCTATTTTTAAAACCATTAATTAAGGATTAGTCTAGTGTCCGGACATTCCTTAATTGATGAGATTTTCAAAAGGATGTCTAAACCATTAGGTCGCAAGATCCAAAATTTTCGGGTTGCGACGCACATACTCGGCCATAGTGAGCTTGGGCGGCCTTCCTTGTTTTCCTCCACTTAAGCAAATCCAAAAATGTTGGATTTGGCTTAGTTAGGTTCACCTAATGAAGGTAAGACCTAGCTAAGTCAATTCCTTGGGTTAAATGGAGTAAAACAAGCCCAATATATAAATTGGCCTAGGCCCACTACAGGCCCAATTGCTAGCTTCACCTACACTCTGTTATTTGTCACTTCACTTCTTCTACTAAAAATATGAAAACCAATGACCCTTAATACAAGGTTAAATGGAGCAAAAGTATCCAAACAACATACCCTAAAATCATAAAGGAATGAAAATCTAAGGCAAAATACACCAATACAAGTACTACTATGTACAAATATTTACAATGTATTTACAATGGAAGCTTAGGGACTAATAAGAGGAATCATACTTAATGCTCATGAATAACAAAGTTCTATGAAGTATCTCTTCTGTAGAAGCCTCCTCTAGCTTCCTAACCATGGACCTAGTTAAAGGCTCAATGGTTTTCAAGTGTGTGGTCTTTGATGGTCCTCCATCAAAAGGTATATTCAAATAATATATAAGCTCCTAATTTGATTGCATTGCCTCGATGTCGCACTATCATAACAACCCATAACTTCAACTCTCGATACCTTGAGTGTCAACCACATCAAGATCATCATTACCTAAAATAACCACAAAATATACGGGTTTGAAAAACAAGCGTTCATAAGTGAGATACAAGAAAGAATTCCCACCCAATACAAAGTCAAACCACATATAATCAATGCTTATGTAATACAACCTCATAAGAAGCAATGACTTGGAGCGTCGCACAATAGGTGAACTTTATCAATCTCCTCAAGTACCGCCACACATGACTACACTATTAATCACCACACAAGTCAATGTATAAAATATATCATGCATTCCATGTTAATCACTACATATGCCAGGGTAATGCATTCCCTATTAATCACCACACAAGCTAGGGTCGATATATATATACATATATATATATATATATATATATATATATATATATATATAATGCATTCCCTATTAATCACCACACAGGCCAGGGTAATGCATATGCACATGCCCCCAATGCTCATTTTAATGCCAACAAACTCATTCCTCATCTTCATTCATGCTAATGCACAATTATTAAGTAATTCGGATACAACCACATTTATACATGACTCATCCAAATACAAACCATTTATACTCAAATATACTTAGCCAAATACACACTATTTATATATATTCATACAATAGTCATTATTGAACATCATACAATTCACAACCATCATCAAAATTCATCAATATAATACCATATTTCACAATCTCACATCAAACTCATTCAATCATATCATAAGTATTATAAAGCATTACTAAGAAATCATAAAATATCACAAACATGCAAAAAAAAAGGGTCCCAAAACGTCAAAACCGCAAACCGAAATAGAATACCCGCACCAGGTAGTGTAAATCCTGACAGCATGACCTCTACTTACTATTTTGACAATAACTTGAGTTATACACATCATTTTTGAGTGACTTTGATGCCATTGGAAAGATAACATCCAAGGCTAAAATTGTTGTGAAGAAAATGAAACCTAAAAATGTCGTTAAGGTCATCTCATATGTCTGACAACATAACTTAATATTTAGCACACTAGAATAGAAACTGAACTTATAACTCGCATAACTCAATTAATTATTAACATTTTTACACAATTCTGGAGTCTAGATTATAGCCCCAAGTGTCTACATTTTAACTTAACAAACAGAAATTGATTTGGTTAATCACACAAAAAGATAGTACAAAAATACTAAGGTACATCCATAAATAAAATCTTTTAATTACTCATTAATTCATATAATTAAAGGTGCTCATTAATTTACAAGAACCCTACCTTGCATAGCACATCCTAATGAATTGAATTATCATCTAGATTATTAATTTTACCAAACAATATAACAATTACATTTATAAATCAATATAAAACCTAATTGAATCGTCAATTTTAGCTTGAGAAAAGAAATTAAAAAAAAAATCTTAGAAATTTAGGAATTTCTCCCACTACCCATTCTCTCTTGTAATCTCACATATGAATCCCTTATTTCCCTCCTTGTACCTTGTTGTGTCAATAGGAATAATATGTCGCAGTTTGAGATTGTGACACGCTCTACCCCACATATCATAATACAAATAATAAAATTTGGAATACCACAGTCTTTCATTTTTAAAATACCAAACATGTTCAGATAGAGAGCACCACATTCATAACTTAAACAAATAACATAATCAGTGGTAATTATAAAAGAAATAAGGTTAAGGTTTTCAAAATAATTTAACAGAAATAACATTCTAATTTAATCCTATCTACGCCCCGATGTCACATGTCCTATCAGAGAAAATCCCAACATAGAAGCCTAAGCTTCATCATCAACATCTGCAGCTTCATGCTGATAATCACCTATATGACAGTCAAAGAAAATAACACAAGAAAAAAAGGGAGTGAGAAACATCTCACTCTGGCTCACAGTGTAGAAATATACGCTGGATAGCCAAACACAAACAAAACAGGTATAACATAGATAAATTAATAATAACATCACATCTCACTCATCCAAGACATCATTTTTTCATATAACATTAAAATGCACATGTATGGACACGAACTACATTTTATCATGCATGTGGCGCTAGTAACATATCACATGGCATATTGCCGCTAGCAATACACGAAGAGTAGTCTAGGAGTACATGTCGGGTCACACCCTCTGCGCACTCTCACTAGAAGGACATACTACTAGAGTCTCGTCGGGATAGCTAAGTCGCGCAAGATACATCCCATGCACACAATGGGCAAGACTAGGACTTACAAACCGAGCTATCCCCAAGGACTAATCCCCAAAGCTTTTACACTAGGGGACCTTCTCTGGTGGTGTATTCCATATCGTACCCTTAAAAACATTTATGCACATGATGCATGTCAATCAAGACTCAATGCTTTTCTCATATCATGTTATCATGTTTCATTCTCATATCACATTCTCATATCAAAACTTGTTTATTTTCAAAATTAGACACATATTTGCACTCAGCAAACATCAAGGAACACAACAGAAAACTCAGAAGGTAAAACAGAAATATTTAAAATTTGTCTCTTACAATTACCAATTCATTCCCTTAGGGTTTCCCACAGGAACCCATAGAGATCTCAAATTACACATTTATATTTAAATATAGGAAAAATAATAGAAGAAACATATATAATTAGGGAAAACTCCTCATACATGAGCATACAACAACAACAAACATAGGATTGAGGGTCAATCCCACTACCAACATACATTCTCACACCCAGAGCAAAGTTTCTCACTCCCCCCTTACCTCGATAAGCAGGAGCTAAAACTCAAGCTAGATCTTGTTGGTCTCCTCCTCTGGGTTCCCCCTTGGTCTTCAAAGAGTGTAGAAGAAAAAGAGATGAAAAGTGAAAAATGTGCTTTTGGAGTGACAGAGCGTTCTATTTATAGCCATCAGTAGTCGCCAGAACAGGCTGTTTCAAATCTAGAACGGCCCGTTCTGGACTCATACTTCATGTCCAAAATTCACATTTGGAACGACCCGTTCCAAAATCAGAACGGCTTGTTCTGGATATGAGTTTCAACTCATAACGGCCACATTTGAAACGACCCGTTCCCAAATTGAAACGGCCCGTTCTGGGTTTGGAGTTTACTTAGTGAATCATGTGTTGGAACGACCTGTTCCAACCTAATCTTTCTAAGCCATTTTAGTAGTCTGGAACGGCCCGTTCTGAGCTACTAAAAATCAAAATATTACAAAATAATTTTCATAAATATTTATTGTTAAAATAGTCATAATTATTAAAAACCTTTAAAACATTCTATAAAACCCATTAAAATAAATATAAGAAAATAATCTCCATAAATATAAAATAAATAATAAATAATCATTATACTAGTAGAAAATTCGGGATGTTACAAAAATGGTTTTGAACACTTCACTTCATAACTCCCTTTTCCTCTTCTTTTTCTCTTCTAATCCTTCAAAATGCAAAATAAAGTAAATAGGGTTAACTTTGCCTCATTTCTTTATTAAAATTCCATTGGACTGAATCAACCCAATCCATTTTCCTTTTTCTTATTAAAATAAATAAATAATATAAATATCTTCTCATCAATAAAAATAAAAATAATTTGACTAAAATATAAAAACATAATAATATATATAATAATATTATTATTTTAAAAAACAGAGTGTTACAAATATTATCTAATAAAATTACAATATTTTAAAAAATATAATGTTAAAAAGTGAGAATGATATTAAAAGTAATTGAAATTATTATTCATTAATATATAAAAAAAATAGAAATAAATTATATAAGATTTTCTTATGTATATAAAATAATAAATATATTATTTAATTAAATTATGTATCTAAAGTAATAGTTTTTTATTTTTATCTTATTCGGCGGTGGAAAAGTCCTAAGCGGATAAGGTATTTTTTCTGGCGTGTTGCTCACAGAGGTATGCCACTGAATGATTCTTGTCTCTTGGTCAAACAAATTTGGTCTCGGGTTACGACAAGTAATACAATGTCATTGAATCTTGTATTTATTGTAACATGAGATTATTTTAATTTTTTATAAAAAAAATTAACTTTAGTTATAAAAAAAGTTATTATCAAAATATTCTTTATATTAATATTTTTTTAAAGATTTGTATACTATATTACCTTTTTTTCTTGTGTTAAAATAAATATATTTTTTTTTAAAATTTAAATATATTATATTTTAATAATTTTTCTCTTGATTTTTATGTTTAATTTTAATTAAATTGTAATTTTAGTCATTTTATTTTCGTTAATTTTGATCTTTCTATTTTAAAATTGATATATATAGTACATTTAATTTTAAAATATAAAATTTTGATCATCTTATCAAATTAATATATATTAATTGTTAAATTTTAATGTCTAGATATACTTAAATGATGTGAAATTTAAAATTAAAAAATTAAAAAATATAAATAATTTATTAATAAAATAAATTCGTCTTCCGTTAAAATCTATACAAACAAAAATATATTTTGTATATTACTTTTTAATTGTTATTCTTATATATCATGTTATTAAATATGATGTCATTTAAGTGGTGATATATCGTTAAAAAATATCAAAATTTAATCATAAATAAAAATAAAATTTTGATGTTAGGATGAAAATTTCATATTTTTAAAAATTAAACAATTAAATATTTATATTTTAAAATAAAAAATAAAATTATGGATTAACAAAAAATAGATACAATTTAATCTTTAACTATCATTTTAAAAATTATTATAAATTTTGATAAAATTAATTATATATTTTAAATATATATTTATTATTATTATTTTTATAGAATAAATTTAAAGTTATACAATAAAATAATATATATATATATATATACATATATATATATATATATATAACCAAATACAATTTAAGATAGTATTTAATCCATGTAGTGAATGTAATATTTTTATAAACATTTAAATTAAATAGTATTTTTATTAAATAGTATTAATTATATATATTAAAAGTAATATATAAGTATTAAGATATTATTTAATTGATTTTATTTATAAAATATTATTTAATATAAATTTAACATTTTATGATAAAGTAATATTTATTATATTTGGTTTATATAATGTTATAATATGTATATTAAACATATTTATATTAAAAATTTATTATTAAACAAAATATAATTATTAAAAAATTAAAACTTATATATATATATATATATATTATATTGACACATATATATATATATTATAATTTTTATTTTATTTATTATTTCAATAAATTTATTTAAAATTAGTTATATATTTTAAAAAGAATTAATCAAGTGAATCAATAACAATAAACTAAACATAGTTTAAAATATATTTTAATTAAGTATATTTTTGATAAATAATTAAATTGTGACGTTGGATAGGTTGTGAAGATCTCTGATCAAAGATTCAATTGACCTTCGGAGGGAAAATATTTAAGGTTTCTAACTTTAAACAGAGCTCATAATCTCTTGTTTATCAGAACCCTTAGAGAAAGATTAAGAGAGAGGAGCTCTAGTACTTGTGACACTCTTACTACCCCAACACATATATCGTAATAATGTAATTAAAATAAGAAAATAAATTTTTCAATGTATTGGTAAAAGGGTTCACATAAAAATCTTCACAAATGTTCTTCAATATCCAAAATGAATAAAAATTGGAAAATAAAACATAAAGAGTTTACAAATTGTTTTTAAAATAATAAGTACAACTCCAAATCCATATAAAAATTTCATGTCCTAGAAATCATTTGCCCTGATATCACAATATCAAAGCATGCCCACAATTCAATTGTTGGCATTCTAGATGCTACTCATAGCCAGATCTTCCTCACCTAAAACATCAACAAATTGTACAGTGAGAAAAGAAAATATCTATATGTAAAGCACACAAGGAAAATCCACAATATCGTCTCATCATAATTCATTACTTAATGAAATATTCACAACCATTTCTAATTCTATCAATCATGCATCATATTCACATCACAATTCACAATCATACCAATCCATTACAAATCTTGCAATTAACACTATGTCAAGGCCACGCCACATCTGACATAAGTGATACGTGTTAATTGCCTTACTCATTCCACACTATGCCAAGGTCACGTCGTCCTTGTAGCATCACTTACCCAAGAGTCGTGTCATCCCTGGTCATTAGTGTGAGGAACCACAATCACATCATATTCACATTCAATACAACATATCACATACACACAACCGATAAGTCCAACAAAATAGTGGTTCACATACCCCTCAAGCAATTCACCATGAATTCACATCTAGATCATCAATTTTTACCTTATAATATAACAATAACATTTATAAATTAATATCACACTCAATTGAATCACCAATTTAATATAATCTTAACTCAAATAGTAAAACTTCCAATTTTTCCAAAACCTAACTCACAGGCACTTTTCTACAATTTTTTTCTCTTTCCCAAATCATCATTTTTACAAATTAATTATATATTGATAATCCTTAACACATAGGAAATCTCATAATACCAATAATTTTCCAAACAGAAACAATTATAAAATTATTAAAAATTCCACAGGAACTCTTCTCCACCCATTCCCTCACGCGACTCTACACATAAATTTCCCTTTTTCCCCCGTACCTTGATAAGTAGTAGCTGAAACTAAGCAGGATCTAGTTGGTCTCCTCCGCTGGGTTCCCCTCGATCTTTAGAGAGTGTAGAAGAAAAGAAAAGAGTGTAGAAGAAAAGAAGTCAGAAGTGAAAAGTGTGCTTTTTGGGAGTGTCAAAGCACTTTATTTATAGGCATCAAGAGTCACCAGAACGACCTTTTTCAAATCCGAAACGGCCCGTTCTGGACTCTTACATTATGTGTAAAATTCGCATCTAGAACGACTATTCTAAAACCAGAACGCCCCGTTCTGGGGTTACATTTTAACCCATAACGGCCATGTTTGGAACGACCCGTTCCCAATTAGGGTTATAGGCCTTTTTAGTAGTTTGGAACGGTTCGTTCCAATTTGGGAACGACCCGTTCTGGGCTACTAAATCAACCTCGTTTTAGTAGTTTGGAACGACCCGTTCCAATTTGGGAACGACCTGTTTTGGGCTACTAAATCACCCCTATAAATTTATGAAAATTACTAAATTACCCTCAATAAAAGTATAAAAACTGGGATGTTACAGTACTTCTTCTTTTCTTCTTTCTATGTTCTTCTGGAGTGTGAGATTTGTAGTGGGGAGTGTCGAATTCAAAGTTTAAGTTAAGAATTAGAGGGTTGAGGCTGTACGGAGCTAGGAAGCTTGGGGTTCTTATTTCTTATCCTTTTATTTCATCGATTTAACGTGGAGTTCACCATTTTTTTTCTTCTTCTTCCTTGGAGAACTCGGAATCGAGGTAAGGGAAGCTGAAAATCTTAGGTTTTGTTGAAATGTTGAATAAATTGAGAACTTAAAATCAGTAGAATTTCTAAAAATTGTAGCTTTAGAGATGGATATAAGGTTGGTTGCATGTTGAAACTGAAATTTGATGTTTTTTATGATTCCTTTAAAGTTTTGGTGCATGCACGTGAAAATTCTTATGATTTCTGAGTTGCATGAACGAACTTAGTAGAGATAATGAGTGGTAGATAGAGTTTAGGAGGAATATTGGTGAAGTGAAGGGGTGGAACGAAGAGGAAACCATGAAAATGCATAAAATTTCTACACTCAGCGCTACAATTGTGGTCGAGCACTACAACTGTGGAAGAACCTGAGTTGGCAGAGATCCAATGCTACAACACTGAGTTGAGCGTTGGAGCCCTGGGAAGAAACTGAGTTGGCAGAGATCCAAAGTTGAAGCGTTGAGTTAACCGATGCGACCTTGGAAAGAAATTGAGCTGGTAAAAATCCAACGATAAAGTGTTGAGTTGAGCCCTATAGTGTCGAGGGTAGATGATCGAATTTGGTCATATTATCTTCATGAAAGTTTTAGCCTTGCATCTTAGATTTCCAATGACTTTGGAATCACCTAAAAGAGAAGGTTTATAACTCCAGTTATGACCTTTTTAGTGAGTAAAGGTCAACCTATCAACATTTAGGAAAATTGTTACAGTTTTTTTTATATAATTTTTAACATGGTAGATGATGGAATTAGAACCTGAGTTCTTCATGAAAGTTGTTGAAAATCTTCTTGTCTTTCATATGAGATAAGGATGAGGATGATATAGTAGTAGAATTTCCTATGCGCTATTTTATGTGAAGGTTGTCATTTCACAATAAGTGATTTGGTTAAGTTGTATTAGTTGTTGAAAGATGATTAAGTTGTAAGTTGTTCTAGTTGCTTAAGTTATTTTATGATGTTTTCTTAAGATGTGCATGTTGTAAAGATGTATGTTGTTTACATTGTGTAAGTTGATATGATGTGAAGTTTGTGACACCCTCTACACCGACATAATACACAATAATTGTAAGATAAAATATGAATGAATAAAATATTTCTCAATTAGCAAATAGGTAAAGGATTCACATTCACATA
The DNA here is from genome assembly GCF_000230855.2 of Cajanus cajan. Lineage (NCBI taxonomy): Eukaryota > Viridiplantae > Streptophyta > Magnoliopsida > Fabales > Fabaceae > Cajanus > Cajanus cajan. The sequence continues at coordinate 26,104,597 of NC_138526.1, forward strand.
CATAATCATAGTTCACTTGCGAAAATTACAAAAGAAATAAAGTTAAAGGTTTTCCAAACAAGAAAGAAATTAAAGTCCTAAACTAGTCCTAACTATGCCCCGATGTCACATATTCCTATCAGAACACTCCAAATTGAAGCCTAAGCCTCATCACCAACATCCTCATATTGATGATCACCTGCAACACAATAAAAATACACAGAGAAAATAGGGGAGTGAGAAACATCTCACTCTGTTTCAGGTGTAAAAATAACAGTTAGGCAACACACACAAATCATAACAAGCACAACCATAGCTACACATTAATTAGGTGCAAATTCAAATTATACATACAATAGTAACACATGCACACTCATTCATCATGCAATGATGTCATGGACTCGACTCATAAATGCATGCATGTAGCGCTAGTCACATATCATATATCACTAGTGTGCTGCCTAAAGGAATAAAGGTTTTCCAAACAAGAAAGAAACTAAAGTCCTAAACTAGTCCTAAATATGCCTCGATGTCACATATCCTATCAGAGCACTCCCAATTGAAGCCTAAGCCTCATCACCAACATCCTCATGTTGATGATCACCTACAACACAATAAAAATACACATAGAGCAAACAAGTGTGTGAGAAATATCTCACTCGGTTTCAGGTGTAAAAATAACAATTAGGCAACACACACACAAATCATAACAAGCACATCCATAACTACACATTAATCAAGTGCAAATTCAAATTATACATACAACAGTAACACATGCATGCACAATCATTCATCATGCAATGATTTCATGGACTCGACTCATAAATGCATGCATGTGGCGCTAGTCACATATCACATATTACTGGTGTGCTGCCTAAACAACACACCTAAGGTAGTCTAGGAGTACATGTAGGGTGCTACCCATACACTCTCAACTAGAAGGATGTACTGCTAGGGTCTGGTAGGGATAGCGAAGTTGTGCAAGTTACATCTCGTGCTCACAAACAGGCGAAATCGAGACATCCAAATTGCACTATCCCTTAGGACTCCCCAAGCTGTTACACATGGAGGGACTTCCCTAACGGTGTACTCCACATCGTACCCATCACATAGATGCACATGATGCATGTCACACACTCACACTTCATTGGCTCATCATTTCACTTGTCATAGTTTCTCATATATCATGTCTCATTGTCACATATCATCATGTCTCATGTCTCACATTCACTTTTCACATTGTCTCATATATTCACAGTCTCATACAAGGAACTTCTCATAGGCATATACATCAGAATAACACATAAACCATACCAAGAAATTATCCAATATCATACGCATTCAATTTGCATATCACTAATTTCACTTCATAGGGTTTCTCATAGAAACCCACAGAGCACTCTAATTCATATCAGAACTTATCTGTTTTCAAAATCAAACACATATTCACACTCAACATCACACAAGGAACGCAACATAACATTCAGAAAGAAAAACAGAAAACTTTCATATTTTGCCTGTTCCTAAAAGCATGCATTAGGCAAGGGATTAGGGGCCAATCCTGATGTGATTACACTTAGAATACACAAGAACTCTTCAAGCCTTCACGGATATCCTTGGAGTAGCTTCAAGGATGGAGACTCCACAAGGCTCAATGTGACCTAAGCTTGCATAGAAGCTAAGTCCGGAGAAGATTAGGGTTCCTAGCTCTACAAAGAGAAGCACTCAAGGAGGGTAGAGTTTAGGAAGCTAGGTGACTTCGGAGGGATGAATTCAAGAGAGAAAAACTCATCAATATAATCCAAAGTAAGCTTAAAAGTCTCGGTCATAATGATTTATAGGATAAAATTAGGTTAAGGTGACCTTGGGTTAGCCTAAGGTTAAGTGGAACCAAGGTAAGGTTCACTTAACCTTAGGCGCCCAAAATCTGGATCACCCATGTGCTAGCTCATTTGGCATGTAATTAGAAGTCCATTTGAGTTGCATTTCGGATCACACCATGTGCATGTGTTGCACATGGCCGAAATGCACACTAAATGTAATTCTAATTACATGCTAATGTAACTTCACATGTAACCTAAATTACCCTAAATTCAAATAACCTCTAAATGCAAATCCTAAGCTACATGGCCAGAAATACAAGGCCCAAAAGAAATACAAGGCACTAAGGCCCAATCCTACACTAACCCTAATCTACTTGGGCTTGAGTCAAAGCCCAACAAAACAAAGAGATGGGCTTTCCTTGGGCTTGGGCCCACACCTCATGTATCTTCCTTGCCATAGCCCTAGTAGTTGGGCCCTTAGCCCATGGGCTTCCTCCATCATCCCCTCCCTCTTGAAGAGGATTTGTCCTCAAATCCAAGGAATCCTCCTCTTGGGTAGCCAGTCCTGTAAAGAGAGATAAATCATAAACATTAAAGCTAGGACTAACACCATACTCAGAAGGGAGATCTAGGACATAGGCATTATTATTGATTTTCCTAAGGACTTGAAAGGGTCCATCTCCTCTAGGACTAAGTTTTGACTTTCTTTTGGAAGGAAACCTATCCTTCCTAAGGTGGAGCCAAACCCAGTCACCTTCCTTGAAGATAACTTCCTTTCTGCCCTTATTATTATATTTTTGGTATTTTTCTGTTTGGGATTGAATATGATCTCTAACCCTCTCATGTAATTTCTTGACAAACTCAGCCCTAGATGTGCCTTCTTTATGAATAAAGGAAGCAACATCGGGTAGGGGTAATAAATCCAAGGGAGTAAGAGGGTTGAAACCATAGACAATCTCAAAAGAAGACATGTTAGTGGTCTTGTGAACCACTCTATTGTAGGCAAACTCCACATGAGGGAGATAGTCATCCCATGACTTTTTATTGCCTTTGAGGATTGCCCTCAACATAGTTCCTAGAGACCTATTCACTACCTCAGTTTGCCCATCAGTTTGGGGATGACATGTGGTAGAGAATAGAAGTTTAGTTCCTAGCCTTGCCCAAAGAGTTTTCCAAAAATGGCTAAGGAACTTAACATCTCTATATGAGACTATAGTTTTGGGTAACCCATGTAGTCTCACAATTTCTTGAAAGAATAATTTAGCAATGTGACTTGCATCATCCACTTGTGGCATGGAATAAAATGTGCCATTTTGCTAAAACGGTCCACAACCACAAAGATGGAATCCTTTCCTCTTTGGTTTCGAGGCAATCCAAGGATAAAATCCATGGAAATATCTACCCAAGGAGAAGAGGATATTGGCAAGGGGGTGTATAGTCCATGAGGTTTAGTGGTAGACTTTGCTCGTAAACAAGCAATGCAACTACTACAAAACCTTTGAACATCTCTTTTCATATGAGGCCAAAAGAATTTCTCTCTCAAAAGTGAAAGAGTTTTCTCAATTCCAAAAATGCCCCATGAGCCCACCCTCATGGCTCTCCTTGACCAAGAGTTTCCTAATAGATCATTGGGGTATACAAAGCTTATTTTCCTTGAAAAGATACCCGTCAGAAATATAGTACCCTTGATAAGGTTTTTGAATACATAAAGAATAAAAGTTAGCAAAATCAAGGTCTTTCTCAAACAACTCCTTGATGTCATCAAACCCTAGTATTTGAGAACCTAGGGTGTTCAATAAAACATGTCTTCTTGACAAAGCATCAGCTACTACATTGGTAGAGCCTTTTTTTATATTTGATGACATAAGGAAATTGCTCAAGGTACTCAACCCATTTTGCATGCCTCTTATTTAATTTATGTTGACCCTTCAAATATTTAAGTGATTCATGATCACTATGGATAACAAATTCCTTGGTCACAAGGTAATGTTCCCAAGTTTGAAGGGCACGAACTAAAGCAGATAACTCCTTGTCATAGGTAGGGTAATTCAAGGCATCCCCATGAAGTTTTTCACTGAAATAAGCTATGGGGTGACCACCTTGTAACAACACAGCTCATATGCCAAGTCCTGAAGCATCACATTCTAGCTCAAAGGTTTTAGAAAAATCAGGCAAAGCTAGAACAGGTGCTTGAGTAAGTTTATGCTTAAGTGCTTGAAAAGCTAAGTTATGTTTTTCTGTCCATTCAAAGACCACATCCTTCTTCACCAACTCATTGAGAGGTGAAGCTAATGTAGAGAAGTTAGGAACAAATCTTCTATAAAAGCTTGCCAAACCATGGAAGCTCCTAACTTCACTAACATTAGTAGGAATAGGCCATTCTTGGATGGCTTTGATTTTCTCGGGGTCCACATGAACCCCATGTTTTCTTACCACAAATCCTAAAAAAATAACATTATCCACACAAAAAGTGCACTTGTCTACATTGGCAAACAAGTGATTGTCTCTAAGAACAAGAAAGACTTGTCTTAGGTGATCCACATGATCACTGAGACTTTTGCTATATATTAAAATATCATCAAAATAAACAACTACAAACCTACCAATACAATCCCTAAGGGCATGATTCATCAACCTCATGAATGTGCTAGGTGCATTAGTAAGCCCAAAAGGCATTACTAACCATTCATATAGTCCAAATTTAGTCTTAAAAGTGGTTTTCCACTCATAACCTTCCTTGATTCTAATTTGGTGATATCCACTCTTAAGATCTACCTTGGAAAATATGGATGACCCATGCAATTCATCAAGCATGTCATCAAGCCTAGGAATTGGGTGCCTATATTTTATGGTGATGTTGTTGATGGCTCTACAGTCACAACACATCCTCCATTTTCCATCTTTTTTTGGCACCAATAGGACAGGTACAGCACAAGGGCTTAGACTCTTTTGAATCCAACCCTTCTCCAACAACTCTTGTACTTGCTTCTCTATCTCTTTGGTCTCTTGTGGATTGGTCCTATAGGCGGGTCTATTAGGAAGACCAGTCCCAGGCACAAGATCTATTTGATGCTCTATTCCCCTAAAAGGTGGAAGTCCCATTGGTCCTTCACTAGGGAATATATCATCAAACTCTTTCAAAAGTTTGGTAACCTCAAGAGGTAGAGAAGTTTCCAAAGAAGATGTGGCAGTGCAAGTTAGTGTTCCTCTACACATGAGGATATGAGAAGATGGTTCAAGAAAGAGAAAGGTTTTGTGTAAAGTTTTTGAATCAAAAATCTCTTGTTGAACTATCTCTAGAGAGGGAACACCATTCTCTCTAGCATCCTCTTTTTCACTAATTTTTAAAACTTTTTTTTTCAATTTTTTTTTTCTTTTCTTTTTCTTGCTCACGTTTGGTCTTCATTTGTACTTGATCTTCCATCACTTGTGAAGGTGATAGAGGATGAAGCACAAACTTCTTACCCTTATGAGTGAAAGTTATTTTATTAGTTAGGCCATCATGATGAGTTTGTTTATCAAATTGTCATGGCCTACCTAATAAAATATGACAAGCCTCCATGGGAACTACATCACATTTAACTTTATCTTGATAGTTCCCAATAGAAAACTCTACTTCCACTTGTTGGTTGACCACCATATCCCCATCATCATTAAGCCAATGAAGTTGATAAGGTTTGGGATGGGGTGTGGTAATCAAGCCTAACTTTTCAACCATCCTAGTGCTACAACAATTGCACCAAGATCCACTATCCACTATGAGAGAACAAGCCTTGTTTGAAATATTACATCTTGTATGAAAGATGTTCTCTCTTTGGGATTGTGTATCACTAGGTTGGTTGTTGAGGACCCTTCTCATCATAAGAAGTTCCCCATTGTAAGGGTAAGTGACCTCACATGACTCTCCCTTACTTGCTTCTTCTTCATCCTCACTTGAAGATGAAGAAGTAGTAGCTTCATCATGGCTACTATAAATGTATTGGCCCCTTAAAATCATCACTTTCTTGTTAGGGCATTGAGAAGCAATGTGGCCTCTCCCAAGACACTTAAAGCATTTTATGTCACTAGACTTAGTGCTAGTGTGTGAGGTGTTTGTTTTTTTGTCTTTCTCTTTTTCCTTACCCTTGTCTAGATTTTTGGAGGGAAAAGTATTTTTCTTTTCAAAATCATTTTTCTTACCCTCCCTCTTGTAGTCAACCTTAGAGAAAGAAGATGAGTATGAACTTGTTTTAAAACCTTTTCTCAAATTTTTTTGTTCAACCTTGATGCAAAGTTGAACCAAATCATTCAAATCCCTATAAGGGAGAAGCTCAACCTTATCTCTTATCTCAAAGGTTAAACCACTCAAAAACCTAGCAATGGTAATATTTTCTTCTTCCCTAATACCAGCCCTCATCAAATATAACTCCATCGTTTGCCTATACTCTTCCACAGTCATATTTTTTTGATGGAGTCTTTGGAGCTTGTTGATAAGCTCCCTAGTGTAATAAGAGGGAATATGTCTCCTTCTCAAGGCACTCCTTAACTCATTCCAATATTGAATTGGAGGGTCATTATGGAGACACCTATCCCTAACAAGGGAAGTCCACCAATACATGGCATGACCTTGGAAGCTCAAAGTGGCTAAAGGGACTTTTCTTTCTTCACTCACTTGGTGGCAAGTGAAGATTTGTTCCACCTTCATCTCCCAATCTAGGTACCCCTCCACATCATCCTTTCCATGAAAATAAGGGAGATCTACCCTAGATTCCCTTGGCTTGGGGGTTCTATGAACCCTTCTAGGAGGTTGTTGATAATGATCTCCTAAAGCTAGGCTATCATCATGCATTGATTCCCCTAAGGGTGAACTATGTTGGGAGCTATGTCTACTACGGTGCTTGTGGTGTAATTTTTCTTCTTTCTCTTTTAATATCCGAATTCCTCCTCTAAAAGAGCAAGTTGAGTCTCCCTTTCAAGTTTTTCTTTGAGTCTTTGTTTGGACTCTTGCTCTTTCCAAAGTTTAAGTGATCTTAATTCATGTGATACTTTTGACATGTCATTGTAATCACTTGAATTACTATCACTTTGTGGAGTAGAAAATTCTTCCATTATAGGAGAAAGGTTCTTTTTGAAGAATGAAGTTTGAAAAAGCAATTGTTATGCAAGGTTAAGACCAAGTACTTGGAGGATTATGTATACAAATTGAACTTTGGAGGGAGGTGAGCTACTAAGAGCCACTTAAAAATCAAGCCTCTTCAAGTAAAAATTACTAATCCCCTTTGTAGTTAATCTCTACCAAATTCTTTTCAATGAAAATTATTTTTGATGTTTTGTGAGCTATGATATGCTAGACGTATGAAAGAAATTAAAAGAAGTATTAAACAAAAATTAAACTACCTAAACGTGTCCTAATGTGAGAGGTTGAAAGATACCAAAGATCAATCAAGGACCACTCTCACAAAGTACTAACGAAAATGTACACCTAAGGAGAGATGGTTGTGTACCAAAGACACACCCAAGACACTCCTTTAAATAGCCAATTACAAGATATAGACAAAGCTAAACAGCAAAGAACAAGTGGCTTAAAGAAAATTAGAAAAACAGCCACCAAGAATTAGTGATGGATCAATGACCAAATTTGCAACAAAATTTTCAAATTAGTAAGGAAAAATTGGTCTCTAAAATCCGTCACTAATGCTTATATATATATATATATATATATATATTTTTTTTTTTTTTTTAAAATCAATTACAATTTTTCCAGCCAAGAGTGTTTATGGTGTATGTTTTGAAGTAACCAAATCCGAGAGCCACCTATGTCCTTTCCTCCTCCTTTTCTTAGACTTCTTTTGATGACCCTTGTAGAACTAGCTTCTAGAAAGATAGGCTAGGTCAAACTTAGGCCACACTTGAGTGTAAACAAGAATAAGAACAGCAAAGAGAATTGAAGAAGTAAAGAACATAAGAGTAGAATAGGAGATGACAATTTAGATGACACAAACAAGTAGTTGACTAGAACAAGAAGGAGTTGACCTAAGATTAGTTCTAGAATGGATGCACAAAACCAAAACACTCAAAGATATGTGAGCTGAAAATATTATGATTCAAAAACAAATACAAACCGAGAAGAACAAATGATAAACCAAACTCCTTAATTGGCTTTTCCCTTTCAAATTAGGTTTAACATTTTTTTTAATCAACTTTGTCTTGAATTTCTTTTGATCTTTCTTCTAATTTTTTTTTTAATCTTAGGAGTTGCCTTTTTCTTTAAAGATTTATGTAGCTACTAGGTCTCGGTCACACTTAGGAACACTAAAACCGGATTCAAAAAGAAATGCCAAATGACAAGCAAATTGAGTTCAAATTTAAGACAAATGTAACATGTTTTCTATGCTTGCAAATTTGAAGGCACATGCACAGTTTTTGGCCCCAATTTTCAAATTCAAAACACAAACACAATTTCCAGCACTCCTTTAAGAAATCAAGATCAAACACTCACGGATTGAAGAAAATTTTTAAGACATTTTCTAATTTTGGAAACTTACAAAAAAAAATTTCTAAGAAAACTACTAATGATCTAATAGTAGTTCATGAACTCAATCAAAAAAAAATTATGAGCTTATACCAAATGACTATGGATCTCGGCCAAATCCAAAAAAATGATTCAAGATTCACTCCAAAAATTTTCAAACGGATCAACAAGCCAAGCTAAGAATGATGAACATACAAAGGACTACACAAACCTACTAGAAATAGATTCAAAACAAAAATTAAGACTCAAGCATACAATGACCGAATTAAAATTTCAAGTAGACTCAAATAAAGCAAAACGTTCATAGGCAGAAAATTTTCCTAATAGGCACAAGAATGGAGCATGATTCATGGAAGCATATAATAATGAAGCATTAATGAATCATTCAAGCAATCAAGAAGCTAGATCCATCAAATTTTAAGGCTAAAAATAGATCTAGGAAGGAAGAAACTCTCATGTGACAAGAACTCAAAACAAGATGAACAAAAATGAAAACAATGAACCACGGATCACAACATCAAAAGACAAGAACAAGACTTATCTCTTGAAGAAAACCGGATGCTCTTGATACCACTTGATGTGATTCCACTTGGAATGCACAAGAACTCTTCAAGCCTTCACGGATATCCTTGGAGTAGCTTCAAGGATGGAGACTCCACAAGGCTCAATGTGACCTAAGCTTGCATAGAAGCTAAGTCCGGAGAAGATTAGGATTCCTAGCTCTACAAAGAGAAGCACTCAAGGAGGGTAGAGTTTAGGAAGCTAGGTGACTTCGGAGGGATGAATTCAAGAGAGAAAAACTCATCAATATAATCCAAAGTAAGCTTACAAGTCTCGGTCATAATGATTTATAGGATAAAATTAGGTTAAGGTGACCTTGGGTTAGCCTAAGGTTAAGTGGAACCAAGGTAAGGTTCACTTAACCTTAGGCGCCCAAAATTTGAATTCAAAATTCAAATTTTGGTGCCTAAAATCTGGATCACCCATGTGCTAGCTCATTTGGCATGTAATTAGAAGTCCATTTGAGTTGCATTTCGGATCACACCATGTGCATGTGTTGCACATGGCCGAAATGCACACTAAATGTAATTCTAATTACATGCTAATGTAACTTCACATGTAACCTAAATTACCCTAAATTCAAATAACCTCTAAATGCAAATCCTAAGCTACATGGCCGGAAATACAAGGCCCAAAAGAAATACAAGGCACTAAGGCCCAATCCTACACTAACCCTAATCTACTTGGGCTTGAGTCAAAGCCTAACAAAACAAAGAGATGGGCTTTCCTTGGGCTTGGGCCCACTCCTCATGTATCTTCCTTGCCATAGCCCTAGTAGTTGGGCCCTTAGCCCATGGGCTTCCTCCATCAAATCCTGCTACCCAACAATTATTCCCACACTCCCGAGCGAGATTTCTCACTCCCCCCTTACCTGGATAAGCAGAAGATGAAGCTAGAGCAGAAGCTGGTTGATCTCCTTCTCTTAGTTCTCCTTGGTCTTTAGAAAGCGTGTCAAGGAGCAACTAGAGTATGCTATTTATAGATGTCAAAAGTGGCCAGAATGGTCCGTTTCAGATCCAGCACGGCCCGTTCTGGATTTATTCGTCATGTGTTAAATTTGCATCCAGAACGGCTCGTTCTTAAACCTGAATGGCCCATTCTAGAGTTGAGTTTTAACTCATAACGACCATGTTTGGAACGACCCGTTCCCAAAGTGGAACTGCTCGTTCTGGGTTCAAATTTTACTAATAACAGCCTGTGTTGGAATGACCCGTTCCAATCTAGGGTTTATAGGCCTTTTTAGTAGTTTGGACTGGCCCGTTCCAGTTTGGGAACGACTCGTTCTAGGCTACTAAATCACCCTTATTGGGCTTTGAGCCTTCATATAATTTGTGAAAATCAGGGTGTGACAATTCTCCACCCTTTTTGAAATTTCACCCTCAAAATTTACCTGAAAACAGAAATGGGTAGGCTCCTAGCATCTTGTTTTCTAATTGGTAAGTTGTAGTCTCTCCAGTTTCCTTTTGGAAACTATACTAGTAGGAAAACCCATATAACCTCACTACCTCACTGATGTACAACTCTATCAATCTCTCTAAGGAATATCTATTATCAATAAGAGTAAGACGAGCAAACTTGGTGAGTCTATCTACTATAATCCAAAAAGAATCAAATTTCATAAGCATCTTTAGGCAAACCTACAACCAAGGTCTATCCACACACTATCTCACTTCCAAAATGAGACGTCTAAAGGCTGTAAAAATCCTAAAGACTTCTAGTGTTCTACCATAGACTTCTAGCATACTACACACGAGTACACAATTTCCTCTACTCCTCTCTTCACCTTAGGCCACCAGAATATCTCCCTAAGGTCCTGATACATCTTAGTAGCTCCTAAATGAATTCTGAGAGTACTCTTATGTCCTTCCTCTAAGATCATCTTCCTTAATTCGAGATTACTAGGCACATAGATTCTATCCTTGAACCCCAAAACACCATCAACTTCCACTCGTAAAGGGCTATCTACACCCTTACCAATCCTCTGCACTTGGTTCTCTAAGAAAGGATCTAACTACTGGGCTTCTCTAATCTCATCCATTAATTCACTAGTCACTTTCAACATACTCAATTTAATGGTCATAAGGGTAAGCTCACACACTAAGCTTAAGTCTCTAAACTCTTCAATCAAATCCAACCTTTAAATCATCAAAGATGATAGGTGAATGGTCATCCTAATCAAGGCATCTGCCGCAATATTAGTTTTACTTTTATGAACCTCTCCAAGGATTAAATGACTAAGTATAAGTTCTCTACGTACTCATACTCAATCTCCAAGTCTTGTCACCAGAATAAATCAACTAATTATGTTTCTCTATTTTCCTTCAACAATCCATTCGTTACTCGAGTCATACCTAGTTTCACATTACTAAGAGTAATCTCACAAGTCAAACTTAAATCCTTAGACCGAGACAAAAGATCCATCTTTATAATCTTAAGGGAAGTTAAATGTAGAGGTTTCCTACTCAAAGCATCGACCACCACATTGGCTTTACCCAGATAACAACTAAGATTAAAATCCTATTCCTTAAAAAATTCCAACTATCTCTTTTGTCTCATATTTAACTCCTTTGGGTCAAACGAATATTTAAGGCTCTTATGATCACTACATACCTCGAGCTTAGAATCATATAGGTAGTTTCTCCAAATCCTAGTATAAATATTACAACTACTAACTCAAGGTCATGGGTAAGGTAAGTCCTTTCATGGATTTTCAATTTCTTAGAAACATAAGCTACTACCTTTCCTTCTTGCATCAACACTCCACCCAAACTCATCTTAGAAGCATCACTATATACCACAAAAGACTTACTAAAATCTGGTAATATTAACACTAGTCAATCTTTCTTTAAGAGTTTGGAAATTACTCTCACACTTATTAGAAAAGAATGGCTCAATCCAAGAGGGGGGTGAATTGGATTCTATGACTTTAAAAATTTTCAGAATTCTTAGGATCTTTATTTCAATTCAAACTTTTCTAATATGAATTTTCAAAGAAGTTCCTTAAAGACTTGTTAATGAAGAATGAATCCTATATGCTTTCTTGATTAATCTTTAATAAGATTCAAAGCTAAGAGCAATCAATATGCAATACTTTGATTTAGTTTAATGCAATGTTGTGCATACAAACATATTAATCAATAATACTCAAAGTAAAGGATAAGGGTAAGAGAAGATTGCACAAGTCTTTTATCCTGGTTCAGCCACTCCACATGTTACCTACATCCAATCCTCAATCATAACCTGATCAAGATTTGTTCCACTATCTTAATGAAGAAGTTTTACAAGCATACCACACATGCATACACTCCTACATTCAAGATAATCATTTTCTTGACCCCAAGAAAGCACCCCTTGTAGAAACCCACTACAAGAATTCCCTACCACTTGAGAAACCTACTCAAGATTTACAATTATTCACAACGAATTAAAGGAACGAATTCACCTGGAATTCAGAAGCAAATCTTAATCTTTTTCTTTTCAAGAATGTGATGATGATGATGATCTTTTCTCAAAACATTTCAAAAATGTTTTACTTCTTGGTTTCACAAATAAAACACTCCAAGAAGGTCACAAAGACTTCACAATAACGTTTTTCTCTTTTTGATTCTTTGTTCTAACGTTTTCTTCTCTTGTTCTGAAGTTTCAAAATGTGAAAACTATTTATAACATTTTTCAGAACCAGATAATCGATTATTTTAAAGGATAATCGATTATTTTGTTCTTCATGATTTCTGGAAATCAACCAAGAACAAATTAATCGATTATTTTGCAGGATAATCGATTATTCTAGAGAGTGATTCCTGGGATAATCGATTATTTCACAAATAATCGATTATTGCAGCAAGGCATCCTTTTTACCTGTCACTGGAATAATCAATTATATTTAATGTTAATCGATTATTTTGAGTCAGTTTTCAAAAACTCTGTTTTATGTCTCAAAATAACTTCTCAAGTTTCTAACTCATCATCATACTCACTCTTAATCAAATTAGATAAAGATTAGCTCATGCACAAAGCACACACATGAAAAATAAGCTCAACAACACAATACAATTTATGAGCTACTCCTATTACACAACATAATAGCCACATTTTCTTCTTGACTTTGTTTTTGACTTGTTGATGTCCTTGGTCAGCTTTGATCCATACTTGTTATCATCAAAACCTTCATTCTCCAGATGTGAGTTGATTCACCACTATGAATCTCAAAAATCTTCCCCTTTTTGATGATGACAAACCATACAAGCCATTTGCCATTTTGTTTTGCAAACCAATATTTCCAGATCTCAAATCCTGCAAAACAAACTCACAAAACCTTTCTCCCCCTTTGGACATCATCAAAAACAAACCAATATATGTATGTCCATATTACACATGTATGAACTTATGCACAATACTTATTTGCTCAAAATCAATGCCACAAGACTGATTTAAACATAACATAGGCATTGTTCCAATCAACTTATACCAAAAATTTTGTGATCTTTTAATCACAATATCTAAACCATAAGCATCATATGATCAGCAAAATCACACCAAATTGTCAGCCAAAATCACAATGTGCAGTACATTATCACATTTCAATGTTCAAGGCATTATCAAATATACCAGCAAACATCAATTACCACATATCAATGTTCAAAAATAGAACATTGCACAATCAATCATCCAAAACAGAATTATCAACTCATTCTAAACACAATATAACAACAATAAACCTTCACATTGTATCAGAATATAAAGTGTTCAACAAAATAAGCCAAGACAATTGTTCAGAAATTAAACAAAATTACAACCCAATTGAAAAAAAAAATTAAAACTAAACTTCCTAATTCAAAAAAGAACACTAAATCACTCCGAGTCTTCAGGCATCCCAAGTTGAGCCTTAATTCGGTTAATCTCATGATCAAGGTTATCAAACCGATCAAGAATACCCGAATAAATTGACTCGTGCCTCCTAGACATCTCCATGACCGCATCAAGCTTATTAATCATAATCTGCTCAAATGGAGAGAATGCTTTAGGCTCCGCTTCTTGTTCTTTATCAGGTTCAACTTTGACTTGTGGTGGCTAGTCTTCATCATGAGATGGAACGCCATCTTCATCAGTTGCAGGTTCAGGACTCGGAGGGACATCTCCCTTGAATACCCATTTATCTTCCTGTTTCAGCATCCCCATATGATGCAAGGAAGATTTTTCAATCTTATTCGAGGCATGGAGAATTATCTTTTTCTCCCCTTTCAGATCCACACCTGCTTTCTCAAAAATTTTGACCATAATAAAGCATATGGAATTGGACCGTCCTCTTTCCTCCTAGCCTTCCACATACAGTCATTCACCACAGACACCCAATCAATTTTAATCTTCTTTTTATTACATGCATCATCAAAATGTCATCCCTTGACATTTGAGCATGATTATGCAACCGAGGCTTAAGCATCCAAGCTACGATAAAAGAAATTAAGCGTGAATTTTTCTTCATACCTCCGGCCATAAATTTTGTATAGTTGGTGTTCTCCGGGTTCCTCTGACAGTCTCTGAAGGTTTTCAGCTCCTCAAAATCTCCAAAGTTGAAGGGTTGGGGCTTTGTACTCCCATCTCTGCTCAGCCTGGCAGCTTCCTTCAACGTTGGACCGTCAAGCTTTATGAGCTTTCCCTTCACCACCGATTGCATTATCCCTTCATTGCTTGAGGCAAAACATAAGAATAGCCTTATAAGCTCAGGGTAATAGGCAAAAACTTCCCAAGTTCTTGGTGCTCTAAGAGAGTAGGAAAGCTAAACCCCTCGTTCTTGAACCATTCCAGCTTCAAGGTCTTGGGAGGGATGATTCTTCTACCCGCATACCATTCAAAATAATACTCTTGGGTTTTCTCATCAGCAAACCATTTTGAAATGAGTTGCTCCGTGGGTAGAGGACATTTGCTCACCCTCACTTCTAGCTTCTTTGGCCTTTTGGAGGATGAAGCCATTGTTGGGTTAAAGATTAGTTCTTTGGTAGAGATGAAGAAGATGAAGGAGATGAAGAAAATGAATGGGTTAGGGTTTGCGAGTTGAGATAATGTGAGTATTTGAAAATGAGAGGGTTTGGAAGTTATAAAAGCCTAGCACCGGTTTTGGGTAGAGGAGAGGTTCCATAAATGAAGAGTAGTGGAGATTTTGAGGTTGGCGCGAATAAAACCGTTCAAAAACCTTCTAGAAAACCAAGGGTCACGCAAATAATCAATTATCTATACAAATAATCGATTATTTGTATCAGTAAAATCCTTTGAAAAACCCTTTCTGCACTAAATAATCAATTATTTTTGGAATAATCGATTATTCCAGAGGGTCATTTTCCTCTAACTTTCCTAGATAATCGATTATTTCCCAAATAATCGATTATTCCAGAGACTCTTTGTATTCTGCTTCCTAGATAATCGATTATTTCCCAAATAATTGATTATTCCAAAGACTTCTGGAATTCCTCTTCTCCCAGATAATCGATTATGGCCCAAATAATCGATTATTCTTATAGGCTCACTTACAATAATCGATTAAATTTTAAAATAATCGATTATTCCAGAGAAGTTTTGCTTCTCTTTTTTCTAACTTTTTAAACCATTCCAAATCTAATTCAACTCTTAAACACTCTCTTTTATGCATTATACATCAATATTTTACACATACATCAATCATTTTCAATCAAACAATCAATCCCAAGTACACAATCACAATCAATTCAAACAAGACTCATTGATTATTCCTAGTTCAATTCTCAATTGATTAAATCTTTCTCTTAGTAGAGGTTTTGTAAATATGTCAGCTAATTGCTTACTAGTTTCAACAAACTCTACAACACAATCATTTTTTCTGAACGTGATCTCTTAAAAAGTGGTGTCTTATCTCTATGTGTTTTGTCCTAGAGTGCAAAATTATATTTTTGGTCAGATTTATTGCACTTTTATTGTCACATCTCAAAGGAATTTTATTCAGCTCAATTCCATAATCTCTTAGTTGTTGTTTCATCAAGAGAATTTGAGCACAACAACTCCCAGCAGTTATATATTCAGCCTCAGCTATACTTAAAGCAACGCAAGCTTGCTTTTTGCTATGCCATGAGACTAGTGCACTTCCTAGTAGGTGACAAGTACCACTTGTACTTTTTCTATCAAGTCTACACCTAGCATAATCTGAATCTGAGTAGCCTATCATACTTAGTGAGACTCCTTTTGGATACCACAAACCTACATTTGTTGTTCCTTTCATATATTTAAGAATTCTCTTTATAGATTTCATGTGAGATTCTTTTGGATTTGCCTGAAATCTTGCACACAAGCACACAACAAACATTATACCAGGCCTACTAGCTGTCAAATATAAAAGTGATCCAATGATACCTATATACTTTGAGTTATCAACAGCTATGCCTTTCTCATCCAAGTCAAGATTGCATGTGTTTGATATTGGTGTTGCAGCCTCCTTACACCCTTCCATACCAAACTTCTTCAATAGTTCATTGCAATACTTGCTTTGACTTATGAAGATTTCATCACTCATTTGTTTGATTTGCAACCCCAAGAAGAATGTAAGCTCCCCCATCATTGACATTTCAAATTCACCTTGCATGTTCTTAGCAAATTCTTTGCATAGAGATATATTAGTGGATCCAAAAACAATGTCATCCACATAGATTTGAACATACATTGTATCATTTTTAAACTTTTTCACAAATAATGTATTATCTACTTTCCCTCTTACATAGTCATTCTCAATCAAAAATTTGCTCAGCCAGTCATACCATGATCTTGGAGCTTGTTTCAAGCCATAGAGTGCCTTTTTAAGTTTGTACACATGATTAGGATACTTAAAATTAACAAAACCAGGTGGTTGCTCCACATACACTTCTTCTTGTATCAACCCATTAAGAAAAGCACTTTTCACATCCATTTGATAAAGCTTGAAATTCATTATAGAAGAATAAGCAAGAAGTAATCTAATGGCTTCTATCCTTGTTATAGGGGCAAAAGTAATTATTAGTGAAACAAAAATACTTGTACAAACCATCAAAGTAATTCCATCCCCAATGGTCCAAGGACGAAAATCTTGATAATATTCTGAACCATTCATGAACATCACAGCAAATATTATTAAAACATTTATAGCGCCCACGTAAATAAGTAGCTGTGATGCAGCTACAAAATGGGAGTTTGATAAAATATAGAATAAAGATATACAAACAAGAACAAGTCCCCCTTAGCCACTAACCTTGCCTTATTTCTTATAATAATTCCTAATTCATCAAGCTTATTTCTAAAAATCCACTTGGTTCCTATAATTGGATAATTAGTTGGTAAGGCACTAAATCCCATACTTCATTTCTTTTAAACTGATTTAGTTCCTCTTGCATAGCCATTAACCAATGTTCATCTTTTAGTGATTCATCTATAGTCTTAGGTTCAACTTGTGACACAAAAGCCATAGAGTTATAAATATTTTTGATGGCTCTTCTAGTTGACACTCCCTTACCAATATTTCCAATTATATTTTTCATTGATAAGTCCCTAGAATTTTTCCATTCCTTAGGCAATTGTTCACTTATATTCTCAGTGGTTTCATTTGATTCACTCTCTTTAGGCTTTTCATTAGGTTCACTTTCTAATAGAGGTTGATCAAGCAAATCAGTCAAGTCTTCTATTTCAGTTTGCTTTGTCTCTTATTTGTTAGTCTCATCAAACACAACATGAATTGATTCTTCAACAATTAGAGTTCTCTTGTTATATATTTTATAGGCTTTGTTATTTGTAGAATATCCTAAGAAGATTGCCTCATCAGCTTTTGCATCAAATTTTCTAAGTTGTTCTTTTCCATTGTTCAGCACAAAACACTTACACCTAAATACTCTAAAGTATGAAATATTAGGCTTCCTCCCATTATATATTTCATAGGGTGTTTTCTTTAGTATGGGCCGGATCAGAACTTTGTTTAACACATGACAAGATGTGTTAATAGCGTCAGCCCAAAAATATTTTGGTAATTTGGTCTCATTCAACATAGTCCTAGCTAATTCCTCAAGAGACCTATTTTTCCTCTCAACAACCCTATTTTGTTGAGGTGTCCTAGGTGCTGAAAAATTATGATTAATACCATGCTCCTCACAGAATTTTTGGAACAAAATATTTTGGAATTCACCTCCATGGTCACTTGTAATAGAGGTGATGTTTGAGTTCTTTTCATTTTGAACAAGCTTGGCAAATGTCTTAAAAGCATGAAACGCTTCATTTTTGTTTGCAAGAAGCATAACCCATGTGAATCTTGAATAGTCATCTACAATAACTAACCCATAGTAGTTCCCACCTAGACTCATAGTTCTTGAAGGACTAAACAAATCCATGTGAATTAATTGTAAAGGTCTAGTAGTTGAAATCTGATTTTTACTTTTAAAGCTAGCCTTCACTTGCTTGCCCTTTTGACAAGCATCATATAGTTTGTCCTTACTAAACTTGAGTTTAGGTAATCCTATCACTAACTCCTTTCTACTAAGTTTGTTTAAGTGATCCATGTGAATATGTGCATCTCTCCTATGCCAAAGCCAAATGTTGTCTTCTTTGGTTATTAAGCATTTGGTGTTGGAAATTGCTATTGAGTGTTCTAAGTCAAGCATGTATATATTGTCAATTCTTTTTCCAATGAATCTAATTTCTTTTGTCTTTTTATCACTGATCAAGCAACAAGTATTGTCAAATTCAATTTTAAAACCTTTATCACTAAGTTGACTTATACTCAGCAAATTATGTTTCAGCCCTTCAACAAGTAATACATTCTCAATCAATGTTAGGGAGGAGGAGTTACCAATATTACCATGACCAAGAATTCTCCCTTTGTTGTTGTCACCATAAGTAACAAACCCTTCATTCTTCAATTTCAGACTTGAGAATTTTGAAGGATCTCCAGTCATATGCCTTGAGCAGCCACTATCAAGATACCATAATAAGCTCTTGGCCCTCAAGCATTCCTACAACAAAGATCAGAAAATTGATTTAGGTACCCATGTGAAGGGTCCTTGATGGTTAGTTCTCAGCCTTTGGCTCTTTTTAATCCACACCATTTCTCCATTTGGAACTCCATATTTCCTAGAGTAGCAATTCCTTATTGTATGACCTTTCTTACAACAATAATAGCAAGTTGTTTGTCTAATGAAATTGCTTTTGTATTTTCTGAAAACTTGGTTTTTCTTAGAAACTCCTTTCTTTGATTTTAATGGCATGTTCATGCTTTGATTAAAACCTAGTCCACTTCTATCAAAAGTATTTCTTTGTCTTCCCAAAATGATATTCAAATTTTCATTTCCATTTGTGAACTTTGCAAGAGTGATTTTCAAATCAGCATTTTCCTTTTCCAAAGTCTTGCAATTTTCACAAACACCTTTTGAAGAAGGGGAGGTTTCACAATAAGCTTCATTGAAGTTCAAAATAGTTTGAAGATTGTCATGCTCATTTTTCAAATCCTCAAGCTTTTGTTCAGCTTTAATTAAAGTATTTTCATACCATGACAACTTGTTTTTAAGCTTTGAATTTAAAGCATCTAATTTCACAACCTCTTTGTGAATTTGAATGAAAGCTTCTTGAAGTTGATCATAGTCCAAATTAGATTCAAGGTCAGAATCCATCAAACACAGATTGTTCTCTTCAAATTTAGATTCATCACTTGTTGTGCTTGAGTCATTGTATTTCCAAGCAATGTAGGCTATCTTTCCTTTGCCATTTTTCTTCATTTTCTTTTCCTCTTGTTGCTTATTTAAGAGGTTTGGACATTCAGCTTTTATGTGTCCTAGTTTCCCACACTCAAAACAATTGTAGGAGGATGTACTTGCTTCCTCTTTCTTGTTAGTCTTCTTATTAAACTTGTAAGGGGAATTCCTCTTCTTCCTTAGGAATTTTCTGAACTTCTTCACCAGCAAGTTGAAGTTCTCTGTTTCAGAATCTTCGGAGCTTGATTCATCACACACCTCCTTCCCTTTGACTGATTTCAAGGCTCTTAGTGACACTCCCTTGCCCTTCTTGTCCAGTTGTTCATTTTCCTCAAATATATGCAGCTTTTGCTCATGCTCTCTCATCTTTCCAAAGAGAGTAGCAAGGGTCAATGAAGTCAAGTCCTTTGATATGATAGACTATGGCCAAGGCCAAGGAATCCAAGAGGTGATATCATAAAAGAACCAAGAGGAATGGGATGATCTTCAAGACCTTTTCATATGTTTTGTACATAGTTTCTTTTATAGGTTATTTTTGCCTTTGTATTTGTAAGGCACTGTATTTCCCTTTTTAGTAGCTATTGTATATTGATTCTAGGGTAGGTTACTTGGACACTTTGATTCCATTTAACCTAACCTAGAAATACATTCTTTTCTTAGTTTTCTAGTAGGAGTGGCATTAGCAAATTAGAGAGTGTCCTTAGTAAGCTAGAGAGTGCTCCTAGCAATTTAGCCAAAGGTGGTCCTAGGCTAAATTTTTCATATTGGACTCATTTTACTCCTAATTTTTCATAGATTTGATTTAGCTAGGTTCCATTCCCATTGAATGAACCTAACTAAACCAAATTAACCATTTTCAAATCAAAAGGAGTAAATTAATTCCAAGAAGCCACCCACCTTAGAAGTGTGTTCACACTTGTGTTCACACTTGTGTGAACACTTGTGTTCACACTTGGACGAAATTCATGGAGTTTCTTAAGCTTGGAAGCTTGAAGCACAAGCTTCTCCTTGGCTAGCTTACCAAGCAAGCCAAGTGAGAAGCTTGCTCTCCAAGCCTCTTGACCTTGGACGGTTTATCTAGACTCAACCATGGTTCCTAGTGAACCATGGTCAAGACTAGCTTGCTCTCTAAGTTTCCTACTCCTATAAACTTGTAATTCTTTGATTGTAAAACACTTTTGAACAATTTGAGAAATGAAATCTGAATTTTCTCTCTAAATCAAGAGTCACAAAAACCGAAGAGAACTTTCTCTCCTAAGTTCTCTCCAAAGGTGCTTCAACCTTACCTTGGTTCCTTAAGCTTCTACCTCAAGCTAAGGAGTAACCGAGCCACTTCAAGGCTTCTTCTCCATTGAAGAACACTTCAAGGAGCTTCAAAGAGTCATTGGAGTCTTAACCTCAATAGCATTCACGGTCCTAAGCATGGAGCAAGTGAAGGAATCATCAATCTCCTCACCTAGTTCCATCAATTCCTCTATGGCAGTCACCTTTGCTTGCCATGATCTGTCCAAGCATTGCAGCACTTTCAAATTTAATTCTTCTTCTTCAAATTTCTTGCCAAGGTCAACAAGGTGATTTATCAAGTGTGTAAATCTCTTTTGAAAATCAGAAATTGATTCACCATTGTTCATTCTCAACAATTCATATTCTCTTATGAGAGTATGCTTTCTAGATCTCTTTACATCACTTGTTCCTTCATGAGTGACTTGCAAAGTGTCCCACATTTCTTTAGCAGATTTTCATTGAGAAATCTAAAAAATTCATCAATAGACAATGCAGATGTAATGATGTTCTTTGCTCTATAGTCATATTGGGCTCTTTTACTCTCATCATCACTCCATTCACTCCAATGTTTTTCTCTCTTCCCATCATCATCTTTGGTCATAGGGATATAGGGTCCATTTTCAATTGCATCCCACACAGCAATGTCAATTGCTTCAATGAAAATTCTCATCCTAATTTTCCAGTAGACATAGTTTTCACCATTGAAAACAGGAGGTCTATGAATAGACACACCCTCACCAAAAGGTAGGTTGCTATTGACCATTTTTGAAATCTTGAATAACACTCAAGAACCTTGCTCTAGATACCAATTGTTAGAAAAGAATGGCTCAATCCAAGAAGGGGGTGAATTGGATTCTATGACACTTTAAAAAATTTCAGAGTTCTTAGGATCTTTATTTCAATTCAAGCTTTTCTAATATGAATTTTCAAAGAAGTTCCTTAAATACTTGTTATTGAAGAATGAATCTTATATGCTTTCTTGATTAATCTTTAATAAGATTCAAAGCTAAGAGCAATCAATATGCAATACTTTGATTCAGTTTAATGCAATGTTGTGCATACAAACATATTAATCAAGAATACTTAAAGTAAAGGATAAGGGTAAGAGAAGATTGCACAAGTCTTTTATCCTGGTTCAGCCACTCCACATGTGACCTACATCTAGTCCTCAATCATAACCTGATCAAGATTTGTTCCACTATCTTAATGAAGAAGTTTTACAAGCATACCACACATGCATACACTCCTACATTCAAGATAATCACTTTCTTGACCCCAAGAAAGCACCCCTTGTAGAAACCCACTACAAGAATTCCTTACCACTTGAGAAACCTACTCAAGATTTACAATTATTCACAAAGAATTAAAGGAAAAAATTCACCTAGAATTCAGAAGCAAATCTTAATCTTTCTCTTTTCAAGAATGTGATGATGATGATGATCTTTTCTCAACACATTTCAAAAACGTTTTACTTCTTGGTTTCACAAATAAAACACTCCAGGAAGGTCACAAAGACTTCACAATAACGTTTTTCTCTTTTTGATTCTCTGTTCTAACTTTTTCTTCTCTTGTTCTGAAGTTTCAAAATGTGAAAACTATTTATAACATTTTCAGAACCAGATAATCGATTATTTGAAAGGATAATCGATTATTTTGTTCTTCATGATTTCTAGAAATCAACCAAGAACAAATTAATCGATTATTTCGTAGGATAATCGATTATTCCAGAGAGTGATTCCTGGGATAATCGATTATTTCACAAATAATCGATTATTGCAACAAGGCATCCTTTTTACCTGTTGCTGGAATAATCGATTATATTTAATGATAATCGATTATTTTGAGTCAGTTTTCAAAAACTCTGTTTTATGTCTCAAAATAACTTCTCAAGTTTCTAACTCATCATCATACTCACTCTTAATCAGATTAGATAAAGAGTAGCTCATGCACAAAGCACACACATGAAAAATAAGCTCAACAACACAATACAATTTATGAGCTACTCCTATTACACAACATAATAGCCACATTTTCTTCTTGACTTTGTTTTTGACTTGTTGATGTCCTTGGTGAGCTTTGATCCATACTTGTTATCATCAAAACCTTCATTCTCTAGATGTGAGTTGATTCACCACTATAAATCTCAACAACACTTACTATCCTACATAAAGACAATACTCTTCCTAGTCAATCTAGTCAAAGGTAATGCTATCTTAGAAATTTTCTCAATAAATATCCAATAATAATAAGCTAACCTAAGAAGACTCCTACCTTCACTAACCGACTTTGGTATCTCCCACTTAAGCACAACTTCTATCTTAGATAGATCCACGTTATACCTCCTCTAGAAATTACAGGACCTAGAAAACTCACCTCATACAATCAAAAATCATACTTAGATAACTTAGCATAAAACTGTCTTGGATATATCTTTACCCTCAACTCCAATATGAAGATATCACACCTTAAGGTCAATCTTTCTAAACACACAAACATTCACTAATTGATCCATAAAGTCATCTATCCTCATATCAACATACATGCATATCAAATCATATTAGAATACCTACTTTAAACATTCATATATATGTTATCCCTAAGCATGTATGAATCAATCACCATTTACACCATATAGCATGTACATGAACCAAATTTACCACATAGCATCACAAAACCTTAAACAATATTTCAATGACAACCACTCATAACATCATAACAGAATCAGTTTTTATCCTTGTATTGCCTAATAACTCAAAAACATCATGACAACATACATATCCCTTCAACAACTGTCAAAGAAAATGACACACAGAGTTATACTCATTCAAATAAGGTCAAACCTGACTCAAAAGAAAGATAAGAGAATAGTCTACAAATCCTATTTAGACATGACATTCTAAAAAGATTATCTTCTTAGCTAAAAATTCCAAAAACCTCATCAGATATATTTAGTGCTTACAGCTAGACCTTTGTTTACTAAAACAACCATAACTGGAGTTATAGACCTCCGTTTTACATGATTCTAGTTCCATTAGAAACATAACATCCAAGGCTACAACTTTTATGAAGACCACAAAAGCTAATTCTTTCAATATAGGACTTGCAATGGCATGACAAAACTTTAGCAAAAAAATCCCCTGCACCAGACAAAAAAAAAAAGTGCACCAAAGTCCAAGACCACGAAAATATCTTATAATACTTCCAAACTCACTCTTTTCCATCCCAAACTCATATCCAAGCTTCCCACCACAATCCTAAACCAAAGCAACTCACATATTCAACAAAAAGACTCAAAACTTAACTAAAATCCACATGCAACCCAAACCATAAAAAGGTTAACATGCAAGCATCAAAATTGAAAGAAATCACCAACATTTCAATCTCTCATCAAGAATTCCCAAAATCCCACTTTTCAACCTACAACCTTTTTGAATTCATTCTCACAAATATAAATTTTGGAAACTCCATCAACCATAGGCTCTTAATACCTTTGACAAATTAATGTCTCAACCAAATCTAAGGTCCCAATAGTTTCTAGTTGATTAGCACAATATTTCGTCCACTACTACTTGCACATATGTTCGCAACATGAGCGATACCACCCAACCACTACTTCTAAAATAAGGAAGGAGTATCAAAACAAATAAGAAATCATCAGAATGAAGAAAAGTAATATGGATAACATCAACTAAGCTATATCATATCTACTACCCATATTTTGATAACTCAACACACAATCAAAAATAACACAAGGAAACATCACATCATCACACAACAAGCAAAGCACTATCAAAGTACATAACAGAATCATGATAAGCACATAACACACACATCCGGTTTAAATCAACTAGGCTCTGATACCACTAAATGTGACACCCTCTACCCCAACATAATACACAATAATTGTAAGATAAAATTTGAATGAATAAAAACTTTCTCAATTAGCAAATAGGTAAAGGATTCACATTCACATACATAATCATAGTTCACTTGCAAAAATTACAAAAGAAATAATGTTAAAGGTTTTCCAAACAAGAAAGAAACTAAAGTCCTAAACTAGTCCTAAATATGCCTCGATGTCACATATCTTATCAGAGCACTCCCAATTGAAGCCTAAGCCTCATCACCAACATCCTCATGTTGATGATCACCTACAACACAATAAAAATACACATAGAGCAAACAAGGGAGTGAGAAACATCTCACTCAGTTTCAGGTGTAAAAATAACAATTAGGCAACACACACACAAATCATAACAAGCACATCCATAACAACAGATTAATCAAGTGCAAATTCAAATTATACATACAACAGTAACACATGCATGCACAATCATTCATCATGCAATGATTTCATGGACTCGACTCATAAATGCATGCATGTGGCACTAGTCACATATCACATATTACTGGTGTGCTGCCTAAACAACACACCTAAGGTAGTCTAGGAGTACATGTAGGGTGCTACCCATACACTCTCAACTAGAAGGATGTACTGCTAGGGTCTGGTAGGGATAGCGAAGTGGTGCAAGTTACATCTCATGCTCACAAACAGGAGAAATCGAGACATCCAAATTGCACTATCCCTTAGGACTCCCCCAAGCTGTTACACAAGGAGGGACTTCCCTAACGGTGTACTCCACATCGTACCCATCACATAGATGCACATGATGCATGTCACACACTCACACTTCATTGGCTCATCATTTCACTTGTCATAGTTTCTCATATATCATGTCTCATTGTCACATATCATCATGTCTCATGTCTCACATTCACTTTTCACATTGTCTCATATATTCACAGTCTCATACAAGGAACTTCTCATAGGCATATACATCAGAATAACACATAAATCATACCAAGAAATTATCCAATATCATATGCATTCAATTCGCATATCCCTAATTTCACTTGATAGGGTTTCTCATAGAAACCCACAGAGCACTCTAATTCATATCAGAACTTATCTATTTTCAAAATCAAACACATATTCACACTCAACATCACACAAGGAACGCAACATAACATTCAGAAAGCAAAACAGAAAACTTTCATATTTTGCCTGTTCTTAGAAGCATGCATTAGGCAAGGGATTGGGGGCCAATCCTGCTACCCAATAATTATTCCCACACCCCCGAGCGAGGTTTCTCACTCCCCCTTACCTGGATAAGCAGAAGATGAAGTTAGAGCAGAATCTGGTTGATCTCCTTCTCTTGGTTCTCCTTAGTCTTCAGAGAGCGTGTCACGGTGCAATGCCAAAGTATGTTATTTATAGATGTCAGCAATGGCCAGAACAACCCGTTTCAAATCCAGAACGACCCGTTCTTAAACCAGAATGACCCGTTCTGGAGTTGAGTTTTAACTCATAACGACGATGTTTGGAACGGCCCGTTCCCAAAGTGGAACGACCCGTTCTAGGTTCAAATTTTACTCATAATAGCCTATGTTGGAAACACCCGTTCTAATCTAGGGTTTATAGGCCTTTTTAGTAGTTTGGAACGACCTATTCCAGTTTGGGAACGGCCCGTTCTAGGCTACTAAATCACCATTATTGGGCTTTGAGCCTTCATATAATTTGTGAAAATCGGGGTGTTACAAAGTTGAAAGTTGAATCATGTAGTATGTTGCGAAGTTATATAGCTATGTTAGAATTATATATGAATAATGTTGATGTGTTGTTGAGTGTCATGTTGATCATAGTGTTGTAAATGAGTTGTGATAATGGTGATATGAGTTGAAAAGTTGTGTGTTGATTAAGTTGTTATGTTAAAAATTATAATGAGTTGTTGTGTTGTTGAGCTGTGTTGACCACTTAGGACTAGAGGAGATATTTTTGAAAGTTTCATATGTCGTTGTGTGAATATTGTGTTATGGTGCTCCAAGGGTCCAATTTGTTGAAAAACCCTTCTTGGGAAGTTGACCTTGAAGTGGATACTGTGTTGTTTTTCCTTTAAGACTTTGTTGGTACCATGTGTGGGCAAAGTCGAGACACACGTGTATGAAGCGACCATAGTATAGTGGCCAAGTCGAGCTATACTAATTACAAGTGACCAATCAAGTAAAGTACGAAGTTGGGAACTTAGTTCTTAACTGAGCATCGAAAGGTTGTGGTATTTGGAAGATAGTTGATAGGCTAATCTCATAGGAGGCTTAGTTAAGCTAGTTAATGTCGTGATAGGCCTGTACCCAACTATTTTATCCTAACATTAGTACTATACTTCCTTATTTAAGGGGAGACATCTAAGAAACTGAGTTGTTGTGTTGTGGATTATATCCAATTTGTTATTGATCTAGCAAGCCTGAAAGGATCACCTTGTGTTGTTGGTTTGGTAGGATCAAACTACTTAAACTGCTCACCTTATGTTATAGAAGATCTTCTAGTTGAAATGTGTGATGACACATATAGTTGTTGTGTTGAACATATGATGTGTTAAGATGATTGCGTTGTGCATATGCTACATTGAACTACGATGAAATGTGTTATTGTGTTGATTCAAAGTTGGATCATGTTGATTTGTGTTGTATGTTATGATGCTTTGTTGTTGTGTTGTCAAAAAATGAGATGATGATGTGATGTTCTTATGTTGTGTATATATATATATATATATATATATATATATATATATATATATATATATATATTTATTTATTTTTTTCCTAGCTTATTCTTGAGTGTTTCCATGTGGTTTGGACTGTGATGTTCAT
Source organism: Cajanus cajan (assembly GCF_000230855.2). Lineage (NCBI taxonomy): Eukaryota > Viridiplantae > Streptophyta > Magnoliopsida > Fabales > Fabaceae > Cajanus > Cajanus cajan. The sequence goes on from NC_138526.1 coordinate 26,132,190, forward strand.
ACATGATATGAGAGTAGGATAGGGATAAGGTTGGAGTGTTGCAGTAGATGTCATATAATGGCGTTGGAGCTGGATGTTTTGATAACTACCTACTGGCGGTAGATTTGTGTAGATAGTTATAGTTGTTTGACTGACAACTTAGTTGTATATTTATATATGTAGAATTACTGTATGTATATTACACATATTGGAGTAGACGTTTCATCTTTATATGCATGCAATATTGTATCTACTTTAGTATTTGTAAGTATGTGATCTTAAGTTAGTAGTTATGTCGTTTAGTGTAGGTACCATGATAGGTCGTTACATAAATTAAAAATATAATTTTTATGAATAATTAAATTAAAAATATATTTTAGAAACTTTTAATGATGATTATTTAATGATGTTAAGTAAAATACTCTAAATTAATATAATGAAAAAATAATAATATAGTACTTATATCTCTAGGGAGAAAAGTGTAATTTACATTAACAATATTAAGTTAAATAGATTAAATCATATATTTTAACATAAAAGGGAAAGGTAGTATAATACTCTTAATTCTCAAGCAAGAGTAATCTAATTTACTCTTATACATATGTGTTTTGCTTAGAGAAAAAAAAAAAGACTTACCCATTTTCACCATAATGAATCGACAATATAATACATGCATGTCTCAAAGATGGTAGTATAAAAAGGTATTGTAATAAAAATTGATGGTGATGTAAAAGATATTGCAATAAAAATTTATTGATAGTTCATAACACTTTTATAAAAAAAAATTAGAAATGAAGTTAAGTATTTTATATTTTTAAATTTATTATAGAAAGATAATGTATATTTTAAAATAAGAAAAGATGAAAATGTAATATTTAAAGTCGAGAAGAGTGTAATTCGCTTAATTTTATTGGAAAGGAGGAAAACAAGGAAAAACTCGCTTTTTCCTTTCTATTTATTTTTAATAAAAAGTAAATATAAAATAAAGTATATAATTAAATGAGTAAACTATTTATTCTTTTATGAGATAAAATTATTACATTACTCTTTCCTCTCTTCTTATATTAAAATATATTTTTTAGTTTATTTAATTTAATATCGTTAATGTAAATTACAGTCTTTTCTCTTAAGAATATAAATATTACGCTATTTACCTTCTATATGTTAAAATATGAAATAAATTACACTTTTATCTCTCAAAGATATAAAATATTATATTATCACTCTCATATTATATTAACTTAATATAGCTAAATAATATATCATTATAAGATTTTAAAAAATAATTTTAATTTAATTGTTCATAAAAATATATTTTTAATTTAATTATTCATTGAAAAAATACTTTTAATTAAAATATTTTATTTGATTGTCATTCATTCATTTAATTAAAAGGTTGTAAATTATATAATTAAATTTAAATTAATTATAAAATAATAAATAATAAAAATTATAAAATAGATTATATATGTATAATTTTATATACATGTGAATATATATATATATATATATATATATATAATATAATATAAATTAACATAAGAAGACAGAATAATGTAATATATATTTATATCTCTTTGAAGTGTAATTTACTCTAATTAAATATGAAAATAATATATTTAACTTGGTAAGTAGGGATAATTAAGAAATTTTCCTTACAATATAAAAGTATATATATAGCTAATTTTTTTATAGGAAAAAAATCGAATAATAAAAGGAAAGAACTTTATTCACTATTAAAATAAGAATTAAAAATTGCAACTCTCTTTTACATAAAACTATCATTAACAGTAAAAATTTATACAAACTTACTCTCTTTTTATTATAACTGTTGTGACTTGTGATAAGTCTATTAAATTCTCTCTTTTTTTTTATATATCTTTTCATTTAAATAAAATATACAGTGACACTACCCCCACTAATATATATAAACTGGTTTTAAACTTTTAACATGTAGGAAGTATTTTGTTGTCTCCATTGTACGGAGAAATTTAATGAATAAAAAATCACCTAATGCACATTAGATTATCAAAAAAAATCCAATTAATGCACATTAGATTGTCAAAACAAAGATCCAAAGTAAAATTCCTCGAATTTGTTACCTCGGGGTTGTTGTTGGTCCTGGTCCCATCATTCTCCTATTTCTGAATTTCTCTAACCAAAAAGATAATTAATAAATAAATAATTATAACACTACATTATATATTATATAATACAGTACACAACACATGCACTTTGCTTCACAATTTCACTGTTTTTCAACAGCAACATCATTCCTTTCACTCACTGGATGCCATGTCTCTCTCACGCCTCACCACCCCTCTCTGCTGCACTTCTTCAACTTCAGGTCCCCTTCTCTTTTGTTTCACAAGGGCCATGCAAGTTTTCACTTTTTGAATTGGATCATTTTTTTATATTTAATTTTCATTTCAAGAGCTTGGTGAAACTGCTACGTTGAACAAATATTGCATGTGTTTTGGAAGTTGCAGTGGCAAACTTACTGAAATGTGATTTTGGGTTTGTCAATTGATAGGGCCAGATTGGGGTGTTTGTTACTTGATTGGTTGATTCTTTAGTTATGTGATTCAATCTAAAGGGGCAAATGGTTGTAAGACATTGTTGGGTTAAACTGAAAGCGGAAAAATAAGTGAATTTCTGTGTTTTATGTGCGTATATGTAACTGAAAAGTTGAAGCTTTAAAGTGTATTAAGCATAATTTTTCTGAATAGTTCATCCCCTATGACAAAACATAAAGAATTTTATCTTTTGTAATATCTTACTGCTTTTAACAAGTTGCAGTATCTATTTGATGTTAGGAAATAGTAAATCCGAATTAGAAGTTTGACTTGATGTTGTTCCCCTCTTTTGTTTTATTTCAATGTTGGATCACTCTTGTTCTATGTGCATATGAAACCATGTACATCTCCTTATAATACTTCTAGGAAGGTCTAATAAGATTTCTTTTTTAACAGATTCTTTGATGACTGCATCAATTGTGAAGGAGAAAATGAACAGTACATCATTGGTATGACATGCATATGCTGATGTTATATCTATCTCTCTATTTTGTAAGCAATGTTTTGCAGTAGCGATTGCAGTTATAGTTTCATTGCAATCTTTGGTATTGCAAAAAATTGCGGTTGCAATTGCTGTCGTGATGTAGTCACAGAGACTTTAAAAACCTTGATATTCTTTAAACCTTGAGGAATAAACTGTTTTATTGCTTGTAGTGCCTTGAAGACTCAAAAGAAAGAATCAGGAAAATGTTCAACAAGGTTGAACTCTCTGTTTCTTCATATGATACAGCTTGGGTGGCAATGATTCCCTCTCCATCTTCTCCTCATGCACCATTTTTCCCTCAGTGCTTAAATTGGTTGTTGGATAATCAACTCCTAGACGGTTCCTGGGGTCTTCCTGATTGCCATCCATTACTGAGGAATGATGCTCTCTTATCTACCTTAGCATGCATCCTTGCATTAAAGCAATGGGGTGTTGGAGAAGATCAAATTAACAAGGGTACTTTACTCCTCCTAACTATTGCTTTCTCTGGTGTTGCATAAATGAAGTTTCTTGATATTCCTCCAGGTCTTCAGTTTATTGAGTCAAACATTACTTCAATCAATGATGAGAAGCAACACCCTCCCATAGGATTTGGTATACTTTTTCCTTCTATGATTGAATATGCACAAAATTTGGGCATTAACCTTCCAATTGGAGCTACAAGCTTGGAAACAATGATCCAAAAGAGAGAACTAGAGCTGCAAAGGTAGCATTTTAGCTTTATACTGTATGCATTTCAAGATTTTTCCTGTCTTTGAAATATTTATGAATTTTGGGGTCCTTTGGCCAACTTCTTGGTGCCAAGAATTTCGAAGTAGAGAGATCTTATTTTCCATTTTGCTTAAATTCCCTAAGCTGGCCTCTTTCTGATGCATCTCTTTAGAGGTAGTGAAAGCAACTCACAAGGGTGGAGAGAATATCTAGCATATGTTTCAGAAGGAATGCTGGAATCACAAGACTGGAAAACAGTCATGAAATATCAAAGAAAGAATGGATCTTTGTTTAATTCACCCGCTACAACAGCAGCTGTTTTTAAGCACCTTAAGAATGCTGAATGTCTTAATTACCTCCAATCCTTATTAGAGAAGTTTGGGAATGCAGGTATGTTTCCAGACTTATGTTTTTCTTAATTTAGTTTCACTGACTATTTTTTTGTAGATTAATTGGCCTCTCTTTTTTTTTTAAAAAAAAATTATCAGTTCCAACAATTTATCCTCTGGATATATATGTGCGTCTCTATATGATTGATAGTCTTGAAAGGTTGGGTATTAATCATCATTTCAAAGAGGAAATTCGAAGTGTATTGGATGAAACATACAGGTAATAACCCATTTGAGGTGCATGCACTTGTTTATGTAAAATATTAACATTATGTCAGTAACTGGAGAAGTAGGAAAGAAATTATAAAAGTGTGTGATGAAAATATAGATACCATTTTATTTATTGTATTCACCATCCTTCAATAGTAAGCTTGAAAACACTCAAACATTTATCAAAGCATATGAACTTTTCATTTTCATCCATTGAATCTCTCTGTATATATAATTTGTGGAAAAAAAAAAAAAAAAACAGATATTGGATCCAAGGAGTGGAAGATATATTCTTAGACCCCACCACCTGTGCAATGGCTTTTCGAATGTTGCGTCTCAATGGCTATGATGTATCTTCAGGTTGGATCATTTGTAACGTTTTAGTAGTTCAGAATTTTTGCCTTTTAGATCAAGGCCAAAGAAGCTAATCTGTATATTGTATCTTTGCAGATCCATTTTATCAATATTCTGAAGATAAATTTGCCGACTCCTTGAAAGGGTACTTGAAGGATGCTGGTGCTGTTATAGAGTTATATAGGGCTTCACAAGCCATTATACATCCTGATGAATCAGTTTTGGTGAGACAAGGTTTGTGGACAAAACATCTTTTGAAGCAGGAATCCTCCCCTTACCAATTATATGCTGATAAACTTCGTCATTATGTTGACCTAGAGGTAGTTTCTTGTCTTAATCTTTCCAAAAATTAGTTACATATTTTTATACAATCTTATAATCCTTCCTGAAAACTGCAATATCTTTTTGTATTTTAGGTCAATGATCTTCTTAATTTTCCTTATCATGCAAATTTGGAACGATTGTTAAACCGGAGATCAATGGAGCATTATAATGTAGAAGAAACAAGAATTTTAAAAACATCATACAGGTGGGCGTTTGATAATTTGTTTCCCTTGTCTCAAGTTCCTTATTTTGTTCCCCTCTTTTTGAAATCAAATCCATGACTGTTGTATGGTTCAGATCTTGCAATCTTGCAAACCAAGAAATTCTAAAGCTAGCAGTAGAAGACTTCAATATCTGCCAATCAATACAAATCGAAGAGTTGAAACAGCTTTCAAGGTATATTTTGTTTTTTCTCTTTTTAAATTTTCAAATATATACATTAGGCTATAAATCCATTTAGAAAGATCATAATAATAGATGAAGGTATGGTAATGCAAACCACAGACAGTTTTAAGTGTATCTTCCTCATGCTTTCACTTTGGCCTGAAATCATTGAGGAATCTGGGTTCTTTTGTTCAAGCTACGGTTTATGCTTGGTTATGTAGAAACTTTCTTCAAACATGTATCATGAAGGTAGTATCCAACTCATTTTGATTTTTGACCGAGGAACATGCACTATGTTGAACTCAACTGTTTGAACAGATGAACTGGAGGTGAAAGAATTCTGGAATTGAACCAGAATTTGTAGGACCAAACACTAAGACAGGCCTATGCCTTAACAATGACTCTCCTCCTTCAAACTAACCACAGCAAATAAACTGTCAGACCTACATAAGAAACACCCATAAAATTGCCACACAACATATCATATTATTAATTCTTTTTAGTACAGAGCAGCCTAAGAACATTAGCTACTTGGAGTGCTATAAGAACATGAGCTGTAATAATAAGATCATTGTAGAACATATCATATTATTAATTCTTTTTAGTACAGAGCAGCCTAAGAACATTAGCTACTTGGAGTGCTATAAGAAAATGAGCTGTAACAATAAGATCATTGTCTAACTTCTCTTTAATGAAGTGTCTATTTATCTCAATGTGTTTGGTCCTGTCATGTTGAACTGGATTGTGAGCAATACTAATGGCTGACTCCTGACTTCTTGTCATGAAAAACTTCATAGGGATTTCAACTTTAATCCAGAGATCATCAAGAATAATCTTCATTCATAGTCCTTCACATATGCCCTGTGCCAAAGCTCAAAACTCAGCCTCAGCACTAGACCAAGCAGCCACATTCTGCTTCTTGCTCCTCCAAGTCACCAAATTTCCCCCTCAATAACACACAGTACCCAGAATTTGTAGGACAGAACATTAACATGGGCACAAGCCTTCCCAAGGAATCTCACTACTTCAAACAATTGACAAATTATCTCATAATGAATCAGAAAACTGTCACACCTACTTAAGAACACACCTAACTTCCATAAAGCACAACTCATAACTGTCCTATCTCAGATCCTCAAATTTGATCAAACTGTACTATACTATATCATACGCAGGTGGGTTGTTGAGAACAGACTAGACACGCTAAAATTTGCAAGGCAGAAACTGGCTTATTGTTACTTCTCCAGTGCAGCTACTCTTTTCTCCCCTGAACTTTCTGATGCTCGCATATCATGGGCAAAAAATGGGGTGCTCACGACAGTTGTTGATGATTTCTTTGATGTTGGGGCTTCTGAAGAGGAACAAGTGGACCTTATTCAACTAGTTGAGAAGTATATTCTTATTATTAATTGACACGGCCATCTGTTGATTTTTAACTGAATTCTATCACAATTTTCCTGCACAAACAGTGATGTTATGACATTTGAACTGCAGGTGGGATGTAGATATCAATACTGTTAGTTGTTCTGAGACAGTTAAGATAATATTTTCTGCAATTCACAACACAGTTTGTGAGATTGGAGAGAAATCAGTCAAGCGGCAAGGACGCAATGTGAAAAACAATGTTATCAAGATTGTGAGACATTTCTTCATGTTTCTGCCTGCATTTTCTACTAATGCTGTTTTGATTTTCCAATACAGTCAATTGTCACCAGTGTCATGTTTTGGGTAATATCAAAAGTGTAGCCCTGAAACATTTATGCACCAGTCCCTCAAATTAAAGAAAATTTCTAATGCTGAATATTTCCCATGCAAAACCTTAACACGACCTGTTATGCATATTAATGGAATACTAGTTTGACAACTTTAGATTTACTACAATGACTTGAAAATTTGCATAGGAGTTCTTCCAAATAAGATAATTTTCTTAACCAGTGGATTGAATTTTTCTACTTTTTACAGTGGTTGAATTTGATCCAGTCAATGTTTAAAGAATCTGAGTGGTTGAGAACCAAGACTTTGCCAACAATTGATGAGTATATGCAAAATGCATACATATCATTTGCCTTAGGTCCAATTGTTCTTCCAGCTCTCTATCTTGTTGGACCTAAGCTTTCAGATGAAGTTATTGAAAATCAGGAGTTGAACTATCTATATAAGCTCATGAGCACTTGCGGTCGTCTTCTTAATGATATTCACAGTTTTAAGGTATATACTATTACTATATAGTCCACATCCTTGCTTCCTTGATTCCCTTCCTGGTTTTAAGGTGACTAATGTTTTTGTCTCTTTGTAGAGAGAATTCGAGGAAGGGAAATTGAATGCACTGGCTTTGCGTATTGCTCAAGGAACTGGAGTTATTACTGCAGAAGATGCCACCAAAGAGATGATGGGTATTGCTGAGGAAAAGAGAATAGAACTCCTGAGATTAATTTTGCAGGAGAAAGAAAGTGTAGTTCCCAGAGAATGCAAGGATTTGTTTTGGAAAATGATAAAAGTGTTGCATCTGTTTTACATGAAGGATGATGGATTTACTGCACATGACATGTACTCTAGTGTAAATGCAGTAATTAAAGATCCTGTCATCCTTAATGAATTGTTAGTACATGCTCAGCAGAACCTTAGTCCTGTCAAAGCCACTAATGTTGTAATGCCCCAGTCTAATTAGAATTAGACATGACAAGCAAGACGTGCACTTGCTTTTGGATTCTATATAAATAAAATGGCCCAATCTTTCCTAAGTTTAACTGATTTGTTTTGTTTTGCTTTGTTTTTATCTCTTTTAATCTTGGTACTTTTCATGATGATCATTTTTTTGTCTTGGTGTCTTAGGATCCAATCCTTAACCATAAATGTTAAGGATGCATCCCTGTAACGTTTTCTGGTGGATGAGATGAGGTTAAAGAGATGTCATTGCTCATTTGCGCAATTACTTTGAGTATGGTCCCCTTTGTCTGCTGACCCGCATAGTCACTAAACTTGGGGTTGGCATTCAGCTAGGAAAGAAAGGGATAGGTGCTAACTAGAATTTGATAAGCTAAATTAGCAAACAATATATGCTAATCTAGCATATTTATTTGAACAGGGTGTGTTATAAACTTTTTTAGTAGCGAATTTGATTCTCATGAATAAAAACTTGAACGTGCAATGTAACACCAGACAGCAAAAGGATTTAGGAAATGCTTAACAAGTAATCATGGTTAGATTACTAAAATTGGCGGGGATGTGAAAGTAAACTAAACAAAATGAAAGCATTATAGTTTTTCCCTTATATAGTAAAGGATATTGCTAACAAGTTTCATAAGAGCATTTATTAAGAAATAAATAGAACTTTTTTATTAGAAATAATGGTAAAATTACATTATTAAAAATCATAATGGGATGTGATGGTAATACTTTAGAGTTTTTCTTCAAGGGAAATTGTTAACATTCTCCTATAATAAATACATTTAGAAGTCATAAAACAAAAAAATAAAAATAAATGATAAAAAATGAAAACTCTTTATTTGTATGATCTCTTCCAAACTCATGATAATATTTTGTCATTTAATATATTGTTTCCATGCTACATTAGAACTATATGTCAATGTCTTCTTGATACGAAACACACTAACGGTTCTGCGCCTCTTATTAAAAACTTCAATAATAACAAGAAACTGAAATCAATTTCATTTGTCACCAAAAGATAATAATGCGAGAGCTCATATTATTATTGCTTGTTGATAACAAGAAACTTCACCAAACTGAAATCAATTTTCAAGCATTATCATTGCTTGTTGCTTCAGTGTTATCAATAGAGAAACATAAATGCTAGAGCTCCACAAAGCCACTTCATTGTTAGTATCTATTTGCATAAGGCATTGTTTGTCTATTTAGGATATCTTTCCAATCGATGTTCAATTCCTTCTATGCATGCTAAATAAATAAAACTTGTGAAAGTGTTTAGCAGAAAACTTCTTAGGGAGATTACCATTTTACTAATAGGATTTCGTTTTGGCAGTTCATTATGTTTAAAGCATCATCTGTAGTATATCATACAAAGTTAAATCAGTACATAAACAATATGCTTAGAGCCAGCACAGAACAGTACTCACTTCAGTAAAGTACAGAAATTAGAAAATTGAAAAGATTACTTCATTGGTCAAACTTAAATAAAAATTACATGTTTATAAAATTCCAAAAGTCGTTTGCATAGTAAAGATTTAAAGCAATTACTCACTTATATCATTCATTTCCTTTAACAAACAGCAACTACATCCAGTTATCTTCATAATCTAATGTGGCTGTCAAGATCCTCATGAAGTCATGTTCCATGTTACTATGGTCTTAGGAACCTAGAGACCCATTTAAAAAAGTGTATCTAAAGGAAAGAAAGATTAACCAGTGTTATGGTCCTAGTATGAAGGTTCACGGGGTCAAAGATCGTAAGAGTCCATCGCCGGTAACTACAAAATTCAATTGACACAAGATGTCTTAATTTAATTGTAGAAAGTAATGTTAATATTGTTTGCAGATCCATATTGTACGTAGGAATACAAATTTTATTCCAGTAAGAGGGAAATGAAGAATAATGTTGCAAAGCTGCATAAAATCAAATTTCAGTTTAAGCTACAAAATTAACACAGCATTAGCAAAATTTGCAGTATCATTGGCCAACAATGTGAAACTTTTCTAAATTTCAGACAACTAAAAATTCTGAAAGCTGGAAGAAACAACATACATCACTTCATTCCATAACAACTTTGGCACCAAGGGCTTTCAATTTCTCTATTATCTGCTCCCCTTCTTCCTTTGAAACACCTTTCTTTATAACAGAAGGTGTTTTTTCCACTAAATCCTTTGCCTCCTTCAAACCTAAATCAGTAAAGCCCCGGACCTCCTTAATTATTTTAATTTTGGAAGCCGCTTCATAGGACTCGAGTTTCAATTCGAAGACAGTTTTTTCCGGCTTTTGCTCCTCCTTTGAAGCTGTTGGTGCTTTTGCTGCCATTCCAGCCAAATTTGCTGCAGCTCCTGCTTTCATAAATCCCACATTAGGCATCTCCTTCACCCCCATTTTCTTCATCAGAACAAGACCCAATTCTGCAGCTTCAGCTACCGTAAGTGACGCGATTTCATCAACAAGCCTGAAAACTCTCTCCGATGGAGGGCCTCGATGATTGTTGGGATCAAATGTAGCAGGATCAAAATCAGCTGGGAGACTTCTTTGGTCAATTTCCACTTCCTCTACATCCTCCTCCTCCTCTTTCCGAGCAGGTTGACCAAAACTTCTGGAAAATACATTTATGTTACTAGCACTAAGCCGTACTACTGTTGGATGAAGGGGTTGTCTATACAAACTATTGGGTAGATAATGCCTTATTCTCAAAAGCAAACTCATTCTTGGTTTGTAGCACTGCGATCTCTCAATGCCAAATCAGTCCAGCTTGACACACATTGTGAACTCCTAATCAATAATTAAACAACCTGAAAACAGAACAAAACAGAGCAGAGCATTTTTTTAAACATTATCATCCAAAGCTTGTTGAAATATTGTATATCTTATACATGGATGATGTCATGGATCAAACTTTCAACTAACAAGATTATCACAACCAGAAAAATCATATGCTAGGATCACAGAATAGAAAGAAAAGTGCAACAAGTGTTAACTGTTAAGAGTAAAAATTAAAAAGTAAACTACCAAGGATATGTTTGGATATACTTCTCCAAAAGCACTTAGACAAGAAAATTAGGAGGAAAAATATAGAGCTGTCAAAACAGGTCATCCAATCCACCACAGGTTGGCCAATAGATGGGTCAACCCAACCCGACTTACCTTATAGTGAACTTACAAAAAATGAGCTTAATCTGGTTCACCACAAGTTGATGGATTAAATAGGTTAGCTCACTTAATTTTAAAACATTAAAAGAAACCTTTTTTTTTTTTCTAATGTTCAGCCCTCCTACGGTTCCAGCCATAATCAATAAATAACTATTAATCATGTTATTTGATCTTGATAGAACTAGAAACTAATTTAACTATGCGAATTGGAACTGAAAACTAATTTCAGTAAATAACTAATTAATAAACTATGCAAAGTCGTACCCGTGGGTGTGGAACAGTGACGGCAGGAGGGTTGTGTGTGGAACAGGGGCGGTTGCACAAGAGCGGTGCTAGGTGGCTGTCACAAAGACATCGAGCCGGAAGAGACAACCCTAAGTCCCTAACACGGAAATGTCTAAGTGAATGATGTCATGTAACCCTCCGTCAGTTGCTGGACTTGGACTGTGGATTTTGATTTTTTTAATTTTTTTTTTACGTCAGTGGGCTGTGGGTTCATTTTTATTTTTTCTTGTGTTAGTGGATTGATGAGCTAGCCTGACTCACCACGAATTCAACCCGGGTGAGCCGGGTTTTTAGTGAACTAGGTTGAATTTTCTATGGTATTGAAATTTGCAAATTCTTTTGGACTTAACTCGGTGAGTCCAATTAGTTCATGGGTTGTAACCTGTTTTAACAGCTCTAAGAGAATGAAATAAATTTTCTTATAAACTAAAATTAGCGTATAATCTCAATTCTCAAGTCATGGACCCCAATGCCACGCATAATCTATGGATGATTTCATAGAAGTGAACAGTTCTTGAAAGTTGAAAGAAACATTTAGAAGCTACTCGAAGTTAATAGCTTAAAAATATTGTAAATATAAGAATAATGAGCATATAGAAAACACATGAAACCACAAATCACCCGACTAACAAATTCCTAAACATGTTTCATCATGCCCGCACAACCAAATCTTATTCAGCTTACAACAAAGAATACATTCCAAAAATAAGTTTTACCCTCCTTCCCCACCCTAAAAAGATGCACATTTATTAACACCACCAAGTTATGAAACTCCAAAATAAAACACAGAAAATAACACAATAATATAAAATACCAAAAATAAAAACCAACGGCCTTTGCCACTGACACAGAACATTAAACATCAAAAGCATCAAATCATCATTCCAAGAGAATCACTTGCAAAAGTCAGCTAAACCAAACCCAAGATGCAAGCAAACAAAAATTAAAGAGAATAAGTCCCTTCTTTTTTTTCTGCAATATACAACGTTTACAGGTAAAACAAACATCATTCACCCCTAAATCAAATACGAGAAAGAAAAAAAAGACATTTTGGCAAATACCCAAAATTATTTTCCCAAACTTAAGGATGCCCAGAAAGAAGAAAACATAAATCATTGAGCAGAACGAAGAATCGGAGAGACCCAATTGTTACCTTAGTCTTAATCTGAGGTCACAGTCGCTTAACAACACCAAAGGAAGAACCAAGAAAAACAGCAGCAATGGTAGTAACCAGTGAAAAGCCTCGTTCCAGTGTGGGTAGGTTTGCACTTCGCAGAAAATTTAAAAAAAAAAAATTAAAAATTAAAAAATTGGTGGCATTGGTAGGTCTGGGCTTGAATGCGCTTTCATTGGGCCGGCCCGTTAACGCTTATTAAGGGGTCTATTTTTTTTTCTTATGATATATACACCATTTTATGATAAGTACACCTTTTAAAAAAAAAATTTAATATATTTAATTTTTTATTTTTAGGTATCTAATTTTTAATTTAGTATTTTTTTTATTTGTTTACATATATTTTTCTACTCATGATATATATATTAAATACACCTTCTTTTCCTTTTTTAATAAAAATAAATTCTTGAAATATTATGAACATAAAAAATAAGAAAAAAATTATAAATTAAAAAACAAAAGAATAAAAATAAAAAATACAGGATAAAAAATTAAAGATATTTTAAAAATAAAAAAGAGGAGGTGTACTTATAATTAAAAAGGTGGTGTATATATATCATCAACCATTTTTTTCTTACTTTCCAGATTTAAAAATTTTGTTTTAAGTTTTTTTAATTTTAAAAAAATTATTTTAATCTTTCAATATATTTTCGATGTCTTAAATTTAAATTTTATATTTTTAATTACAAAACACAATATATATATATATATATATATATATATATATATATATATATATAGTCCCTCTGCTCACATGTTACTAATAAATCTACTAAAAAAAAAATTTCCTATGACTGAATATGTCGAACATAATTCTCATACTACTGTCCTTACAAGTAATGTATTGGATTAGGATTTTAAAGGACTTTTTTAGTTAAAAAAAATCCTGCGGATTTTAAAAGACTTTGCAGGATTTTCATGACTTTTAAGATTTTGCAGGATTCTATAAGACTTAAAATCAGGATTTTAATGGATTCTGCAAGACTTTTAAATCAGGATTTTAATGGATTCTGTGGGATTTTGTGGATTTTGTAGATTTTTTGTGGAGTTTTGACATTTGATAAGATTTTAAAATAAAATTCATACATTCAAATTTAAAAAGAGTCAAAGACAAAAATAATAAAAAAACAATAATGTCTAGATAAATAATAATAATAATAATAATAATAATAATTGTCCATAATATCCTATCCTCTTTTTATAGCATCTACTATCAATTGTAACAATTCATCGGAATCCTCCTTATTCCAAGCTTCATATTTTTTTCTCTTTTCCTTTTCCTTTATTATTTCCTTGTAAATCTCCCATTTGAATTACTAAAACAATATATGTTGAAAACTAGTTATATAAATAATTATGGATAAGAGACAAAATCAATAAAATTATATTATTATTTTTAGAAGCACACCAATCATACAAGATCAAATATATCTTGGTTATCCCAATGGATCAAATACCTCAGCCATTATAAAAAAAAAAAACATGCAAAAACAGAAATATAGAAACATAAGATAATTTTTTATATAAAAAAAATCAGTATATTTGATACTGGGAAAATATTTAGATATATAATTTTTTTTTATATAAACAAAAGTATTTAGATATAGAGAATATATATATATATATATATATATATATATATATATATATATATATATAATTTAGTTATATATTATATGATAATTTTTAACGATATTTATAAATGTAAATTATTCTAACAAATGTTTTAACAATATTTTCTTTTTTTAAAAAAAATAAGCTAATGAAGGCATAAATCCTAAACCCTAAAAAATTAGATACTACAATGTCTTATGTTAATTTTCTTTTTTTAAAATATAAAAAAAATCCTAATTTTATAATATAAAAATAAAAAGAAAAATTCATAGTAAAAAAAATAAAATAATTGTTGAGTCATAAAATGAGGAAGGATAAGAGTAACAAATTAAGGGAAGGAGAGAGATCGCAATTTTTATGCTGAGAGAGTTCTTCTCCCAATTAAGATCCATTTTCATCTCATTCTACTCACAGAAACCCTAACAAATTCATCTTATATATATATATATATATATATATATATATATATATATATATATATATATATATATATATATATATATATATATATATGTAGAGATTATGATATCAATTTCATCTTTCACCTTTTTCTTTTCTTGACGTGTGTTATAAAAAAAATTATCACTTGAAAGTTAAAATTTCAATCGTTTTTTTGTGTTATATAAAGGAACAAATTCAACTACATAGAATAAAATAAAGCAAGTCAATTAAAGAGAACTAACAGAAAAATATAACAAGTCAATGACACTATCATTTACATATCAAAGTTTCACAAAATAGGGGAATGAGATGAGAACAGTACTACAATATTATATATGAGCAATGAATAATAGTGTAGTATTATTAGTAGAGAAAAAAATGGAGAAGACAGGAGCATAGAAAAAAAACATATGAAAAATTCACTTGAAAATTCTTGAAACACTTGAAAAGTCACTTCAAACAATCCTTCAAAATCCGATGGGTTTGGATGGGATTGTTTTATGAATCTGGTATTTATAGATAACACTAGAAAGTCCTTCAAAATCCCTCTCATACAACAATCCTTTAAAATCTTTATATTTTTGAATACCAATGGATTGTTTTTAAGTTGTAAAAAATCTCAAATGAATACCAGTGGATTTTAATGGACTCTTTAAAAAATCTTGAAAATCCAGATTGAATACCACTGGATTGTTTTTAAGTGACATAAAATCCTGATTGAATACCAATGGACTTTTTTACTCAAAAAAAAGTCTTTTAAAATCCTACGAAATCCTAAACCAATACACCCCCCTAAGTCAACTGATACTATATAACTCTTTCATTTTTTTCACTCTTGATTATGTTATTAATGGTCTTTAGGGACTAAAGTAATGTTTTTTAAAATTACAAGAATTAAAAAGATAAATTTTAAATTTTAAATATCAAAATATTTTTTTTATAATTTGAAGAGTAAAAACATAAATTTTAAATTTGGAAGATAAAAATATATATCCCAAATTTGGAGGACAAAAATATAAATAAACCTAATTTTTTTTTTAAAATTTACTTATGTTTATAATTTTGAATATTCTATCAATTCATTGTCAAATCAATTTACATTTAGATTAAAAATCGAGGTCAAATGTTTCTACAGGTTTTCATATTTGTTTAAAAGCATAAAGCTAATATTTCGATTGAATTCAATTTTAACAAATAGAATTGTCTGTGCATTTAGATCTTAATCAAAGCACAGAATTAAAATTTTTAACTCAACTATGGGTTTTTCAATTAGAATGTTGGAAACTATTTGGTTTGATATAAAAAGAATGGCCTACAATTGATTCTTTGATTTATCAGATTTAAAAAATGGAAAATTGTATCAAAATTTTAAGTCTAATTAAAATCGAAATATACTACAATTGAAACAATTTCCACTATAAACACATACTAAAAATTTTGATCCATGGCATCTTTCAAATTCCACATACGAATATGTTTATAGCTTAAAAAACTTCAAAGAAAATCACCTTATTAGTTTGTATGAAAATAATATAAAAATATCAAAATTAAGTGATAGGAAACTTAATTCTATTTAAGTCGTTCCAAATTTGAGCTTTATTAATGAAAAATATATTAGAAGATACTTTATCTCATAAATCAATTAAGTCGACTCAACTAAGATTAATCAAAGTCCAATGACTTAGTTTATGAATATCAAGAGTTTCATTAAAAAAAAATGTGTTTAAAGTAATTTGAAAGCCCGGAAGGATTAAGTAGAGTTTTATTTAAAAATAATAATAATAATAAATAATTAAAATAATAAAAAAAAATTTTGAACAATTGGGATACTTTTGTATATGGTGACTTGGTTAGGCACTTTGGATTCCAAGTTAGGTTGTGGGTTGATGGTCTTGTAGGTTGTTATTAGTTTGTTATAAGGCATGGTGACTTGCTAGTGCTTGTGGATTTGCAAATCCTAATGTCTTAATAATATTCACCACTCTTTTAGATTCATGTTATAATAAATTCAATGGATAAGCATGACAAGAAAAGAATTATTTGTGAGAAGGGGGAACCCTTCTAGAGTGAATAAGTAACCTCTTTAAAATAAAAATTAAGTTTATCATTACTTAGTTTATGAAAAAATTACTTTAAAAAGAAATCATTCTAAACTTAGTGATATATATTGAAATTGTGTCATTGGAATGTCTAAATGTCACTAGCCCTCTATAAATGTTTGTTGTATCTAAGATTTTATGGTTTATTTATTTTAGGTTTTTTTCCCTTGATTTGTAAGACACGTAAAAAGTTTATAACGTCTTTTAAGGAAATTGACGTGTATAAGTCTATAAGGATGACATGAAATGTAATATTGGCACCATATAAGTTATGTTGTGAAATGTATTGAAAATGATGTGAATGTGATTACATGTATATGTGTATGAATTTATGTGTTATGTATTAGTATTGTTTGACCTTTTCAATTCATATCAAAGAATATTGTCAAAAATATTTTCACTTCCTGTGTTTGTTTTTTTCTACTTGTTATTTGTGTTGAATACCAACTTTCAGATGAGTATCTAGTTGAATAGGATGAGCATGTTTGAGAAGAAACTTAGGCTTTAGGATTTTTTTTTATAGTTATTTTGGGACATGTTACATTGGAACTAATGAGTAATGTTTTTTTCTTTTGGTTGTTTCAAGTGGGCTTTATAGTTGTATAAACTTATACTGACTTTTGTAAAGATTGTTTAAGTGCATAATTTACTTTATTTATGTTTTTTTATTATAAAGGTTTTTATTCATTAGAGATTGCAAAAACGTGGGCATTTTATCCTTTTCAAATTAGTTTTTTTTTTTTTTTTTTGGTGTTGCGATTAGTTATTTTATGAATTAATATAAGTACTTTAATTAAATTTTAACAAAATTGTTTTGAGCCAAAGGAGTGTTCCAAGAAATACTTGAAGTAAAACTTAGAGAGACTTATCCAAAAGAATGCTTAAAAATACATGATTAGTAAATAATTTGGTACCTCTATTATCTTAGTGAAATTTTGACTTTATTTTTTAAATTATTTTTTAATCTCAATAGTTTTTGCTTACTTTACCTTTTAGTCTTTATAGCTTAAAATATATATTTTTAGTCTATATGTTTATCTTTTTCAATCTTTTTTAGTTCTTATAGTTTAAGATAGATTTTTTTAGCCTCTTTACTTGCAGTTTTTTAATTATTTTAATCCTTATCATTAAGTTTTTTTTTGTAATGTTATATATTTTATGTTAACCTGAAAAAGATTTTCAATTTTATGAGAATAAAAAAATATTTTAATAATAAATGTTATAAGTGAAGATATAAAAGAGACACAAAGTAATTTAGAATAAGTTCAATAAAATAAATTCGATATCAAAAGCATAGTTAAATTAATACATATGTCATGTCAATATAAAAGAAACGATGTTACAAAAAAATTATTGATTAATACATATGTCATGTCAAAATAAAAGAAACGATGTTACAAAAAAATTGTTGATTAAGATTAAAAGGATTGAAAGATTACTAACATAAGGAGTGAAACAATTTATTTTTAATTAGAGAACTAAAAAGATTGAAAAATATAAATAAAGATTAAAAAAATTATTTTAAACTATAAAAACTTAAAATTAAAATAAGTAAAATTCTATAAAAAAAATATTTTAACCTCCTTTTTTTTAATACAATAGTGACAATAAGGTATTTATACTTATTATTTTTTTAAAAAAAAATTCAGATACTTCCCTACAAACCAAGTCTTAGCTCATAGCCATTATATTGGATATGTGCTTGCATACATACATAATTCCAAAACTAATAAAAGTAAGATAAATTTTAGAATGGATTTTTTAATATACTCTTTTAAACATGTATATTATCATTGAACAAAATTCATTGCAAATAACAAAAAAAAATGATAATGAATCTTATTTTTTATTTAATGAATAAGCTCCACCAATAATTTTATAAATTTTAATCAATAAAAATATATTACTAACACTTCTTTAAAATAATATATACCTTATTAAAGTCAATCCTATCTTTATTTTAAAAAGACTTTCATAAATTTCATATTCATATTAAAATAGACTACATTATACAGAAAGTAAAATAGAAAGCAAAAGCTAAACATAATTCCAGTTAATTACCTATATATTACTCGTGTAAATTTTTTTTACATTGACAATTAATTATATCTTTTAATTGTGTCATGTCACTATAAACACATTTATTTACATTTATTTTTAACAGTGACAATAACACAACTAAAAGATATAATTGATTGCTAGTATAAAAAATCTTTACACTAACAATGTATAGCCGATTAACTCTTTATATATTTCACAAAGATGCATCATTCTGGATTTGTTGTGCCCACTCTCAAGCTACTATAGAATATTAATGAGCCACAAGATGATTTCTAACATGAGTCTGA
Organism: Cajanus cajan; assembly: GCF_000230855.2. Classification (NCBI taxonomy): domain Eukaryota; kingdom Viridiplantae; phylum Streptophyta; class Magnoliopsida; order Fabales; family Fabaceae; genus Cajanus; species Cajanus cajan. The sequence continues at coordinate 26,151,386 of NC_138526.1, forward strand.
TTTGGTGCATAAATGCCTAAAAAGACAAATTATATTTGTAAAAAAATACATATAATAAAAGATAAGTAAACAAGAGAGAAGAACGTATGACACGATGATGATTGATATGGTAAAGTGGTAGTGTTATAGAGAGTAATGTTTAATTTTCATTTCTATTCACCGTAAAAATTTTAGAAAGTATACTTGAATTTTCATGCATAGGTAAATATTTTTACATGGTGAATAAATAACAAATCATATTAAATGGAACGTTTAAATTGTATTATAATATGTGATTGAATAATATAGTAAATATATCCCTTTTATCATTAATTAGTGAAAAAAAACTCTTTATGTATCTATAATAATTTTTAATATATATATATATATATATATATATATATATATATATATATATATATATTAGTGGGATAGTGTGTGATTATATATTAATAATTTTAAAAATAAAATTTATTTACAAAAAAACTTTTTTATCTCCTATCATACAATTTATATAATATTTATAAAGAGTTAAATTTGTTAAAAATTCATGTGTATACTAAAATAAGGAATCAATTTTATTATATATAAGTATAAATGCATTCTAATTAAATTTTAGAATATAAAAAAAGTATTTAAATAAATAATATATAAAATAAAAGTTAATTAACAAAAACACTTTTTAACACTCTCTTTCTTATACACATTTTCTTATTTTGTAAAATTTATGTATGTAACAATATCTCATTTACTTGATTACATTCATTTTTACTAATGAGAAGTTTGCACCTGATTGATTGGTTGTGTGCTAATCCAAATGGTTGTGTACTTGATTACATTCATTTTAGTCTTTAAATTTTTTTAAAATTTAATTTTTAGTGTTTAAATTAAAGTTTGACTAAGCAAGGTCCTTCAACCATAAATTTATTATAAAAGTTAAATTATTTTTTAATAATTATTTTGAAATTATATACAAGGTAGTTTTTAATTTTAACTAATAATTAGTAGTTTTTTTAACTGTTTGGATATCTACCTAGCCATGCTTCCTTATAAATACGTATGGTATCTCTCTAGTTTCTTTCATCATCAGCACCAGCTTCCATTCTCTTAGGTTCTTATTTTCTTCTTTCGTTTTTCATTTTGTTGTGAAAAAAAGATGCAACAATATGGTTCTTGAATTTCTGATAATAAGTTTCTTGTATGTATGATTCCTTATTTAAGTCTTTGATTGATGATAAATTAAATTTCTCTAACTTTTACTCTTTTTTGTGGTTCTTGAATTTATATTTTCTTTTCTTTCTTTCCTTTTTTATGGTTCTGAAAAAATACCTTTCGTTCTGAATTTTTGTTTCATTTCACATTTTTCTTCTTTTTTTCTTAAATATTATTTTCTTATTTGTCATTTTTCTTCTTATATCCATCATTGACGAGAAAAAAAAAAACTGTAACATTATAATTGGATTCTTTCCATGATTCTTTGTATTTGAGTATATGAAGATAAATTTCTCTCAAATTCACTTTTTATTGTGGTTCTTGATTTTATATTTTGCTTTCTTTCTCTCCTTTTTTTAAGTTCTTTGTAAAATACTTTTTGTTTCATTCTTCATTTCTTTTATTTTAGAAAGTTTCTTTAAATATTCAAAGGCGAAAACAAATGATGAGTTGACTATTTCTTTGTTTCTATGTCTTTGATTTCTACTCAGATTCATAAATGTGAACAGAAATTTAGTAGATGAGAGGCACAAATTCTTTTCAAAATCTCAATTTTGATTTTTCTTTAGATATTTTCCGATGATAATTTGACTTAAAAAAATTGAATTATCTTTTTTAGGGTTTTTATTTTGGTTTTTACTATTCTGCTTGACGATTTATGAATCAATATCACAAGTTAGCATTTATAATTTATTTTAGAATTCTCAGAGAATAATTTATAAATTATTTAATTAAATTTCTATTTCCTTTTTCTTTTTTCCTTTTACTCCATGACATGTAATAAAAAAAATTAAATTTCTGTTTCTTGCAAAATTTAGATAATTTATTTAGAATTCTCTTTTTGAGAGTAATTTATAATTTATTTAATTAAATTTATATTTCTTGCAGACTATCTACACTTTCATTTTTGGTTGCAACACATTTACACTAGTACACAAAGGGTGTTTTACGTCGTGTATTTTGACCATTTTACGTCGGAAAAGGGTCCGACGTTAATACGGGAGTCGTAAATTTACGTCGCCACTGGAAGACGACGTAAATTTACGTCGGGCAACTTTTCAGACCGACGTAAAAAGGGTCAAAATCGTGCCACAAATTTACGTCGGACGTGGCCTTGTCCGACGTAAATTTACGTCGGTCTTTGCCAGGCCCGACGTAAATTTACGTCGGACAACGCCATGTCCGACGTAAATTGTGGCAGTTTTTTTTTTAAAAACGTTTGTAAATTGATATACCCAACACCTGCATATAAATATAATCCAGAATACCAAATCTAAACCAGGCAGTCCAGAATAGAAATTCAAATTGTATTTCAAAATTGAATGACAAAAAGAAAATAATATATAAATCTTAAAAAACATAAATTATGACAATGTAAATCCTATTATCCTAAAAAAGCTATAAAACATGTTTGTCAATGCTATCTAAATAACTAACTATCAAACTATAAAACATAATATCTAACTAACTAAACTTAGAAAAAAAGTTGCCCATTGTTCTCTTATCTTGAGCATCTCATCTTCGGGCAATGGAGATGGATCTTGAAAGACCTGAAAGGGTAATTTAAGTGTCATTAATATGCAATGTTAATTATTCTAAAGGTAAATATAGTTAAATAAATTTTGATATGAATTACCTGCGCCCAAGAATCAATAATACCCGCAGAAACTATGGCTTTCATCCAATACATGATGTAATAGCCACATTCAAACGAGTCTTGTTGCTTATTACACTAAAATGAGAAACAAATAACTATTAATTCCAAAGTCAATAAATTTAAATATTATTGACTGTATGAATTAATTTGCTAACCTTAGGGTATATGAAATGCAATGACTTTGATGATCTGGCTCTTCCACTTAATATATTAGCTCCAGACACGATTCTAATTAATTGAAATAAAAATAAATGTTAGCCAATATATATAATTACAGTGTTAAAACATAATGAAAAAATTTAGTTACCCATGTAATTGGCTTTTAATTTCCTGGCTTGGTTTTCGATGAAGTGAACAAAACCACACCACGGTATATTCCTTAGGAATGATTACCATTAACTGCCAATGAGACCTACATTGTATGACAAACAAATCAGTTAAAAAATTACCATGATTAAAAAATCAATTAAAAAACTAACCCGTCAATGTATGGAGCCATGTATATATGTCTTCTTGAGTCACTCATCCATGTTTGCATATATTGTTGGATCTGGACCTGAGTGTTTCCTGATTTTTGGATGGATTGAGGCTCAATAAATCCATATACTTCTGCTTGTGCTTGCTCCACACTCAATTTGTCCATGTACCTAACACAAATAATTATTATAAGTTAAATGTAATTATTGTAAATTTAGACTCATAAAAGAAAATATGACTTACATGGCCCACAACTGTATGATAGATATATTTAACATGGAGGTTCCCCCAACAATCTCTAATGCATCAGGCAGAGATATGTATAGTGGAACATCAGAGCTATCAACTCCAAAAACTCTAATGTCCCACTGCAATTGAATTGGTTGCTTCTTTAATCGTGGTAATTTGATTAGAAGCTTAGATATGGGATCATCCTCAGCTTCTGCGATATTAGCATCATGAACATGAGGTTCTCTCATGACCTCCTTACCACGATCGATAAAATCCTAAAGAAATAATGAAAATTAGTTAAACAATAATAGAATTATAAGAATCTAAAAGAGCAATAATATAATTACCTTTGCCCGTGCTGAAAGCGGCATGACCAAACATTTTGGCCAAGCTAAGAATGTGCCGGTTGCCTGCCCCACTAGTTGAACCTCTGTATTGGGCAAAGGCACTGGAGCAGCAGCATCTTGAACTTGGTCAACCACAACCCGTGTCCAGTCTGGCTGTAGAGGGACACCATGGATGGTTGAGCCACCCTCAAATACTCGGCCAATAGCCACTAACCGTGGGGGGTCATCCTCAACATATAACTCGCACTGGTTTGGTACATCAGTGTGAGCATGTTCCCCTGAGAAATTTGGAGCAGCACAACTCCCTTTAGTGCTGACTCGAACACCATCATGAGCAACTGCAGTCTGTTGCTGAGAACGAGCCAAAAGTTCAAACTTCTCTTCAAACTGTTTTTCAATATTCTTCAGTTTCTCTTCAAACTGCATCTCCAATCTCTGCTCCAATTTCTGTATAACCTCTTGACTGCAAGAGTCGACAGTGCTCCTCGATGATCGGCCACCAAAGAAATCTCGGTGGCTCCAAGAACCACCAACACCACGCACACGACCTCCGTGCTCTGGCTTTCCTATGGCCGTTGTGAGGATATCATTCCGACCATCGGAAACAAATGAGCCTTGGGTGCTCTGCTCAACTAAATCCTCCTGCAACAATAAGGAAGATTAAAAAATCTTATGAATTAAATGAGTTGAAATGAAGAGTCTTAATTTGTATATTTTTACTTACTATTTTATTAGCAACGACCCTTGCAGACTCAGAAGTCATTTGCCCATCTGGTTTTGTCCGGGCTGCTATCCACATCTCATGGCGGGGAGGTGACTCCACACGGTCAGCATCCTCAACCCCTGCTGCCTGTGCCCTAGCCTTCTTCATTTGCTTTTTTTTTTCTTTCATATCCCCCTCTTGACAATAGATGGGGTGCATCATTCTTGGCTTGTCGTTCTTGGGCAGCTATTCTTTTAGCCTGCAATAATACAAAAAAAAATGAGATAAATTAAAATATACCTTAAGTATTTGTGTCAATGTAAAAGTTATCGATAACTAACCTGCCACGAAGGGTCCAATCGAGTGGCACAAAATTGCATCCACTCCTCATCAGTGATCTGGTACTTTAGACAGGGAGTCTCATTTTGGCGCTCTCCAAATACATACTCCCGTGTCAAGAAAGTCTTGAAGTCTCTCCACCTGCTGGCAAGGGCAGATAACATCTTCCTCCTCATGCCCTCAGTGTTGGGAATGTCAAAATTTTGCTATGAAAATAACAACAAATAATAAATAATGTATTTAAGTTATATAATATTGAAAGGATGTGAAAGTATATACCTGAATATCCTGCCACATGAGGTTCTTGTCAACCTCCTGAACGTCATCCCATGATGGAATGATAATAGAAACATGTCGTCGAGCTAGGACTCCCAAATAGCTCTTAAACTTGGCAGCATTTGGGCCTGATGCCTTGCCAGAACGAGGATCCACCTCAACCGATGTCCTCTCCTTGGCAATGCGCCCAGCTGTCAACCCAGACAATCGAGTGACAGATCTACCTTCCCTCCTTCCACTGCCAGACCCAGAATCCTCCATAATCCTGAAAAAATTAAACTGTCATTATTAAAACAATGAATTAATTGAATAGACAAATAAAGTAAAAAAGATAATAACAATATAGCAACAAAATAACTAATAAAAAAACAAATAATACATAAACAGAAACCTATTAGGTTGGAATGTTTTCCCATATTCCTTCAGCATGATCACTTCGAATAGCATGTATTTCGTCCACTTCATTGTCCGCAATAGGACCAAATGATCTGCTTGAAAAAGACGGTGTCTCATGCATATCTAGAGACTCATCTTCGTGAGTTCCATGCATGGTTCTTCCTTCGAGGACCACTGACCATTTCTCATTACATGGATCATTTACATAAAAAATTCTGTGAAACTTTTATCAGTCCAACCATTTCTTGCTTTTAAACTAAACAATTTTAAAGTTGCTGATAATCTTGTAAACATACTGCATCCTGGGTATAATGGTTGCTCAAAATCAGACTTTAAGGTATCATACACATGTGCTCTTTCAAAATTTTCTTCACCAACATCACGTATCATCTCTTCTAAGTTATCGTTCATCCCTTCAAAATTTTCAGTTGTTGACATTGTTGGAATGTCTAATATTTCTCCGTGCCATGTCCATACTGTATAACTCTTCACAATACCATATATAAACAGGTGATCACGTATTTCTCCAACTTCTTGACGTATCTGATTCAAACATCGAACACATGGACAATAATATGCCCCTTTGATGGGTTTCCCATTTTCTCTTGCAAATTGTAAGAACTCTTCAACTCCATTTCTGTACTCTTGACTAATGCGACTTGCATTCATCCAACTTCGATTCATTATCTATATATTAACACAAATTAACTATTGACTCAGTTATTCATAATTTTTTTAACCTAAACTACAACCCTAAAAAATCGATGGTAAACTAAAGGTCAATGCCTAAAAAAAGTCTCTTCTTTAATGCATCTGGAACGCCCGTACTGAAACTAGAACGGGACGTTCCAGATCATCAAATTACAACAAAAAAAATTCCAGCAGAACGGGCCGTTCTCCTTGCAGAACGACCCGTTCCAGAGGAACAAATAGCAAAAAAAAAACAAATAAATTACGGGGACAACAAACTAACCTCAAACGACCAACGTGCTGACACTTACAAACTTGGATACGTTGAATGTAGCCGTAAACGCAGAGGGAGACTCAAGTAATTCAGAGGATTTCGTATAAACTGTGAGCGCGGGAATGAAAATGGGACTTTGGGGGCAATATAGGAGAACTATTACGTCGGATAAGGCGTCGCCGACGTAAATTTACGTCGCCCTTGTTGAACTCCGACGTAAATTTACGTCGGATTTGGGTGGGACCGACGTAAATTTACGTCGGACTACAGGGAACCGACGTAAATTTACGTCGGAATAGTGGTACCCGACGTAAATTAACGTCGGATTGGAGGTACCCGACGTAAATTACCTAATTTACGTCGGTCTAAGAGAGGTCCGACGTAAATTAGTCTCCACTTATTTACGAAACTGCCACCGCGTTTTTACAACGTCGGTGTTTGTGGTTTGCGACGTAAATTGGGTGACGTAAATACCCTTTTTTGCACTAGTGTTAGAAGAGACGAAAAAAATCTCATAATCTTATGTAACCTTTGTTGTAAGGGTTGAGTCTGGAAAGACTTGTTTGAGAAAGAATACTTGGTGTTAAGTCTGGAGAGGCTTGTTGTTCAAAGAATACTTGGGTAGTTGCTTGAAGAGGCAAGTCAAAGACTACTTAGGATTGAGCCAAAAGTGGCTTGTTGAAAGAATAATTGTATCTTGTTTAAAAAATAGTGAAACTCAATCTGGTTGGATTGAGAACTGGACGTAGTCTCGGTGGTTGAGATGAACCAGTATAAAATTCTTGTGTTTTATCCAACTCTTTTTCAACCCTTTGTTTGTTAAGTTTTTTTTTCTCTTCACTACTCAAACATGTGAATTTTTAATATACATTATTCAACCCCTTCTAGTATGTGTCTTTTCTCCATAATTTGGTATCAGAGTTCAACCTTTGACGAGGTTGAACATCTAACAATGCTAAAGGAAAATATCCACGATGGGAAGCAGTGAAAGACAATACTTACTAGAAGAAGTTTCTCTCACAACGCCTCTTGCCTTCGACAAAGAAAACTACCCATATTGGAGGGACTGGATGAAGATGTTCATCAAATTCACCCAATACCAACTCTAGAGAATTAAATTTCTGTTTCTTGCAGAATTTATAATTTATTTATAAATTTGGAATTCTCTTCTCAAGAATAATTTATAATTTATTAAATTATTTTTTCCTTGTAGAGTTTATATAATATATTTATAATTCTTTATTGAGAATAATTTAGAATTTATTTAATTAAATTTATGTTTCTTGCATAATTGATGTAATTTATTTAGAATTCCCTTCTAGAGAATAATTTATAATTTATTTAAATTTTTGTTTCCTTTTTCTATTTTCCTTTTACTCCATGACATGTAACCAAAAAGATTAAATTTATGTTTCTTGCAAAACTTAGATAATTTATTTAGAATTCTCTTCTTGAGAATAATTTATAATTTATAATTTATTTAATTAAATTTTTGTTTCTTGCAGAATTTATAATTTATTTAGAATTCTCTTTTTGAGACTAATCTATTTAATTAAATTTCTTTTTTTTTTTTTTGAGAATTTATAACATTTGAAATTTTTTTCTTGAGAATAATTTATAATTAATTTAATTTAATTTCTCTTTCTTGTAGAATTTAAATAATTTCTTTAGAATTCTTTTCTTGAGAATAATTTATGATTAATTCAATTAAATTTATATTTCTTGCAAAGTTAAAATAATTTATTTAGAATTCTCTTGTTGAGAACAAGTTATAGTTTATGTAATTAAATTTCTGTTTCTTGCTGAATCTATAATCTATTTAGAATTCTCTTTTTGAGAATAATTTATTTAATTAAATTTCTTTTTTTGAGAAATTTGTATAATTTATTTAGAATTATCTTCTTGAAAATAATTTATAATTTATTTAATTAAATTTCTATTTCTTGCAGAATTTATAATTTATTTAGAATTCTCTTCTTGAGAATAATTTATAATTTATTTAATTAAATTTTCATTTCTTGCAGAATATATAATTTATTTAGAATTCACTTATGAAGAATAATTTATAATTTGTTTAATTAAATTTTTATTTATTGAAGAATTTATAATTATTTGAAATTCTATTCTCGAGAATAATTTATAAGTTATTTAATTAAATTTCTGTTTCTCACAGAATTTATATAATATATTTAGAATTTTCTTATTGAAAATAATTCATAATTTGTTTAAATATATTTCTGATTCTTGACGAATTTATGCTTCTTAAGAATAGTTCGTAATTTATATTTAATTAAATTTCATTTTGTGGCAGAAATTTTTTAAATTTATTTATCATTATCTTCTTGAGTATAATTTATAATTTATTTAATTAATTTTATATTTCTTGCAGAATTTATATTTTATTTAGAACTCTTTTCTTGAGAATAATTTTAATATAATTACATTTCTTTTTCTGTCTTTTGTTTATTGCAGAGTTTTTATAATTTATAGTTTTAATTACTGAGAAAAAATTATATTTATAATTTATTAATTGATTAGATTATATTATTTATTAACTGCTATTTATATTTACAAGTTTATTGATTTTATAATTAGTTTCAAAAAAGATATTTAATCATATGTATATATATATATATATATATATATATATATATATTTATATGGGATTGTAACTCCTTTTTAGTAGGTGTGACACCCTTACTACCCCCAACACATATATAAATATTAATCATGTAAATAAATTAAAGAATAAAATTTTTAACGTTGGTAAAAGGGTTCACATAAAACCTTCATATTCATTTATCAATAACCAACATAATAATTGAAAATAAAATTTGAGAGTTTATAAATTGTTTTCAAAATCATATTTACAATTCCAAATCCATATAAAAATTTATGTCCTAAAAATCCTCTGCCCCGATGTCACAATATCAGAGCATACTCATAATTCAACTGTTGACATTCTAGATGTCACTCGTAGCCTGATCTTCCTCACTTAAAATATCCACAATTTGTACGGTAAGAAAAGAAAACATTTATACGAAAAGCACACAAGGAAAAACACAACATAATCATAACTCATTATAACTTAATATTCATAAATATTTCAACATATTGTATTTCAATCAATCATGCATCGTCATCACGTCATAATTCTCAATCACACCAATCATCACAAATCTTGCACTTCACAGTTCACACTATGCCAAGGTCACACTACCCATTTAACAATCCAAGGTCGTGCTCACCTCTGATATAACATTGTGCCAAGGTCACGATTCCCCTGTAGCATATCTAGCCCAGGGTCGTGCTCACTCCCGACATGTTATTCAAGGTCACGATACCCACGTAACAATCTAAGGCCATGCTCACCCCTGATATAACACTGTGCCAAGATCACGTTACCCCTAACCCAAGGTCGTGCTCACCCCTGACATGTTAACCAAGGTCACGATACCCATGTAACAATCTCGGGCCGTGCTCACCCTTAGTCATAGGTGTGAAGAACCACAATCACATCTCATTCACATTACACACAACATCTCATAGTTCAATTCCATACACACATCAGATAAGTCCAAAATAATAGGTTTCATACACCTTAAGCAATTCACATCTAAATCATCAATTTTTATCAAGTAATATAACAATAACATTCATAAATTAATATAATAATCAATGGAATTATCAATTTAATATAATTTTAACATAAACAGTAAAATCCCCAATTGTTCCAAAACCTAGCTCACAAGCACTTTTCTACAATTTCGTTCTCTCTCCCAGATCATCATTCTTACAAATTATTAGCATATTTCTAATCCCAGTAGTTGAAACTAAAACAGAGATCTCCTTGGTCTCCTCCTCTGAGTGCCCCTTAGTCTTCAAAGAGTGTAGAAGGAAAAGAAGAGAATGTAGAATAAAGGAGACAGAACTGAAAGAAGTCAGAACTAAAAGGTGTGCTTTTTGGAAGTGTCAGAGCTCTGTATTTATAGGCATCAAGTGTCGCCAGAACGGCCCGTTTCAAATCCGGAACAACTCGTTCTAGACTCTGACGACATGTGTAAAATTCACATCCAGAACGACCTGTTCTCAAACCAGAACGGCCCGTTCTGGGGTTGCATTTAACCCACAATGTCCATATTGGGAACGACCCGTTCTTAAACCAAAACGACCCGTTCCCAACTAGGGTTACAAGCCTTTTTCGTAGTTTGGAACGCCCCATTCCAATTTAGAAACGCCCCGTTCCCAACTAAGATTTGTAGGCAACTTTAGTATTTTGGAACGGCCCGTTCCAATTTGGGAACGACCCCTTCTGAGATACTAAATCACCCTTATTTTAGTAGTTTGGAACGGCCCGTTCCAATTTGGGAACGACCTGTTCTAGGCTACTAAATCACCCCTATTGGGCTTTAGGCCCTTGTACAGTCTGTGAAAATTGGGTTGTTACAATTCTCCTCTCCTTTTAGAAATTTCGTCCCCGAAATTCTCCTGAAAACAAAAATCGGTAGGCTCCTCGCATCTTGCTTTCTAACTCCCATGCCACCTCACTACCTTACTCATGTACAACTCTAACAATCTCACCAAGGAATGTCTATTATCAACGAGGGTAAGGCAAGTAAACTTGGTGAGTCTATCCACTATAACCAAAAAAGAATCAAATTTCGTAATCATCTTAGGCAAGCCTACAACCAAGGTTTATCTACACACCATCTCACTTCCAAAATGGGACGTCTAAAGGCTGCAAAAGTCCTAAAGACTTCTAGCATGCTAAACACGAGTACACAAATTCCTCTACTCCTCTCTTCACCTTAGGCCACTACGCTTCCTATGCCACTCTGATCATCTTAGTAGCTCATAAATTAATGTTAAGAGTACTCTTATGTCCCTCTTCTAATATCATCTTCCTTAATTCGGGATTACTAAGCACCCAAGTTTTGTTCTTGCACCTCAAAACAACGTCGATTCCTACTTAGAAAAGGTTATCTATACTCCTACCAATCTTCTTCACTTAGTTCACTAAGAAAGGCTCTAACTCCTAGGTTTCTCTAATCTCACTTTTAACATAATCAATTCAATGCTCCTAAGGGTAATCTCACACACCAAGCTTAAGTCTCTAAATTCTTCGATCAAATTCTAACCCTTAAATCATCAAAAATGATAGATCAATGATCATCATAATCAAGGTATCATTAGTTTTACTTCTATGATCCTCTCCAAAGATCAAACACCTAAGCGTACGTTCACTAGGTATACATACCAGATCTCTAATTTCACCACTCCATCTACACCCAAGTCAAACTCTTACCCATCACCTTATCCTATAGCCTCATATCTTGTCACCAAAATGAATCAACTAATTATGCTTCTCCAATTTCTTTCAACGATCCACTTGTTACTCAAGTCATACCTAGTTTTACACTACTAGGAGTAATCTCACAAGTCAAACTTAAATCCCAAATTTGAGCCAAAAGATCCATCTTTCTAATTGTCGCAACCCGAAAATTTTCGATCTTGTGACTAATGGTTTAAACATCCTTTTAAAGATCTCATCAATTAAGGAATGCCCGGACACCAGACTAATCCTTAATCAATGGTTTTGAAAATAGGTTCTATGGAGTCGCCACCAATGTTTTACTCAAAACATTGGAAAAAGAAAAGATTTTTAAAAGATCCAATAATGGCCTTCATAACCAGAATTGGGTTCGGGGGTCGGTTACGTGTAAGGAAGGTATTAAGCACCCTTACAACGCCCTAAATCGGTACCCTATGATGAAGTTAATGCGATAAGAAATAATAAATTAAATATTATATCCCCTTTTATTGATGATTATTTACATGATTTAAAATTTAAATTAAAAATTGACTCTAAAATATCTACATGATTGCTCTTATTATAAACAATATTTATCAAATGTAAGAAATAAAATAGAGAGAAGAAAATTGATTTGAATACCTCTTGAACGAGCTCTATTAATCTTCAAAGATGGAGATTTGGGTGCTTTTTGGCAACCCTTCACACTACAATGCCTCACAAAAATCTCAACAAATACAAAAAGAGAGGGAAAGAGAGAAAAAGAGAGAAATTTTGAGCTATAGGAAGTCTGGACGAAATTTCGGAGTCCGGAGAAATGAGCCCCAGCTGTCTATTTATAGACTTCAGGAAGGGGGTCCAGAACGGCCTGTTCCAAAATCAGAACGGCCGTTCTGGATATGGTCGTTGTGGGTTAATTTGGACCCTGGAACGGCCCGTTCTGAAACCGGAACGACCCGTTCCGGGGAACCAAAACGGCCCGTTCTGATTTCAGAACGGCCCGTTCCAGATTTAGGAACGGCCCGTTCCAGCCCCGTTCCAGTTCATCTTTTAACCCTTTTCGGATGAGTTTGGAACGGTCCGTTCCGATTTTGGAACGGCCCGTTCCAAATCTAGAACAGCCCGTTCTGGACCTTGGAACGACCCGTTCCGATTTTGGAACGGTCCGTTCCGGGCCAATAAAAAACTCAACTTGTGCTTTTGGGCCCTTTAAGGTCCTGTCTTCTTGATGGCGTGTTTCGGGAGCTCCTTCCCTTCATAACAGAGGTCCATGTCCTTGTTTGTATGCCCCCGGACGAAATTGGGTGTCTACAGCTGCCCCTCTTTACTTGTCCTTTGGAATAGTAATGTGTTGCTTTTCCAAAGGCAAGGAAAGACGTAGACATTTCGTCCGGGTCTTCTCTTCGTCTCTCTGATGCTTCTGCATTGTTTCCCTTGTGATAATGTGTTCCTTTATTTGTTGCTTGTTGAAGAAGGAGTATATTATAAGCTCAGCCTCTCCAGGCTGGACTGATATTCTAAGGCTTCAGCCGGCCTCCTCTAAGGTCAGGTAACCCACTTTGTTGTTGAAGTAGTTTTGTAGCTCAGCCTCTCCAAGCTGGACTGATATTCTAAGGCTTCAGCCGGCCTCCTCTAAGGTCAGGTAACCCACTTTGTTGTTGAAGTAGTTTTGTAGCTCAGCCTCTCCAAGCTGGACTGATATTCTAAGGCTTCAGCCGGCCTCCTCTAAGGTCAGGTAACCCACTTTTTTGTTGAAGTAGTTTCGTAGCTCAGCCTCTCCAAGTTGGACTGATATTTAAGGCTTCAGCCGGCCTCCTCTAAGGTCAGGTAACCCACTTTGTTCTTGTACTAGTTTTAGGGATCTAGCAACCCTTTCACTAAGGTCAGGTAACCCACTTTGTACTAGTTTTGGGGATCTAGTAACCCTTTTGCTAAGGTCAGGTAACCCAGCTGTTCTTGTACTTGGTGTCTTCTTGTTGGTGTTTGTTGGAATGAAAGACTGCCCCTAAGTGAACGGGCAAGAGATGTTTGATGTGCCCCTGTGTTGGTGGGCAGAGAATTAGATGGTTGACAGGGATTCTAATGTTGCCCCTGCCACTTGAGTATTGTGATGCCTCTCCAGGCGCCTTCATATGGGATGTTTGGTAAGAGTTTGGTGTTGCTCTTGTCAAGGTGAGTATTATAATTCCTCTCCAGGCGTCTTCTTGTTGTAGGTTTTTTTCTTTTCATTTCTTTGTTTAGCTTCGGCTTTTTCACATTTGAAGCTTGCCTTTTTCTGCTATTTTTAGATGCTTCGGCTTTTTCTACATGTACGAAGCTTGCCTTTTTTCTGTTTTATTTTGTGTTGTCATCATTGGTAGAGGGATCCCATCCCATGATGATGTTATTTGCTGAATCTTTATTAATGAGTATTATTTCGGAAGCCACTCCTGGCTTTGGTGAGGAAACCATTCCTAGTCTGGCATTCTCTTGGATCATCTTTCATTTGCTGAAGAAGTAAGGCGTGGTGACCTCTTCATGCTTATAGTTGCTTGCTTGGTCGATTCCATTCTATTCTACTATTGATGTGTCTTTGCTTAGTGGGCACGTAGAATCACTTGGGGTTTTTGTTTGTCACCGTTTCGACTCATGCTTGGCTTGTGAGCTTTTACGAGTGTTTTGTCCTGATGACTCTTCTTGACCCATAGCAAGTAGAATGCATGGATGCATGGATGCAAAGAAAATGCAAGACAAGAATGATTCTTTTATTTTTTTTGTGTAACGCCCTTCCATATGCCCCTAACTCATATGCATGCGATACAGTTTATGCTTGTGTTTGTTCCTAAAGATGCAATTCATTTTTTTTATATCGGGAAATTAACCTGTACGTGTTAAGGTTAATGATGACGATTCCTTTTCATTCATGTCGTTTATGATCATTGTTGGGATATGTTCTTTTGAACACGAGGTTCCAGTGGCTCCTCAATTATCAATGTGTAGTCAAGCGTCTCCCAACTCCGTTCAGGGACGTCTCGATCTTTCCTATGTGAGTATTCACTGTGCATTCTCCGTGTATATTTTTGGTACCATTTTAATGCCATAAGGGTCAAGCGAAAAGAAAGAAGGGATGTTTATATTTTTTCAAAAGATTGTTAGAATGGATTTTTTTTTTCAAAAGGGGTTTTTAGAAGAATGGCTGGCCAAGGTGGGCTTTAGTGTTTATGGCTATTAAACAAGGCATATTTGTTGCAAAGAAGCTATCATTGTGTTTTAGCCTTTTTGGAAAGTGGAGTGATGACTCGGGGTTGCGTTTTGTTTAGATCCCCCTGAGCTGCCTTTCGGTTTTCAACTCAGGTTGCT
Source organism: Cajanus cajan (assembly GCF_000230855.2). Classification (NCBI taxonomy): domain Eukaryota; kingdom Viridiplantae; phylum Streptophyta; class Magnoliopsida; order Fabales; family Fabaceae; genus Cajanus; species Cajanus cajan. The sequence goes on from NC_138526.1 coordinate 26,166,617, forward strand.
GCTTTAACGTCCTAACTTTTGCCTAGGCCACTTGAGATGTGTTTCCTAGCGGACATTTTTCTTTTGATCTTTTCTTTTGCCTAGGTTACCCAATTTTGCTTGTGGGTTGCCTAGCAGATCTTGCCCTAACTTTTGCGCAGCCCCCTTAGTGGGTTTCCTGCCGGGCCTTCTTTTTCGCAGCATTTGTGTGGGACGACTTTATTTTTATTGAACCCTAGTCATGTTCGGTTTTCTGATTGTTCTTTTGTTATCCTTTCCATGCTATTATCGAGTAACATCTTTGTCGCAAATATATTTTGTTTATTAAGGGTTGATGGATGAGGCCTAGAGTGAATATTTTAAAGGGAGAAGAGAAATGAAAGAATGTTATGGCATTTAAAACAGTACTTCCAATTTACACGTGCCCCTTTAGCAAAGCTCGGAGGCCCGGGCATGCCCCGAGTTCGTGATTCATACACAGAGAGATTAACCAAGGTTGCCCCCTAGAGAGGCATGGCTGACGATTGGTTGAACTACATTATGAATGCATTCCCACTTGCTTGAATGTGGGTGTTTCGACTTCGGAGTGAAACCTTTATGAATTCTTTCTTTCTAAAGGGAATACTCAAGCCGCCTTTCGGTTTTCAACTCAAGTAGGCATTACTTTTTTTTATTATTTTTATTTTTATTTTTATGTATCCCTAACTTTTGCATAGTGATGGAATAACACTAAGGCCGAGAAGACCAAGAGGTGATATACTAAAGGAGGCAAGAGGAATGGGATAGTGAGGCCATTTTTGGACCTTAGCTCCTATGTTTTTTTTAGCATTTATTTTATTTCCTATTCTACCCTTGTATTTTGGGGTATTTTAGTCATAGGATTTATTTTCTTTGTATTTCCTATTTTACCCTTGTATTATGGGGTGCTTTAGATGATTAGGTTTTTAATTTGGGCTAGGGTATTACACTAGAAGGGTGACACATTTTTGGTGAGTTTTGGATCTATTTTTGGTGATAGAAAGGCTTAGGCCCAAGTGGAGGGCAAAGGTTGCATGATCATATCATACACCTTGATGTAGCCAATCTAGACCCATAGATTCCAAACTTGGTCACCAAGTAGCATCTAGGGTTCATTTGGCATGTCATTTGGAGTGCATTTGCCTTGTGAATTTCGGCCATGCACACTCCAAATGCAACCCTAGATGCCTCCCCTCCTATAAATACCCAACACCCCACCACTTGTAAATACTTTGGATTATATGAATTTGAGAGAGCATTTCTTTGCCTCAAATCCTATCCTTAGTCCCTAGGTTAGTTTCGGCTAGCCCCCTTCATCCTCCACCCTTGGAGAGTGAAACCCTAGATTGGCCTCCACCTACACTTGGAGTGAGCCAACCTTGAGCAACCATACACCACCACCCTAAAACACTTCCGCCACCATACTCTTGTTCACGCATATCTTCCTTTTTCCATCCTAAATCATCCTTTGTCTACCCTTTGGTGAACCTAGATCAAGGGCAAGGAGTCTCCTTTCAACCACTATCATCATCCATGGAAGGAACTACTCCATCAAGTGGTATCTAGAGCCAAGGTTCATCAAGGGTAAAACTTTGTCTTCCTTGTCTTCTTGCTTGTTTTTCCTATTCGGTCTTTTCTCTACTCCTTCTCATTTCTTGTGTGGCCGAATAGTTTAGGGCTCATTCTTTGTTCCTTGTGAGCCTTCCTTGAATATTATAGGTTTCCATTATTAGGTGTTGCCATGCTTTTTCATTTTTAGGTTTGAGTCCCATATGAATATGCTTTTTGATTTTTGAATCTTTTAAGTTTTGTCAAAGTTTTGTTTCCTATATTTTGTCAAAAAAAAAATTCCATGTATGTATGCCAAACACTTTGCATGAATGCATGAATCAAAAATATATGATAGTGGGCGTGACATATATAAGCTTTTTAGGGGTCATTCATGCATGTTACTTAGTCCTAGCATGTTCTTTGTATTTTTGAGTTTCCATGTGTGAAATGCTTCCTTGCACATGCATAAAAATTGCTGCCCACTTTTCCCTTGCATTCCACTTGTTATGGTCTTTATTTGATGCTTAATAACCCTAAAAGAATCTAAGAGGTGTGCTGAAAATTGTGTGCAAAACAACTTGTACTAGATAGTACAAATCAATTTCCACTCAAAAGATTCCCTAAGCACCACTAAGAAACCGCCACTTGTCCTCCTCTCCTTCTCCTAAAATTTGACCTAATTTCTCTCCACCCACAAGTGCAAAACCTAAGCAACAATTGGGCTGAACATTAAAAAAATTTGGACCCAAAGTATAAAAGAAAGTGACGTGAAAAGAAAGGAAAAGAAAGAACAAAAAAAAAAAAATTTTGACCAAAAAGGACTTGTTGCTAGACTTGTGGACTTGGACCAATACCTATGCTTTTTGGAGTTGGACTTAAGACCATTATTGACCTATTTTGAGACCTTAAAGGTGGCTGGAACGAATCAATTAAAAGACTTAAGCAAGTGGACTAAACACTAATCCGTTCTAGTGCCATTCTAGGATTACTCTTTTGTGTGCTTCCTATTTTTGATTGAGTCTTAATTTTAGTTTGTCTTTTCTTTGGCCTCTTTTGTTTTGTCTCAACTAATTCTTTCTGAGTTTAGCCTTCCCTAATTTTGCCTTTCAGTTTTAATTCTTGGACTCTTGCTCTTTGGGTTGGTTTCATTTTGTTTGTAGGTGAAGAACCTATCTAGCAAACTAGCACACCTTTGGTGGATTTGAGTGGAGGAGTGAACCGAATCCAAACCTAGCCTTTGGAGGGATTTCCACCATACAAAAGGAGTGTTAAACACTTGGAGAGGACTAACAAGTTTGCTCTTTGTGAAGGAACCCCAAGTGGAGGAGTTTGAAGACCAAGACTTTTGTTTTTCATAATTTTTGCTTGAATTGTTCTTTTCGGCCTTTTGTGTTCTTTGGCCTTGTTTTCATTCTTTTGGTTTGTAATTGGCCATTCTTAAACCTCTTCATTTTGGTTTAGCTTCGTGTAGTTTGAAGGTGATTTGAAAACCTTCACTTAGGACCTTGACTAGACTATGTTTTAAGTGCTTTTCTTTTGCATGCTTTATAGCTTTTGGTAGTATAATTGTTTAGGCTTTTATCTTTGTTTTCAAATCCGTTTAGAAGGCTTGCTATTTGCCTACTAGGGGTAACGTGCACACACACACTTTATTGTTGTGCCAAATTGTTTTGTAAGAAAAGTAGAAAAGGCTTAGTGATTTTTACTTGATAGGGCTTGGTTTTTAAGTGATTCTTTGTAGTCCACCTCCCCTTGAAAGTTCACTTTGTACACTTAGGCCTTTTCCTACCTATCTTGCACTTTGAAAACCTTTTGTGAAAACCATTTTATCACTCACTCTTTGTGAAAACTTTTCTAACCCCTTTGAAAACAATTTGTGAAAACCTTTTCTTGATCAAAGATGAGTGATCATTCTAGTGTCCATGGTCATAATTCTCGTAGTACTAGGTCTAGTGTTAGGGATGAACTTAGGGAATTGAAAGAGTACCTAAGAAAAAAAGAAAAGGAAAATATAAAAAGAGAGGAAGAGTTGAGAAGAAAAGAAAAAGAGTTTGAAAAGAATAACAAGGAAATAAGAAATTTACTTGCAAAGTTGGTAGAAACTCGTGGATCCCACCCTAGGATTGTTCCATCTAGATCTCAAAAGGAGAAAGAAGCTAGAATTCCTAGGAGTATGCATGAGGAAGAAAATACAAAAAGAGAGGAAGAACTTAAAAGAAAAGAAAAAGAAAAGAAAAGAGAAAAGAAAGAAAAAATAAAGAAAAGTATAGAGAAAGTTCAAGAGTGGTTAGAAAATGAGACACAACCAACACTCTTGGAGAAGAGTAAGGAGGATAATGTTTCCTCCAAAGGGCTTATGCTTAAAGAGAGTCACTTTCCCATTGAAAATGATTTAAAAGAAACTCTCTTCATTCATCAAGACCTTAACTCTTTCTCTCACGTTGCCACTAGTCATGAAGTGGAGATTCAAAAACAAATCCTTTTTAAAGAAAAAGAATCTCAACTTCAAGATTTAGTGAAGAAGAAGTGGACTTCACTTAGTTCCACTTCTTGTGCTACTTCCTTGGTGGTGCCCAAGGTAGATAGCCTTCCTTTTTGTAGGACTTTTGTAGGACTTTTCCTACCTTAGTTGTGTCAATAATGCACCCAATTTATGGAATATATTATTTGTTGGATATACCATATGCACCTTCAAGGTTCCTTGTGACAAATTCTTTTCATAACTATCCAACAAATAATATAATCCAAAATTGCTTAGGAAATTTTCTAGTTGAATTTCCTTTGTTTTCTAGGAAATGCCTAGGTTACCACATAGGGTACTTTAGGCAAGATGTTCTAGTTTTTAGGACTAATGCATTAGTGTGCTATAGTTTTAGTCTTTTTAACTTTTTAGGCTTTAGTCATACACCTAGACTTCACTATGAGGAGGATCCTATCTTTCGCATTAGAGAGTCTAGTCCTTCTAGTTTAGACAATCTTTTTAGCATTTATAGTGGAACTCCTCTTTGGATACACTTTCCATTTCTATCATATACTATCACCTTTAATGCTTATTTTTATGTTTTTATTGGTCATGAGGCCCACCATGAAGAACCTCTTGATTTGAGGTCAAATCCTTTTCAAGAGGGAGGGAATGATGGAATAACACTAAGGCCGAGAAGACCAAGAGGTGATATACTAAAGGAGGCAAGAGGAATGGGATAGTGAGGCCATTTTTGGACCTTAGCTCCTATGTTTTTTTTAGCATTTATTTTATTTCCTATTCTACCCTTGTATTTTGGGGTATTTTAGTCATAGGATTTATTTTCTTTGTATTTCCTATTTTACCCTTGTATTATGGGGTGCTTTAGATGATTAGGTTTTTAATTTGGGCTAGGGTATTACACTAGAAGGGTGACACATTTTTGGTGAGTTTTGGATCTATTTTTGGTGATAGAAAGGCTTAGGCCCAAGTGGAGGGCAAAGGTTGCATGATCATATCATACACCTTGATGTAGCCAATCTAGACCCATAGATTCCAAACTTGGTCACCAAGTAGCATCTAGGGTTCATTTGGCATGTCATTTGGAGTGCATTTGCCTTGTGAATTTCGGCCATGCACACTCCAAATGCAACCCTAGATGCCTCCCCTCCTATAAATACCCAACACCCCACCACTTGTAAATACTTTGGATTATATGAATTTGAGAGAGCATTTCTTTGCCTCAAATCCTATCCTTAGTCCCTAGGTTAGTTTCGGCTAGCCCCCTTCATTCTCCACCCTTGGAGAGTGAAACCCTAGATTGGCCTCCACCTACACTTGGAGTGAGCCAACCTTGAGCAACCATACACCACCACCCTAAAACACTTCCGCCACCATACTCTTGTTCACGCATATCTTCCTTTTTCCATCCTAAATCATCCTTTGTCTACCCTTTGGTGAACCTAGATCAAGGGCAAGGAGTCTCCTTTCAACCACTATCATCATCCATGGAAGGAACTACTCCAACAGGACGTACCCTATTGGGATTTTGATTCTTTTTCTTTACCCTAATTTTTGCCTAGGACACCCTTTACAGGTTTTCATCCTAGCGGGTTTTTGTCATGCAATGCCTTTATTCTTCAATTGAGTTTTGTTGTAATTCCCTAGAAGAAAGGATTCATTCATTCTTGATTGTTCCTCCTATCCCAACAGTTGTCATTTTCGCATGGGGAACTCTTGGTGTTTGAATCGTCAATTTGGGCGTGTTATGCCCCCCAGTCTTCTTGCACAATTACTGGTTTTTAAGTGCTTTCAATTTGATGTATCGAGTTTGCACTTGACTACCAGTGATCTCATTATTTGATTAACACGCACAGGTTAGGTTTCCCTTTTTATTCTTATTTATTATTTACAAGGAAGACATATTATGTATATGAAGTGCAAAATAGGATGCAAAGATGATTGAGAAATTCAAAAAATATCATTCTCATTGATTTATTTGTTTAGAGAACATTCTTTGTACAAATCTTTTGGTGCACTTTGATGATGTTGTTGAGGCTACAGAAGCTTATGCTTGAATGATGTCCCTATGGACATGCTTGCTCGTTCGTTGATTTGCAATTAGTTCTTGTTTCTTCTCAGATTCTCTTCTTGTTATTCCCATCAGAAGTAACCATCAATAGGATCTTCAAGTTCACCACTATTTTAGTGATTGCCAAAATTTTCATCTTTATTGACGAGGTTGATGAGTCAGAAAAGAAAGATGCAATTTGGAGTGATTTGATAACGAATTGGAGGATTAGGGGAGCTTATCATCAAAAAAAAAAAAAAATTTCGCTTCAATTTTTTTTTTTGCGTGCCTCCTTTTCGAAATTTCAAATAATCTCCTATTTGAGTTGAGGAATGACATCTTTTTAAATGGGAAGAAGTCTGAGAAGATGTAGACTTTGCCTTCTATTGAAAGGATGACGAGAGTCCAAAGCCTAGTAGGCCTCTTTAGTGTGTGCACACGATTCTTGTACTTTAGAATGTTCTCCTTTCTCAAAAATCTTTACATACTATGTGTCTTCCATTTTCTAATGAATGTATATGCTAAACTAAAAGATGCATGATATTTGTTTTCTGCCTAAACTTTATCATTCATTTTTTTTACTAAAAGGAAATGATGCATGATTTTTGCTATATATTTATCTTTTTTTTTTTAAATAAACTATCCTATATGATGCTTTGAAGTTTGGGTATATAGAAGGGAGTTAAAATTTTATCATATTTTTTACTAATATTTATTTGTTTGTAATTCTTATCTATTTGAAATAAATAAACACAAACAAATGCAACACACATATGCTCAAACAAATGTACACCCGCGAATAATCACGTTTAAATTCTTGGTTTGTGGTCCCTGCAAGAAAAGTGCATTGTATAGGATAGTTCTAATCTCGCTGGTCTTAAGGCCCCCAAGGTGCCCCCATTATAGGGACCCAGTATCTCTGTTGCCGTCACCTGGCAAACTCTAAGGTTTGTCGCAGTATTTCGGGCTAGAGTAACCGGTTATCACCTTGAGTGTGATTTCCGACAAGGCTCGCAGGCTCCAAGGCCAAACTTGGGCCGGTCGTACGTCAACCACTCCCTATGTTTATTACCCTCATGCCCCGGGTGTAGGGGGAACTGTTGTGTGCAAAGGATTGTGTACAATTTTTATTTCAAACAAATGCTGAATTTAAACAGGAAAACAAATATTAAAGCCAAACAAATAAAGCAAACAAAGTAAAGGGGAAAAATATTTAAATTATTATTTTTATTTTATTAACTTCATCAATTAAATGGGCCTGACCCTCTTTAAACGTCCCCAGTGGAGTCGCCATCTGTCGCAACCCAAAAATTTCCGATCTTGCGACTAATGGTTTAAACATCCTTTTAAAGATCTCATCAATTAAGGAATGCCCGGACACCAGACTAATCCTTAATCAATGGTTTTGAAAATAGGTTCTATGGAGTCGCCACCAATGTTTTACTCAAAACATTGGAAAAAGAAAAGATTTTTAAAAGATCCAATAATGGTCTTCATAACCAGAATTGGGTTCGGGGGTCGGTTACGTGTAAGGAAGGTATTAAGCACCCTTACAACGCCCTAAATCGGTACCCTATGATGAAGTTAATGCGATAAGAAATAATAAATTAAATATTATATCCCCTTTTATTGATGATTATTTACATGATTTAAAATTTAAATTGACTCTAAAATATATACATGATTGCTCTTATTATAAACAATATTTATCAAATGTAAGAAATAAAATAGAGAGAAGAAAATTGATTTGAATACCTCTTGAACGAGCTCTATTAATCTTCAAAGATGGAGATTTGGGTGCTTTTTGGCAACCCTTCACACTACAATGCCTCACAAAAATCTCAAGAAATACAAAAAGAGAGGGAAAGAGAGAAAAAGAGAGAAATTTCGAGCTATAGGAAGTCTGGACGAAATTTCGGAGTCCGGAGAAATGAGCCCCAGCTGTTTATTTATAGACTTCAGGAAGGGGGTCCAGAACGGCCTGTTCCAAAATCAGAATGGCCGTTCTGGATATGGCCGTTGTGGGTTAATTTGGACCCTGGAATGACCCGTTCTGAAATCGGAATGGCCCGTTCCGGGGAACCAAAACGGCCTGTTCTGATTTCAGAACGGCCCGTTCTAGGGCCAAATTAAGCCCACATGATTTGGTCTGGAACGGCCTTGGAACGGCCCGTTCCAGATTTAGGAACGGCCCGTTCCAGCCCCATTCCAGTTCATCTTTTAACCCTTTTCAGATGAGTTTGGAACGGTCCGTTCCGATTTTGGAACGGCCCGTTCCAATTTGGGTTTTTTGGCCCCTTTAAAAGACTTGGAACGGCCCATTCCAAATCTAGAACAGCCCGTTCTGGACCTTGGAACGGCCCGTTCCGATTTTGGAACGGTCCGTTCCGGGCCAATAAAAAACTCAACTTGTGCTTTTGGGCCCTTTAAGGTCCTGTCTTCTTGTTGGCGTGTTTCGGGAGCTCCTTCCCTTCATAACAGAGGTCCATGTCCTTGTTTGTATGCCCCCGGACGAAATTGGGTGTCTACACTAATCATAAGGGAAGATAAATGTAAAGGTTTCCTATTTTAAACATCCACCACCACATTGGATTTACTCAGATAACAACTAAGATTGAAATCCTAGTCCTCCAGAAATTCCAGCTATCTCTTTGTATCGTATTTAACTACTTCGGCTCAATCTATTATTTACAGCTCTTATGATCAATAAACACCTCAAGCTTATAATCATATAGGTAGTGTCTCCAAATCTTAGAATAAATATTACAACCGCTAACCCAAGGTCATGGGTAGGGTAATTCCTCTCATAAATTTTCAATTCTTAGAAACATATGCTACTACCTTTCCTTCTTGCATCAACACTCCACCCAAACCCATCTTAGAAGCATCATTATATACCACAAAATACTTACTAAAATCCGGTAGTATTAACACTAGTCAATCTTTCCTTAAGAGTTTGAAAACTACTCTCACATTTGTTATCCCATACAAAGGCAACTCTTTCCTAGTCAATCCAGTCAAAGGTAATAGTAAGCGACCTAGAGAAGTAAGCGAAGAAATACTTTGGGGAGTTGAAAATAAGCATAGGTCCAGGAATTCCTGATATAGATTAACCTTTTGAACTACTGCTGAATCCACGGGTAGGCAAGAGACAACCTGGTGAACTAAAACATCTTAATAACCAGAGGAAAAGAAAGCAAAAGCGATTCCCATAGTAGCGACCAGAGAAATGAGAGCAGCCTAAACCGTGAACCGCTATCTTAAAAATTTACTCAATAAATTTCCTATAAACTATCCCAATAAAACTCCTAACCTCACTAATTGACTTTTGGTATCTCCCACTTAAGCACAACCGCTACCTTAAGTAGATATACGTTATACCTCTGCTAGAAATTATATGGCCTAGAAAACTCATCTCATACAATCAAAAATCACACTTAGATAAATTAGCGTAAAGCTATCTTGGGTACATCTTCATCCTCATCTCCAATATGATGATATCACACCCTAAGGTCAATCTTACTAAACACATAAACACTCGGTAATTGATCCATAAGGTCATCTATCCTCATATCAACATACATGCATATCAAATCATATTAGAAAACCTACTTTACACTTTCATATATACCATCCCTGAGCATGTACGAATGAATCATCGTTTACACCATATAGCATGTACATGAACCAACCTTACCACATAGCATCATACCATCTTAAACAACCTCTCAATGACAACACCTCAAAACATCATAACAAAATCATTTTTATCCTTGCATTGCCTAATAACTCAAAAACATCATGATAGCATACATATCCCATCAATAACTGTCAAGGAAAATGATACTTAGAGAGTTATACTCATCCAAATGATCTCAAACCTATCTCAAAAGAAAGCTAAGAGAATAAGCTACAACTCTTATGAAGACATGAGATTCTAAAAAGATCCTCTTCTTAGCTAAAAAAAAATCAAAAACCACAACAAATATATTCAGCGCTTACAGCTAGACTTCTAATTACCAAAGCAGCTATAACTAAAGTTATAAACCTTCGTTTTACCTGATTCCAGTGCCATTGAAAAGATAACATCCAAGGCTACAACTTTCATGAAGACCGCAAAATCTAACTCTATCAATACTATACTGATACTGGCACAAAAAAATTGCAACGAAAATATCCCCTACACCATACAGCAATAGTGTACTAGCATCTCACAAAATACCTCAACCATTCCAAACTCACTTCTTTCCACCTTAAACTCATACCCAAGCTTTTCAATACAATTCTAAACCAAAACAACTCACACATTCAGCACAAAAGACTTATAACTGAAATAAAATCCTCATGCAACCTAACCCCTAACTAGGTTAATATTCAAGTATCAAAACTTAAGGAAATCACCAACACTTTGACCTTTCATCAAGAATGCTCAAAGCTCTAATGTTCAACACATAACCTATTGGATTCAATCACTACAACTATAGCTTTTAGAAACTCCACCAATCGTAAACTCTTAATACACTTGACAAATCAATGTCTTACCCACATCCAAGGTTCTAATAGTTCTAGTTGGTTAGCACAAGGCTTTGTCCACTATTACTAGCACATATGCTCGCAACACGAGCGATACCACTCAACCACTACTTCTTACATAAGCAAGAAGTATAAAAAAAAATAAGCAATCATGAATAGCATCAACTAAGCTATATCATGTCTTTCAGCCAAACTATGAGAAAACAATATAAGTCTAAGCACAACACTAACAACACAAAGGAAACATCATCATCATTATCATTATCTTCATCATAAAGCAAAACATTGTTAGAGTACACACAATTAAATAACAAAAAACATAATCAATCATCATACTAGCATATCAATAAGTTCCACAATCAATTCATTCCATCATTTATCTACCAAACAATCATAGTAGACTCATAACTTACGGCCGATTGGATCGACCTGCTCTGATACCACTAAATGTGACACCCTTACTACTCCAACACATATATAAATATTAATCATGTAAATAAACTAAAGAATAAAATTTTCAACATTGGTAAAAAGGTTCACATAAAACCTTCATATTCATTTATCAATAACCAACATAAGAATTGAAAATAAAACTTGAGAGTTTACAAATTGTTTTCAAAATCATATTTACAATTCCAAATCCATATAAAAAATCTATGTCCTAAAAATCCTCTGCCCCGATGTCACAATATCAGAGCATACCCATAATTCAACTGTTGGCATTCTAGATGTCACTCATAGCCGGATCTTCCTCACCTAAAATATCCACAATTTGTACGGTAAGAAAAGAAAACATCTATATTAAAAGCACACAAGGAAAATAACAACATAATCATAACTCATTATAACAATATTCATAAATATTTCAACATATCGTATTTAAATCAATCATGCATCGTAATCACGTCATAATTCTCAATCACACCAATCATCACAAATCTTGCACTTCACACTATGCCAAGGTCACGCTTGTAACGACCCACCCTAGGCCGTCACATCAAAACCAACTAAAATAAAATGATATATAATATAGAAAATAGAGCAAAAGCCAGCTACGCTAGAGTGTAAAAATTTTTCTTCATAATATCAAACATAATTATATCAGAGTCAGTCTTAGTAAAATTATACAGTAATCCCATAATAACATCATATAAGACACCCTAGGTGCTGGTCAAGCTCTAAACCTAGCTACTTCTCAAAGCAGCTACCAAAGACTTCTTGCTATCCCAAAGCCTCACACCTGATCTGCTCCCCCACAAAGTGAGATCATCACAGTCCAAACCACATGGAAACATAAGGGTTAGCACGTATAAAAACCAACCATAGTACAATAAAATGAAATATCATTAAACTAGATATTCATCAACAATACATATCCATACCAAGGAAATGAACATTAAAATAGTTATTTCCATGCCAAATATAAACCAATCCAGAATCTAAGGTATACACATCCATACCAATGTATACATATTTAATAAAGAAATCCATAACCAATGTATACAATCCATACCATATGTATACATATTCCACATCCAAAAACAAAGTCACACCACTGTATAATCCATGATGTAACCAACACATCCAAACCAAATGTTGGCCTCAACACCATCCAAACCAAGTGTTGATACGGTGAAACATGTCAGCAACCCATGTCCCACGCCTAACCTCTCATGGAAAATATACAGTTGGATTTACGTCGTCACGTAACCCTGGTGGAGCCACCTCATCCATCGGTATGACTCGGCCCAGACCCATACCGGTAGCAAATAGAATACTTAGAGGAGTACTTCAGAATTCACCTAACATCTGAAGTGGTTTATTATATAATCCTTGGAAAAGTTCCTTATTGGAATCCTCACCATGGGATTCACAAATTTTATAGTTTTCCAAAGATTATATCCTGATCTCACCAAGAGATCTTCCATACCATAACCTTACTCCTCTGAGTTCTATTAGCTTTTCCAAACCACATGCACATAACATATTTCATAATTACATACAACTTTTCCATAACCATGCCAAATCATTCACTAGAACAATCATATCTAGAGTTCTAGACCTCCTTTTTGGGTAATTCCAATGCCATTAGAAAGCTAACATCTAAGGCTACAACTTTCATGACAAAATCAAAATACTCATGAAAAGTACTATTCATGTGAATAGTAATAGTACTATGCACATGAACAGTAATTTCTGAAATCAATTCGTGACTGAATAGTAAACTCAAATTGAATGAATAGTAAATTCAAATTGAATGAATAGTAAATTCAAATTGAATGAATAGTAAATTGAATGAATAGTAAATTATGCAATCAGACGGAATTCATATGAATAGTACTATTCATGTGAATAGTAACTTTCACGACAGAAAACTTGAAAATCATCAAAATTCCTTCCAATTCATGAATCCAATCCAAATTACACGAAATTGAACCATTATAAAGCATAAACAATATCCAGAAACAACATTTTAAGCAATAAAATCAAGTTTTAACCATTAATTCATGCAAATCATGAAGAAATCATGAAAACCCTATCAAACCCCTTTTTCCTCAATCCATCCTTAATCAAGCTTAAATCATGAAATTAATATGATATTTCAAACCCATACATACTAGATTAAGTCTTATAAGTACTACCCTTACCTCAGAAACTTCAGAAATGCAAGATTTGGACAAACCCCCAAATTCCCAATTCAAACTTCAATCTCAATTTTCAAGGCTTTAGAGGCCAAATCTCCTGAAACTCCAGTTGTGAAGATTGATCCTGGCTTGATAAGCTTCCCAAATATGTCCTCAGCTTCCCTCCGGACCAGAGCCTTTCTCTCTCTACTTTCTCTCTCTAAAAACTGTCTCTGTCTGACAAATGAAATCCTCCGGTCCTAAGTCCCTATATATAGCCATTTTTCAAAATTTCCAAATTTCACCCTTAGCACCTATTCACCTCAAATATCCTATTCCTTGAAGTATTTCAACTCCCTAAGCTCTGAAACAACCTCAAATTCACTCAGAAAGACCAGATTTATCTTATGTTCCTATCCTTCGATCTCCTACCCATCTTATTCCTTTCCATGCAATACTCACAACTCACCACCATATGAAATGCAACATGTGTCAAAACACAAACAAATATCACTTTCAGATATAGATGCTTGGAATAATGAGTTGCATGCCATAATACTTCACTTAACCAAGATGAGGAGGAAGGTGATCAGTCTTCTTCCCTCTTAATACTGGTTCAGTATAATGGTGTACAATGCATCATTCACCAAATTCATGCACACACATGCCTATACAAACTATCAAAACATCAACCTCTCATCTCATACTATAAAATCACTATCATGCTTAAATAACTAATCAAAATCACATTAACATACAACATGCATAGAAGTAAGTACATTCCAAATCCACATAAATAACATATACATACATACATATATACTAAATAACTTAGTATTTTCCATGGTGTTACAACGCTACCCATTTAACAATCCAAGGTCGTGTTCACCCCTGATATAACACTATGCTAAGGTCACGATTCCCCTGTAGCATATCTAGCCCAAGGTCGTGCTCACCCCGACATGTTATTCAAGGTCACGATACCCACGTAACAATCCAAGGCCATGCTCACCCCTGATATAACATTGTGCCAAGGTCACGTTACCCCTAACCCAAGGCCGTGCTCACCCCTGACATGTTAACCAAGGTCACGATACCCATGTAACAATCTCGGGCTGTACTCAGCCCTGGTCATAGGTGTGAAGAACCACAATCACATCTCATTCACATTACATACAACATCTCATAGTTCAATTCCATACACACATCAGATAAGTCCAAAATAATGGGTTTCATACACCTCAAGCAATTCACATCTAAATCATCAATTTTTATCAAGTAATATAACAATAACATTCATAAATTAATATAATAATCAATGGAATTATCAATTTAATATAATTTTAACATAAACAGTAAACCCCCAATTGTTCCAAAACCTAGCTCACAAGCACTTTTCTGCAATTTCGTTCTCTCTCTCAGATCATCATTCTTACAAATTATTAGCATATTTTTAATCCTCAATACATATACAGTCTAATGGGATCATCAATTTCTCAAACATAAATAATTATAAAATTACTCATAATCTTAAGGGACTCTTCCTCTACCCAATTCTCTCATGTAACTCTACATACAAATGATCCCCCTGGATAAACAGTAGCTGAAACTAAAATAGAGATCTCCTTGGTCTCCTCCTCTGAGTGCCCCTCGGTCTTCAGAGAGTGTAGAAGGAAAATAAGAGAATCTAGAATAAAGGAGATAGAACTGAAAGAAGTTAGAACTGAAAGGTGTGCTTTTTGGCAGTGCCAGAGCTCTCTATTTATATGCATCAAGCGTCGCCAAAATGGCCCATTTCAAATCCGGAACTGCCCGTTTTGGACTCTGACAGAATGTGTAAAATTCACATCTAGAACGACATGTTCTCAAACCAGAACAGCCCGTTCTGGAGTTGCATTTAACCCACAACGTCCGTATTTGGAACGGCCCGTTCTTAAACCAGAACGGTCCGTTCTGAAACCAGAACGGGCCATTCCCAACTAGGGTTACAAGCCTTTTTCGTAGTTTGGAACGCCTCGTTCCAATTTGGGAACGCCCCGTTCCCAACTAAGATTTGTAGGAAACTTTAGTATTTTGGAACTGCCCGTTCCAATTTGGAACGACCCGTTCTGAGATACTAAATCACCCTCGTTTTAGTAGTTTAGAACGACTCGTTCCAATTTGGAAACGGCCCGTTCTGGACTACTAAATCACCCCTATTGGGCTTTGGGCCCTCGTACAGTCTGTGATAATTGGGTTGTTACGGTAGGTAGTCTTTATAGAGTTAAGTTTTTACGCTACTTTGTGTCTCAACTTCATTTCCTAAGTGGGAATCCAAACTCAAGTCATCATATATATTTGTGAAATTCTTTAGAGATTTACTTGAAAAAGAAGAACAAAATATTATAATTATATTTTTATAGTGATTTCTTTTACTAGACTAGGTCATGTGATTTTTTCCTTATTCATATTAAGTAGGTTTTTCATGTGAAATTTTTTATGTTCTATTTCTTTTCTTTATACTTATTTTTTTCATTTAGTTGATATTTATTTTGTTATCACAATAATAAAATTTTGATTTATTATTCTATAACAATTTATTAGACTAAAAATGAGTTTGTTAAGTATCATCATACTTAAAATATGCTAGATTTTAAAATTTAGAACCAAGTTATTTGCAGAAAAACTTTCTAAATGTAGAATATCAATCAAGCTATCTGTAAATTTCGAGGATAAATTCATATTTTAAATTTATAAATATTGATACTAAGTTCAATTCTCACTAATTAAAAAATAATAAACTTAATTTTACATAATATTGTTATGAAACCTTTGTAATGAAAGGAAAAAGAAAAGTTAGGAAAAAATCACCAATATTGTATATTACTAATTATTCTTTACAAATAATTATTTTTTCTCAATATTAATTGTACAAGTAGTTTATCTTGTGATAAATCGACACAAATACATAGACACTATACTCGAGCAACTTATGAGCATAAAAAAATAAATAAAAACAAAATATTTTCTTATATTATATCTTTTATTTCTCATATCATATGTCGATAAAACGTGAATTTAGATATTTTATTATATTTACGACTTTATTTTGGGAAGGTACAAAATAAAATAGAGTAAATAGTCATTTATGTCTAAGAAGGAGGCAAGTACAATCACATTAGTCTTTGAAACTATAAAATATTAAATAGGCTAAAACACTAATTTGGTACCTTATATTAATTGTTTGTTTCAATTTAATCCCATTTTAATTTTTGGTTTCAATTTGGTCCCAAACTAATTAATTGGTTTCAATTTAGTCCCAAATTAATTAATTAGTTTCAATGTGGGACTTCCGTCTGAATTATTTAAACGGAGTTAACTTTTAGCCACGTGGATGCCACGTAGATGCATACGTGGATGCCACATGGATGCCAATTTTTTTTAAAACACCTGGACCCAGAACGGCCCGTTCTGAAACCGGAACGGGCCGTTCTGGTTGCACTTTTGGTGTTTTAGTTTTGCATCCGGAACGGCCCGTTCCAGGTGCAAAATTAACACACCAAAAGTGCATCAGAACGGGCCGTTCCAAAACTGAGAATAGTGCCTTCATTGTATTTTTGATAATTATGCAATTTTGATCCCTAAAGTTTTAATTGAGTAATTTCAGTCTTTAAAAGATTATAGTTGTGTAATTTTAGTCTCACCATTTTTAATTGAATAATTTTAATCTCTCAAATATCATGATTGTGCAATTTTAGTCTTTCTTATTAAAAATATAATAATTTTAAAATTTTAATATATATATATATATAATGTTTTAAAACTATATAATTGTTTGCTTATTTAAATTAACATATATTATAATTTTTTGTAATGTATCAAATGATATATATTTATTATTACTAAATAAATAAAATTTATATATTATTAATATTTTAATATTATTAATAAATTAATATCAATAATATTTTTCCTATATTTATAAATAAACTAATAATTTGATAAATATATATTAATATATATTAATATATTTTTACAAAAATATAAATATATAAGATCAGATATATATTTCTAATTAATATACTTATATTTTTGTAAAAGTATATTAGTTTATCTATAAATATATTAATAATATTATTGATATAATATCAAAAATTATAACATATGTTAATTTGAATAGATAAATAATTGTTTGATTTTAAAACACTATATATATATGTTGGATATCAGCACATATCAATCAAAATCTGTTGAAAATCAGCATATATCAATCAGAATATTCAATTCTGATTTGTAAAGATTTAATGTTAATAAGATCAATTTTATTTCCCCTCCTTTAATTATTTAGATACAGCATTTATAGGGAGAATTATTTCCCAGACTTTTAGGGATAGATTAGTGTGCAGATTTATTCCCTTGTATTCTATTTATACCACTTTTGTATTTTTCCCAAATCAGAGAAATATACATTATATTTTTCCGCAATATATATATATATATATATATATATATATATATATTAAAATTATTAATTTTTAATGGGAGAAACTAAAATCGTATTGTTATGATATTCTTTATTAATTTTATTAAAAAATATAATAATTTTGAAAAATATTTTTTTATGGTAAAAATTTTAAAATTACTTATTTTTATTAAAATATTTATTTTATTAGATATAACAACATAATTAAAATATAATTAATAATATATATTTTGTAAAATTATTAATATTTTATATTTTAAAAAAAAGTTAAAACCGGAACGGCCCGTTCTGAAACCGGAACGGGCCGTTCTGGTTTCACTTTTGTGTGTTAATTTTGAATTTGGAACGGGCCGTTCTGAATGCAAAATTAATACACCAAAAATGAAACCAGAACGGCCCGTTCCGGTTTCAGAACGGGCCGTTCTGGGTCCAGGTATTTTAAAAAAAATTGTCATCCACGTGGCATCCACGTGGTATCCACGTATGCATCTACGTGGCATCCACGTGGGCAAAAGTTAACTCTGTTTAAATAATTTGGACGGAAGTCCCAAATTGAAACCAATTAATTTTTAAGGGACCAAATTGAAACCAATTAATTAGTTTGGGACCAAATTGAAACCAAAAATAAAAGTGGGACTAAATTGAAACAAACAATTATTATAAGGGACCAAATTAGTATTTTAGCCTATTAAATAAGTTTAAATGTAAAATTACCTAATGTCATTTTATTTAGTGTGTGAATTATGATATCCTTTTATCCCAAATAATTAAATAAATAAAATTAACTTTGAAGATAAAATAAAAATAATAATAACACTTTTCTTTTTAAAAATTAGTAAAAGAGTTCACAAAATTTTATCCATCATTTTAGTAAAAAAAGAAAAAACATATAAAATATTATTTGAATCAAAATAAGACACAACCTCCTAATTAATAACATTCCGACAATAAAATATAATTAAAGGGAAACTTAATAGATCAACTACTACTTAAAATTAAAACTCTGTCTCAATATCACACTATTAAAGCATAATCCCTCTATGCCTTTTTCTCTTTAAATATATTTTCCTATACATGCTCTAATCCTACAAATGATATTCAACCCAAACACAAATATACAAAAACAATGAGTGAGAATAAAACTCATCCATAAACAACATATACAAGACATAAAGGTAGATATCCACACATATAATGTCAATTACATCTCACATATCATAGTCAATATCTCATATAATATTAATAACAATTAATACATCTCCATGCATCATTCACTATCAATCCATCTCAAAATACAACATAACAATAAATTAAGGGGGGTGTATTGGTTTAGGATTTCATAGGATTTTAAAAGACTTTTTTTGAGTAAAAAAGTCCATTGGTATTCAATCAGGATTTTATGTCACTTAAAAACAATCCAGTGGTATTCAATCTGGATTTTCAAGATTTTTTAAAGAGTCCATTAAAATCCACTGGTATTCGTTTGAGATTTTTTACAACTTAAAAATAATCCATTGGTATTCAAAAATATAAGGATTTTAAAGGATTGTTGTGTGAGAGGGATTTTGAAGGACTTTCTAGTGTTATCTATAAATACCAGAATCATAAAACAATCCCATCCAAACCCAACGGATTTTGAAGGATTGTTTGAAGTGATTTTTCAAGTGTTTCAATAATTTTCAAGTGAGTTTTTCATCTTTTTTTTTTCTATGCTCCTGTCTTCTCTATTTTTTCTCTACTAATAATATTATACTATTATTCATTGCTCATATATAATATTGCAGTACCGCTCTCATCCCATTCTCCTATTTTGTGAAACTCTGATATGTAAATGATAGTGTCATTGAGTTGCTCTATTTTTCTGTTTGTTCTCTTTAATTGACTTGCTTTATTTTATTTTATGTAGTTGAATTTGTTCCTTTATATAACAAAAAAAAATGCTTGAAATTTTAACTTTTAAGTGGTAATTTTTTTATAACACACATCAAGGAAAGAAAAAGGTGAAAGATGAAATTGATATCATAATCTATATATATATATATATATATATATATATATATATATATATATATATATATATATATATATAAGATGAATTTGTTAGGGTTTCTGTGAGTAGAATGAGATGAAAATGGATCTTAGTTGGGGGAAGAACCCTCTCAGCATAAAAACTATGAACTCTCTCATTCCTTTGAATTTGTTACTCTTATCCCTCCTTTTATGACTCAACAATTATTTTATTTTTTTTACTATGATTTTTTTTTATTTTTATATTGTGAAATTAAGATTTTTTTATATTTTTAAAAAAGAAAATTAACATAAGACATTGTAGTATCTAATTTTTTAGGGTTTAGAATTTATGCCTTTATTAGCTTATTTTTAAAAAAATAAAATATTTTTAAAATATTTGTTAGAATAATTTACATTTATAAATATCATTAAAAATTATCATATAATATATAACTAATATATATATATATATATATATATATATATTCTCTATATCTAAATATTTTCTCAGTATCGAATATACTAATTTTTTTTATATAAAAAATTATCTTTTGTTTCTATATTTTCTTTTTTACATTTTTGTTATAATGATTGAGATATTTGATCCATTTGGATAGCCAAGATATATTCGATCTTGTATAATTGGTGTGCTTCTAAAAATAATAATATAATTTTATTGATTTTGTCTCTTATCTATAATTATTTATATAACTGGTTTTCAACATATATTATTTTACATGGAAATAATAAAGAAAAAGGAAAAGAGAAAGAAAACTATGAAGCTTGGACCAAGGAGGATTCCGATGAATTGTTACAATTGATAATGGATACTATAAAAAGATGATAGAATATTATGGAGAATTATTATTATTATTTATCTAGACATTATTGCTTTTTTAATTATTTTTATCTTTGACTCTTTTTAAATTTGAATGTATGAATTTTTTTTTAAATCTTATCAAATGTCAAAACTCCACAAAATCCCACAGAATCCATTAAAATCCTGATTTAAAAGTCTTGTAGAATCCATTAAAATCCTAATTTTAAATCTTGTAGAATCCTGCAAAATCTTAAAAGTCGTGAAAATCCTGCAAAGTCTTTTAAAATCCGCAGGATTTTTTTTCACTAAAAAAGTCATTTAAAATCCTAATCCAATACACCCCCCTAAGACTCATGTAACGCATGTTCCTAGCTAACTCTACTTGCATGTGATATCCTCCTCATCATTTAGTATACATAATACCCTATGAGTAATGGAATAGAATCATTCCATTGAATAGTGTAGGGACCTCCCATCAATAATGACCCCAAACCATCTCAACCATATGTCTATCGAGATGTTATCAAAGTATTGTAACTAGGTAGATGACCTATGATATATCACTTGTATAGACTCACACTATCACATGAAACAAAGTATGAATGCATAGACTCGATATACTCAGTACAATCAACACAATATGCAATACTCAACTCCTTGAGTGTCAGTTTGTAGTATTGGACTTATTTATCAATACTCATAGTGACTCATCACTTCATACACTATTATAATTTCTTATACATCAATATCTTTTCATAAGAAGTCATTATCTTAATTGATCATAGAAATGTGTTGTTTGTTAAAAATATATTATAATAAATGAAACACTCATATTTTATATCACTTTTTAATATGTTGTTTTTATTTAAGTTTGTAATGTATCTACCATGAGATGTATTTATAAAATGAGTAAAAGTACGGGCACACTTCCATAATTTACAACAAACTCCCATGAATATGAAACTTCCTATTTAAATCCTCCAAAATTTTACCATCACTACTAAGATATTTGGTTCATCTTGAGAGTTAGGTATATGGGCTAGCATGCTTGTTTAGGCTCAATTTGTAACTTAAATGGGTAGGTAGAGACCCAAATTATTAGAAGTTTGTGCATTAGTTCACAAACCCAAAAACAAACTACATTAACATACGAGCTAAACAAAGAAGCTTGAAAAGGTTTACATTTAAATGGGCCTCATATTTTTGAATTGTGATCCATGCAGGCTTCAATCTATGGGCCTTGCCCCATTTGGGTATCAATGTGCACATCAATGTCATCTCTAGGAACAGTGTCTGTGAGAAAGTCATATTCAACAGGGTGAGAAATTGCTGTTGCAATGTGACACCTTTGGAGGGTTTCTTTCTTGTTCTCCTCAACATGGAACCAAGACCTCAACGTGAGTTGTTTGATGAACATCTCACATGCTTTGGAGAACACGACACATGCATCGGAGGAAATAACGTCAACATCTTCATCATATTTCATGATCCTCTTTATATGTTCTAGGGGCAGTGCGTGGGTCTTGAAATCGGTGATGTTCTTAACCTCTTGGAGCTGTTGGGCCCTGAAGTTCAAGAGTTGGCTATGCACGTTGAAGATGGGCTTGGGCCTGGGTGGGCTTGGCGGGCTTGGCAGGCTGGGCTCGGGCATGCTTTGCTGGGGTGGGCCTGTGGGGATGGTTGAATGGGCTTCAAAATTGGTGGGGTTGGGCATGGGCTGAGTGCGTTTGTGTGGGCCTGTGAGATGGGCTTTAGAGTTGCGTTTACGATGGTTTGTTAGGTAAGCATGGGTTTGAGGACGTGAACCGGCCAATCTTGCTGATCTCCTGGGCCCGGTTTGCTCCATATTGATATTATGAACTACGAAATATATGTAATAGTTAAACAAAAAATTGATGTAGTGAAAAGTTAATAAATAATATATTATTAATATACAAAGAGAAAGATTGAAGGAAAAAAGAGAAAAGTATTAAATCATGTTTGAATAAGATCAAAATGTTTTAAATAATAATAATAATAAAATTATTTATTTATTTTTCAAATCAAACAGAGTTGTCCTTGTTAAAAATAAATATATATGATTTGTATAATAATAATAATTTCTTTAAAACTTAAATATATTTTTAGATTCTTAAGATTTAAATATATTTTTAAATCCTTAAATGATATATATATATATATATATATATATATATTTATTTATTTATTGTCTTTCAATCTTATAATTTCAAAAATAAATTATTTTAGTCTTTTTATAAAATTTTGTATATATAATCTAAGAGTAAAAAAGTTTCAATCTAACAATTGGATTTAAAAAATTCACATTTAATATAAAATTATTGAGCTGTATAATACTTAGTAAAAGTTACACCGGTATTATTATAACCCTATCCTCATATATATATTTCATCAAATTTAAAACTTTTTTTAGTCTTCAAAATAAATACATAAAAAAGGTTTCCAAAATATATATAAAAAATTATTTAGTCCCTTTACTCAATTATGCTATTAGTGATCCTAAGAAAGTAAAATAATATATATATATATATATATATATATATATATATATACTTATTTTAAAATTATAAGGAATAAAAAGAATTTTTAAATTTGAAGGATCAAAAAATATATATCCTAAATTTGGAGGACTAAGATATAATTAAGTCATTCTTTAAAATACATTGAATCAAACACGCCTTTAACTCGTCATAGCAAGTGATGTTGGTATCAAAAGATAAAAAGTTTGCATTTTATGAATGACTTTTGATAATAAAGATGTTTTCTTTTAACAACATTCATTTGATTCATGGTATACAAATTATTAATTTCATTCATGACCAAATGTGAACCATGATGTTAATTTCTACGAGGGAAAAAAGATATTTAGATTTTGATGGTCTTTCATTACTCTTCTAAATTAGTTCAATCTTATAACTTAATTAAACAGTTATGTAAATAAATTTCTTGCTAAAATAAATAAATCATCATGCTTATTTCATAAATAAAACTAATAATGCAAAATTGGAAAATTTCTTTTCCTTTTTCTTATGTATGATTGAAATGAAACATCTAAAGGCATTATACTTTTAAAGGATTTTTTTTCTATGACATCAAGAGAATACTCTTATATGTGAACCAACTATGTTCTCTAAGATATATGACGTATGAACTTAATCATTTTGTATAATAATGTTTAACACAAACAAAAATCCACATACAAAAATAGAGGGGGGAAAAGTTTTGAAAGGGAAAAGACGACATCATAATTCTTCACAAACCTGACACTCGAGGGTCATCTATGACCTCCTAACCTCCGATCTAATCATTAAAATTATTTATACTTGATCCTTAATGCCTTTACACATCAAACCAAACTCTAATAACTCATTAATCATGCTATGGAAAAATCCCTAAATCCCCCTTTTTTTGTTCAAAATCCACAACTCAAAACCAAACACAAAACTACATAATCAATGGAAAAGGGGGGAAAGAATGGAAGTCAAACACTCACCAAGTGTGTGGGTGTGGGTCGATCTAGCTCCTTTCCCCTCCCCTTTTTTCTCTTTCTCCTTCTTCTTCTCCTCTTCCTTTCTTTCTTTTACAAATTGTTTTTTTGTTTGGCTTGCGGTGATTAAGGTGAGGGAGGGTTTTATAACTCAGGAAAGCATTGTCTCGTATTTGGTCTAATAAATTTTCTTCAAAATCTTGTATCTTTGACCCACTGCCTATATTTATTGTAGAGTAAAACATTACAATGTGCAGAGCATTTAATAAATAGATAAATAAAAGATAATTAATATTTTTTGAGGGTGACAAATAATTTATTATATCTTATATTTATTACTAATGTTTTATTTTGGGATGTTACACTATGCATGTTAGAAATGAGATCAGGCTTGGGTGGGCTAGGCTCAAGCATGCCTAGAAATATAACACCCCAAGTTTTCTAAACTAATTGATAATAATAACTGTGTTTTTGAAAATTAATTATATGTGTTTTATTAAAATTCAGAGGATTTTAATTGAAAATTTTATTATATAGTATGCATTTTGAGTTATGTGTATTTTAATTAATAAAAGAAAAAGGATGTGTTTTGATCATGGGTTAGTTTTGTCAACCCAAGGGCTATTGTTAGGTTAGGTGGTTATGCGAAGGGGGTTACCAGGTCAATTTTCATTTATCTTCTTTTTTCTCTAAAAACTCAAAAACACTTAGAGAACTCAAAGGCTACATGAATTAAATACCTTAGAGATCCTTTGCGATCATCGAGAGTGTATCGAGGTAAAGGGAAAGTGAGTTATCTCACTCATAAGCGTAGGGTAACTATTGGTAATGGGATTAACCCCCAATATATTTTTTTTATGATCTTTGTTGCTCTTTAGGGGACTTTGAGAGGTCCTTGATTGCTTGTATTTTATTTACTTTCAATAGTTTGGTTGAATTTATTGTTCTTGTTACTCTATATTATGTTGTTAATGATGTTTGATGTTGATTTAAATTCCTATAAATAACCTTAGGTTATTATAGAAATCCCAATTTATAGTGCAAGATTCAAGATTTAGTAACCAAAGTTAAATTTGAGTAATTATTATATTATAGTTTAATAACTAATGGTCAAACATGCGTTGGTCAAATCCTTTCACCAGTTAGAGCTCTTTGTAGCTACCCCTTTTTGAGATATGCAACCGCCATTAGGATCATCAACTATCCCCACAAACTAACACAAGACATTTTATCATACTTTATCCTCACTCACACACTTTATGGGAAACTTTCTAAAAAAATCACGCATCCCTAAATCACTCTATGTCAAACACGTTTAAATGTTGATTTCTTAAGTAATAAGCTACTAAAAAGTAAATGCATCTTTTTTATATAAATAGCTCAAATTATTTTCTTTAAGCCACCCTCAACTACACAAACTCACACCTGTACAAATCTCTAGATCCTTCTCATTATGGCGTGTTCTAGTTGTTAAAAGCTAACCAGGTTCTACTTGGTTCATCCCCGAACCACACCATTCTAGGATAGAGGACTTGTTTTATTACAATTTGTAACATCTCTCGGATTTGACATTTCAATGACTCCACACACTTCACATGGTGACTCTTCATTAACTTTGCATTGGTCAAAACCTTTCACTGGTTAGAACCCTTTGTGGATAGCCATTTTTGAGATGTTTGACTACCTTTAGGATCGTCAATTATCCCTACAAAATACCACGGGACTTTTTAGCTTACTTTGTCCTCACTCTCATGCTTTATGGGAAACTTCTCGAGAGGTCACTCATCCTAAATCATTCAAAGTCAAACATGCTTAATTATGAAATTTTAAAGTAATAAGCTACTGAAAAGTAGATGTATCTTGTTGATATAGGTAGTACAATCGAGAACATATTTCATGTCAAGTCATTTGTTTTGATGTTCCCCTTCAAATTCAAACTCATACCTTCCATCTTTCTTTTTATATAATAATTATTGAGGGTGTTGATATCATCCTAGGAATTTCTTGGCTAAGCACTTTAGGCCTAATTCAAGCTAATTTCTATATTCCTAAAATTGATTTTACATAAAACAATCACAACATAGAAATCTTGGGTGATTGTCACAATTTTTCATATGTGGAGAAAAGATAAACACTAGAAGGAAGGATTGAGTAGTTTGTATCAAAAACTCGCACATTTTTCATAGTGAAGTAATAACGCTAGTTAGATGAAGCGCAAAGAGTAGTTAGATGGAACAATGTGTATTTTTACACTAGTTTTTCTCAACCACCGAGACTACGTTTAGTTCTTAATTCAACCAAATTGAGTTCCCTTATCTTTAAACTAAAGTACAAGTATCCTTTCAACAAGCCACTTGTGGCAAGTAACTGTTCAACTCATTTTTTTAATGTGAACATTAAATACATTTTAGCAAATGGTACTTCTTATTTGATCAAGGAGACTACTTATCATTTTTTTCATACCAAACGTAGTTTGCAGAAGTAATATCAGTGTAGTGTAGCAACAATAGTAACTTTATCTTCTTTTCTTCGTTTTTTAGGAATCTTTGTCTTTGGTCCTGATGAAAAGTATGATTTTGTTCCCTTTAATAGTTTTATGAGCTCCAAGATAATCTTATAGTTTAATTTGTTAAGGAATGAAGCATTGAAAAAGCTTTTATCATTGGTCTCAATAAATAATAAACATTTAATGTATATGAGACAAATTTTATGCTTTGTTGATTTACATTGTCTTATAGACGATCCGTGTCTTACACTTCACTTGACAATCATTTTCAAAGTCATTTTCGAAGACATTTTTTTAAGACATTTTCTCTTATAAAAATATTTTGATTATTAACATTAAAATTATAAACTCAAGAGATCTAAGATCGTCTTTTGACTTAACACCATCTTACGCTACTTACCCCCAACTTTGTCATTATTTACACGTAGATGTTATCACCTTTTTCCATTTTAGCATTCCAACCCACCACCCACCATAAGCCAGCTACCACATTCACTCTCAGCCCTTTGGGGCTTCCTAGGCCTCACTGGTTTTTACATGTGCTTTGTACGTAATTACACTTCACTCATCGTTGTATTCACTAATTTATTACGTGCGCCATTTGAATTTATTTAGACCATGACAACTTCAACTACTTTATAACTTTCAAATCCCTTATCACTTAATTGCATATTCTAACTTTGCAAAAATTTTCTCATATGT
Organism: Cajanus cajan; assembly: GCF_000230855.2. Lineage (NCBI taxonomy): Eukaryota > Viridiplantae > Streptophyta > Magnoliopsida > Fabales > Fabaceae > Cajanus > Cajanus cajan. The sequence continues at coordinate 26,193,859 of NC_138526.1, forward strand.
TTGTAGTTGAGATGGATGCTTCAACAATAACTATTAGCATTGTGTTATCCCAACAAGGTTATCCCATTCCTTTATACAACAAGTGCTTATGCCCCAGAATGCAAAATGATTTAATTTATGTGCGTGGGCTATTCATTGTGACATCTGTGGTCAAGAAATGGTGTCAATATTTGATTGGCCAACACTTCTACACCATAACCAACTATCAGAGGTTGAAACATATTTGAACATAATCAATTCAAATACCCAAGCAACAATGAAGTCTTTTACCATTTGGGTAAGCAATATCTGGTGGTTGATGCTTCATCAAAATCTAAACCAAGTCACCTACCTTCCTATGTTACTAGTGACCTTTTCTTTATTGATCTCATCATCCAACTACATTTTTTTTTGCCTCAAACAACAAAGGGAAACAATTAGTGACACAATTTTTGAACAACAATATCGTAAAAAATCAATTTCATTTTTCTAATGGTCTTTATTTTTAGTATCAAGGTTTTTACTTGATGAACTAAATATTCGCCAATCCATATTGCAAGAATTCCACACATTACCTACTATGGTCATTCTGGGTTGAAACCAATAATGGTTAGGGTTATTGTGTCATTTTACTAGCTAGGGTTGTATACTAAAACTAAAAATTTCATCAAAACCTACTCAACATGCCAAAAAAATAAATACAAACCAAAGAAAAAATACAACCAGATTTATCCACTTCATGTCTTGCGAAAGTGTGGAATGAACTTGTTATAGATTTTGTGACCCATTTGCCAAACTTTTTTGGTCGCTTTGTAATGAGTTATTTGTGGTCATTTAATGAAGTATATTCATCTAGTGACTTTTCCATCCTATTTTACTGTTGAGCAACTCTCACATCATTTCCTTTCAAATTTGGAAACTCCACGACATGCCCAGATCCATCACTTCAAATTGCGACCCCTTGTTCACCAATTACTTTTGGAAGGACCTATTCAAATTTCAAGGCACTCAATTAAACTTTTCCATTACTTAATACCTTCAAAACAAATAGGCAAATTGAAATGGTAAATAGGTGCATTGAGGCTTACCTTAGGTGCTTCATAAGTGACAAATCGTGACATTGGTTCAAGTATTTACACTTAGTTGAATATTAGTTCAGCACTACCTGGCATCCTACCACATGAATGACAGCTTTCATAGCCATATATGAAAGATATCCTCCCAATATCACCTAGTATGTCTCTAAACGCACCACTACAACATCGTCATTGGAGTAAATCTTGAAAGACAGATGAAATCTTTTGCAACCTCAAAGAAAACTTGAAACACACACACCAAAGCATGAACACTCAAGACAATAAACAAAGAAGTGATGTTACCTTTGCAAAAAGGTCTTGGATTCTCCTCAAAATCCAACCTTACAAATAGAAAACCCTTACCTCAAGAGTATCTCATAAGTCTTCTCCTTGATTTTTTGGGCCTTTCAAGGTAAAAAACCACATTGGACCTATGGCCTACAAACTTGAATTGTCTATTTCATCCTATATACACATTGTGTTTCATGCATTCCTCATTTGACCCTAGCATAATGAAAACCCATCTCAACATTACATCCTCTTACCTCCTCAACTCGAACCTACTATCAATTTTCCACCCTCACCTACCTCAAACAAAGCACTTATTGACAATTTCTTTTGAATCACCCTCAAACTCACAATTTGTGACACTCTTTCACAACCCAACTTTCCCACATAATACAAATGAAACACGTCTATTATCAATTGAACCGCTTTAACTTCTCAACCATTGGATTCGAACATGAAAAGCCTCAACACATCTGAACTATTAATTCAAAATATCTCTAACTCTATTGTCCCATCCACCCACATGACACCATTATTGGTTAACAAAGTTATAGCCTCTACCAACTTAGACATGTAGTCAACAACAACCAAAATGTACTCATTTTTCAAAGACATGAGGAAAAGATCCATGAAGTCTTTTCATTAAACAATTCCTGATGGAACCAACTTCTCCATGAGAGCTAGTGATTGATTCCTTCTCTTTTCCAAGGTTGATATGATGTAAAGGATGATCTCTTCAAGGGTATGGAAGTGGAGGATTTGGTGTTTGGGAAGGTGAAGGGTGACGCACAAAATGAAGGAGAGAAATGGATGGTGTTTGGTGGTGTAGCTCCTTTAGGCTAGCTCACTTCACTTAGGATGATGAAGGCCAACCAAGCAAGACCCAAGCTCACTTAAGGAAGAGAGGAGAGGATAGGGGGGCCATAGAGTTCCTAGGGGACTAAGGAAAGAATAAAGAGGTACTAGGCTCACTCAATATCATTAATTTCCAAAGTGGCTACAAGGTGGGTTACCTAGAGTACTTATAGGGAGAGAAAGGCATCTAGGGTTTCTTGGGAGCATTTGGCCGAAATTTTGGAGTTCAAATGCACCCTAAATGAACCCTAAATGCATCCCAAATGAAATGGCTCTCATCCCTCCTAAAAGACTAAAGTACCCTTAGGTCTAAAAAAAAGAAAGAAATGGACTTTTGACCTTAAAAATAAGGCTTAAGTCCTAAAATAAATCCTAAGACTAATTTTGCCCCATAATACAAAGGTTAAGGTTAAATAAAAATACAAAATAAAATCCTTATATCTAATGTACCCCAAAATACAAGGGCAAAATGGAAAAAGAAAGTAACAAATTAAGGAGAGGGCTCAAATTCCACACACATGATGATCATGGCCTTTGGTGTGGTGTGTTCTTCATCTTCCTCTACTCTCCTAGCCATGAACCTTGTGATAGGCCCTATATGATGCTTCAAGGATGGTCCTCCATCAATTCCACAAGAAACACATTATTAAGATGCATCTCTTGATGCATTGAAAGGGTGCTAGTGCATTAACAGTTCATCATAGAGAAACACAAAGTTAGTTCATCCTTAAACAATGTGGGCCAATAGAGATGCACTAAAGCACCTTGTAAGATGTCATGGTTGGACCAAAGTGGCAATCAAATTCTTTAGCATAAGAATGGAAAAGAGTAGATTGTACCTTAGAGAATTGAACACATTGTCTTACACTTCATTCCCACAAGCTTTAAATAAATAAGAGTTATCCCAAAAGCAATGCTTCACATGGGACAGAAACTTCTACCACTCTCAATACATGTAATAATTAGGTGAAACTGTTGTTCCCACCAAGTAATTGACAATGTCAGTGTACCAAGCCATTGGGAAATTATTGAAAATGCCAACAAGTGTTAATCAAGAAACACTTCTTTTATTTCTCTTTCTTGTGCAAGTTGTATCACAAAGGGATCCAATCTAGATAGGTTGTTAGCCACTAGATTCTTGTACCCTTTCTTGACTTTGATTTCCATGTCAAACTCTTGTAAGAGAACCACCACTTGACCAGTTTAGACTTGGCATCCTATTTATTGGGCAAAAACTTAATAGCAAAATGGTTAGTGTAAACAATGACTATAGATGTGACTAAGTAATACCTCAATTTATCAAAAGCAAATATGACTAATAAAAGTTCTTTTTTTAGTTGTAAAACTCAACATGACCTAGAAAGTTTTGAAGGCATAGAAAAATTTGATGGTGGAAATTTTGCAATTATCTCCATCATAATAAGGCCTACTTCAATGCCTTTGTGAGAAACTTTGTGTCCTATCACAATACACTCTTGTATAATAAACTAACACTTTTCCCAATTTAGCACTAGTTTAGCATTCATGCATCTCTTAAAGACAATATCAAATCATCTATTAAAACAAAAAAAGATGTCATATGTAATACCCTTCTACCGCTAAAACATTTTAATGTGATACTAATATGAAAATACATTTCTTTAGAAAAGATGAAATAAAATAAATCTCTTTACTAACACGATAAAAGGGTTCACTTGTAACAAATTATTGAACAAAAACTTCAACATTAAAGAATGAAAATTAAAAATAAATAAATAAATGAGCTTGCAAACAAAGTCACATACTAACCTTTAAAATCTTCAGAAAAAAACACAATAAAGTAAACTCCAAGTCTAAGAACATAATTTCATAAAAGACATAAAATAAACATAAATATCCTCTAGTTTTGATGTCACATTAATCAAAGCAAGACCCATGACCCAAACTAAAGCCTCAAGCCTTGTCTTCCTCATACAATACCTCATCTACTTGAACAACTTCATAATGTTCAACCTAAACACGAAAAATAATTGCAATAATAACAAAAGGTGTGAGAATATATCTCACACATGTATAAGCACATATGAAAGATAAAGATAATATATAAAAACAATACACAAGACCATTCACCCCAACCCAACCATTTATAAGTTATGCTTAATATCACATTCAAAACATCAATCTCATAGTCAACACATCAACTTCCCATACTCGTTAGAGGTTCCTACCATAACACCCTGAGGGCCAAGGTAGAATACCATAGAGACCCTCCTGCATAAATTCACACCACCTCTAAAGAAACTATGGAAAGTGTCCAAATATTGCCCAAAGGACTAAGCCTAACAATTATCAAATTATTAAAAATTTGTAAATGTTTGAGTGATCTAAGTTTGGTTATGAAAGAATAACTATAAAATGGATAAATTGGAAGTAAAATTAGAATGTAAAACAAAAGGATTTTTTTTACAGAGATTGAAACCCTTAAGTTTGATTTCAATTGTCCTCAATCCCCTAATATCAACATGCCTCACATTCTAAGACAATTATTTATTTTCCCCTTAATAAGTTAACCACTTTGTTTATAAAATTAAGTGCCCTTCCTAATTTTAAATTATCAATTGTTCATTAGTTAATTCACAATTACAAAAGCATAAACACAAAAAGGTTGATTAAACAATTAGTCAAATAGAAGGATTCTAGAACCTATTTGATCATGCAAATTCTTAGTCTCAATTTTCTTATAAATCCATTAATTATTGTTAATTGGTCATTCACATCAATAAACTAAAATGCACTCAATTTGATTATTTCATCATGCAAATTAACAAAATTGTAAGAAAATTTAATCATACAAAATAATTCATCATATTAATATTGGGGTTTAAGGAGAACATTTTAACATCACAATTTTGTTAGAGAGATTTAGCTAGACATAACATGTAAAAACCCTACTATCATGCTAAAACTTATAGATACAAGAGAAAAAGATTAATCAAAATGGAGATCCTTTCTCTACTAGATAACTGTTTTCTCCAACCGAACATTAATAGCACCAACAAAGTCTTCAAAGAAAAAGACAAACAAAACTAAGTAAAAGCCAAATAAAAAATAGCATTCATACTTTATCTTATTTATGGTAGGTTGGTATACAGGCTAGTCTGGCTCATTTAAGGCCCAACTTGTGAAGCTCGCATTTTTAACCATCCAAATAAACCCAACACGTGAAAGAAATGGTCTTTTTTTTCCTTGACTCATATCCACCCAGTGAAACTCGCATTTAAATGGACAAGCCCACAAGATTAATAAAAAATAAGATAAATAAAATTTTTCCTTCCCTATTTTTATGCCAAGAAAATATAAGAAAGGAGATACATTAAAAAAATATTATATAAAATATAAACATCAAATAAACTAAAATATGAAAAAAGATTATGAAATTTTTAACATAAAAAGCTTTACACATTTAAACTAAACATTAAATTATTAACATATCAAGCTTGCACATTTAATTTAAAACATATTTATGCATAAAAAAATCCAAAACATATTAAAGTAGTAAAAGTGTAATATCTTAAATAGAAAATATACTAAATTCAATGCTTATTACTTATACTTATTTATTAGAAAAACACTAAAATCACTCATATTTAAAAATCTCCCATAAAGCTAGCAAAAATAATAATGCTTTTAAATGGGCCAGTCTACAAGGTTCGTGGATTAACTTTGCAAAATCCACGGGTCGAGTTTAATTTCTCCTATAATTATGTAGATTTTTTAAAAAATAAGTGCATTAACCTTATGGACCACAAGCCAACCCACAAACTTGCATCCATATACACTCCTCTAATTTATTGGCAAACAACTTCCATGACCCTCAACACAATGGTGTTGTTCAAATAGATCAAACATGCTTCTTGAGCATGGCGTGCTTGCTCTAAGATTGGGCAAGCCTCAAAACCAGTGTAGTCATGCAACAAAACACAAGCATGCTTCACAAGTTGAAGATGGTAGTAGTAGCTTTCACACCCATTGGGCATTCCAACACCTATGTGGAAGGGGTGTGCTCTTAAACATCATGGAGAATACCCACAACACAATCATGCTTGGTGGAGCACAACATTAGCACGACCATGCTTCTTTAGACTAGGGCATGTTTCATGAGCATGCAAACTAGCATGATTGTGCTTTTAGCTAACATATTTGTCTTATATCCTTCAGCTATTTGTTAAGCCAATTTTACCTCCTTTTGTCTCTATTTCATCATTTTAGTTCTCACTGACCGTTAAATTATGTTGGGGTTTCATGGGGTAAAGTTGAAATAAAATATTATCTATAAAATAACCTTTGAGCAAAATAACCCCCTTTGAGTGGATCACATAGTACACAAGAACCACACAAGGTTTAGAGGTTTACCTTTGGAAAATTGTTTAACTATTTTCACCGAATAACCTTTGGTTGAATGGAAGATCATCTATCTTTAATCACCGAGAACCAAAAGAATGGTATCTGTACTCGATCTATGTGAGGAATACTAGAGCAAGATTTGGTACTAGCCACATGAAGGACAAGAGTAGTTTCGTGAGACAATAGAAAAACTTAATCATCACCTAATTGGAAATGTTAGGTTAATACGCTCTTTTATAGACTATTGTTTTACTAATTTGATTTCTTATTGGGTTTGTACAATACAAGTATAATTACTTGTTCAATTTAATTAAATCATATTTAATTGAATCTATTATCAATTAATTAAATTATATTTAATTAGTTAACCATTAAAATAAATTATATATAATTTAATATGACTAGCTCCAAGTATTTGCTCTATGTGTGTGATCCATAGTTCTCTCTAAATTGACAATAATATTTAAATATCATATATAATATAATATCAAATATTGTAGACAAATATTGACATCTAGTAATACATTATTGTCACCCAATTAATGAGAAAAATTGATGCTTTAATACCAACCTTTTGCAACCAATTAAATTATTGCAAAGTAATTTTTCTTTTTGCCCATATGTCTTTGATTGATCATAAGACATAAAAATTTCCTTTTTATTGAGTCCAATCATATGTTTCTTGATACCCAAGTAGATGTTCAAACATGAATAAATCCAATATCTAATATTATTTCATTCTTACGTGGCCACACATGTTTCACATTTAACTCTATTGAGAGGCCTAATGCACAACTCTGATTATGCAAGAGGGGTGAATCTTTTCTATATCACTCACATTCCTCTGCATGGTTTATTGTAGGCCCAATTAACTACCTTTACAATAACCTTGTTACGGATAATATTTGATAGTTTCAAAGCTTACAACTCCTACATGTAGGAATCGTAGTGACTTTAAATTAAATGATTACTCTACTATAGTTACCATGAGAAGTGTTTAAATAGCCAATTTTGTCCCCTTATATTTTTCTACCAATTTTCCTTAATTCCACTCATTTATCATTCATTAATTTCCTTCTAAAAAATTTCTAAATCACAATAATACTTTCTTTCTCTTTTGTGGATTTCTTGAACCCAATTATAAAGTAGTCAACTTGTGGTGAGCCAACCCGTGTGAGCCAAATTGACTCACTTTGGCACCGTTAATTCACTCCTATTCCTCCACATGATTCATTGTAAACCCAATTAATTACTTTTACAATTACCCTTTTATAGATGATTTGATAGCATCAAAACTTACAACTCCTACATATATGAATCATAGTGACTTTAAGTCGAAGGAAAACTCTACTATGGTCTCCATGAGAAGCATTTATGATACTTGCATAATTATTATGAGGTCTTCTCATAGTGGGTCCATCTAGCATAAATATTACTCATGATATTTATACTTATGTGCCATACTCAATATCTCATATCCATAACCTATGAGATGATATTGTCAGTAAACTCACAATAGTCTCAATGCATTATTGTCATTTGTGTTAACAATAATACTTGACTATGAATAATTTAAAAATGATATTCTTTGTTCAAATAATCTCACAATCAAGTCATACTTGATATATCTCTGAACAAACAGTCTATTCTAAGAACGTTAATATGATCCAATAACACAATGATTGAAATGCATTTTACATAAATAATTAAATATCCATATATCAAAGTCATAATACAGATAAAGGATTGACTTTTAGGAATAAATCCAACATGTTAGACACTTAACAAAAAACATGTGTTCTCCTAAATAATTTATGCACAAAATTAAAATGAGACAAAATAATTTACAATATATTAAACTACAATAGATAAAGTTTTAACATTAATTATTGTGGAGACCATGCTTAAGGTTCGGAGGCTTATGAAAGCCAAATGTCCTTTTATGGTTTTGGTTTTTAGGTTCATCGACCATTTTAAGGTTAATGTTTATGAAGAGGTGGTTGACTTAACCTACTCTAAAAATGTTTTAAAGAAAGACACCCTTCACAAGCTTTCTTTTAGATAAAACTAATGAAGGATAGATGACCAAAGGAGAAGTTGTTGCTCATGCCTTTGATTCTAAGGAGGTGTAGCAAGAAGAGAAAGAACTTTGGAAGGACTTTAAGAATGTTATCAAGGAGAAGATGAATGTTCTTCTCACCTTTAACCATACACATATAGTTTGAGGTAAACATCTCACTAAGGAGCATCCAAAGATGCATTGGAAGCATTGTAATTAGGCTTGCCATTTTTGACTTTGGGTATGATCTTGATGATGATAATGAGAAATATAATTTTTGGGTCTTTAGGTTGCTCATTTATTTTTATGGTTATCTCTTTTTTACTTTCTGTTATGATTAATGAAATATGGTAGTTTTTGCTATAGAATGCGTTTTTTTTTTCTCTCTTTTATATGCTTATCTTTTTACTTTGATGCAAGAAAAAAAAGGAGAAAATAATGAAAAGAATAAAAGAATGCCTAAAGTAAGAAAATTAAAAGAGAGATAAAAAATATTGCAATACGGGGCAAAATTATAAAAACTAAAAATATTTGCATATTTGTATTGGTCTTGTGCTTTGTTTGTACCTTTTATTTTTAGGATCATATTCAACAAGAGAGCAACTAAGAAAAGAAAGTGAATGTCAAAAGATAGGAGATTTGATAAAGGGAAGACTGTTAGCAATAAAGTTGATGGGTGAAGTAAGATCTTGAAGGATTGGAGATTAAGATTGTTAAGCTTTTAGTTTTGTCTTTGAATATGTAATTGTGTCATGAAGACTTAAGAGTATCATTATGATGATAAGGGTTTGATCAATCTGAAGGCTAAGATTCATTTCACTTAAAGAGAATGTGATTTTCAAGTTAAAAGGGTTCAAGCTCGTAATTAAAAGTGAAATTGAAAAGAAATAGGATTTTTTTTATAGGCATTCTATATAAATTTAAAAGGACAATGAAGCCAATTAAGAAACATGTATATCAAATTTAAAATCATTCATTCAAGAAAACTTCTTAATGTGATTCTTTAAAGTGGTGTGATAGTCAATTGGAGCAAATAGTTTCAACAATCACATTAAAAGAAACATATAGTGGAACTAAAATTAATAATTCTTAATTTTAAAATTAGGATTTATACATAATTGAGAAAAAAAAATATTATTTATATACAATCATACAATATCATAACAAATGTATTTTTTTTATAAATAAAGTCATAATATATGTTTTGATATCGCATTTAAGTTACTCTTTTTTTTTATAAGAATTTCAATAATAGAAAACTCTATAGAATCTTAGGAATTGATGATTGTAAGGAAAATACATATACCTCCACATTCTCTAGAATATCAATTGCGCTTTAATTTGCTTGGTGGATGAAGAAAATAAGATTTTATTTCCTTAACTTTTGCTTTTAGCCTCTCTCATTCATGATGGTTTGGGTCGATAGAACACTTTTTTCGTGTTAAGAATGAAACAATGTTTCACGTCAGCGAATATAAACCCTTTAAATCACTACTCTCATCAAATAGCATGTGTTTAAAAATTGTTACACTTTAACACATTTATTCTTTAATTATTTTAATATTTATTTATTAGCTGTTGTAGTGTTTTTGAGGAAAAATATGATAATTCGGTGTCTTGATTTTTTATTTTTTTTTAGTAACAGTGAATTGATTGTTAATAGTGTTTATGAGGAAAACAATGTATACACTCAATCTTGTCATAAACACATTTACATTCACCGTGCATTAACTTGAATCCTTGGCATATTGCATTAGGCCTTTATTGGGGAGGGAGTAAATGGTAATTTAAACAGAAAAGGGAAAATTGAAGAGTTTTTGAGAAGGAAAAAGGTGAAAGTACAAAATCTTAAATAACTCATTTTAAGTTGCCCAAAGTCTTAATTCGAAAGTTGATGTTATCATTGTAATTCTTCCATATCAATTTTTTTTACCTTTTTATTAAACTTGATTTTGCCTTTATAAATAGATCTTACCAATGATTTGCAGACAAGACACATTCATTTGACAGAATAGATGCAAAATATATTAATGGAAGTCCAAGACACGTTTGACAGAACAAAATCTAATGGACATAACTTAAAAGCTCCCACCAAATCAGTTTTCTTCCTTAAGAACCTCGGGAAATAGTTCCACGATGTTCTATTGGAGATACAAGCATCAATTCACTAACCCAATTCCCTTTCTTTTACGCTCAACTGCAACAGTGGATAATGACACAGTTTGTCATATTGGATGGTTTCATACATCAATAGTATTTCTTTTCATAAGAAACCAGCCCATGAACTCCACCTTCAACCTGTGCAGCTCCACTCCGGACCTGGTAAAAGCAGATCAAATATCAAGAACATAATTGAGTAACACCACATTCTGGACATGGAAAGATATTTAGAACAATAATTTGGTTCTCTAAAGATTGTGACTCAAATATGATCCTTGAACAACATTGTTTTTACATCATAAACCAAAAAGTTATTGTTAATGGGACCAAACTGCTATCATTCAATACAAAAGATTTTTTTTTTCTTTTTGAGGAACAAATTGGGAGTTTACTCCAATGCATTTAAATGATATCTAAAAGCAAAGTTGAATGCTTACAAAACAGGTATGGCTTGTAAACATAGCAAATTGCAGACTCAAACAAATACGAGAGCCCCCTTGGACAACCCACAATTACATTTTGTTTTTTTTTTTTATCAATGGTGATTTAGAATTTTAGCAAATCAGTAACCAAAAAGAAAGGGGATAAAGAAAAATAAAATACTTTCCATCATTTGATTTTAAATTCAAGATGTATTTAAGACCAAAAATAGATAATTTTTTAGTCCTGACTTCCATCGGATTAATCCTTCCCTACAGAAAGAAACTCATCCTAAATCCATTCGGTACTAACAAATTGCTGCAATTTCTTTTATTCCTTTTCTTGTTTTGAGAATGCAATGACAAACAAAACAAGGATTTTCTTTTTACATAACTACAGTACCCTAGCTTTTCCGCATCATGCAAATAAAAAACTAGCAAACAAAAACCAAATAGATGCGTTCAATAGGAAATGTGCAGTCACTCAAATAATAACACCACCTTTTTTTATTGTGCAAATGATTAAGCCTCAAAGGCAGCTAATGCAAAATAGCCAGGGTACGAAATAAATAATTAGAAGAGTGGGTCAACCATACCTCCAGCCTTATCACCCTGGACCGTAGAAGGTCATGAGCCGACTGCAGAGAGGAGGCACCGATATCTTGAAACCCTTGCCTGACTGCTTGCAAGGTGTATGGTATGAAATTCAAGACAGAGCCCTTATCTTTAACAGCTCCAACAACTCCCTGAGCAATTTTTAGCTTTGCAGTATCCCCCAAGTACCTTGCATCACTCCCTTTAGTCATGGCTTCTAGGGAACCCATTCCTCTATACTTTTTGACACGTTGACCATTCTGGTGAAGAAAAGGTAGTTATGCATGTTATTACCATATATATTCTTGTTTTAGCATGTATAAGTCATCAGCAGAAGAAAGAGGCAAGAACAAATTAATTAACTAAGAAATAGGAAAGAGAAAAGCAGAGAGAGTGTGTGTGCGTGTGAGAGAGAGATAAGCATATTTTCATAAATGCAAAAAACTAATTTTGAACTCCTAATCCAATAATTAAATACCCTGAAAGAAGCACAAAACAGAAAAAGATATTTTGTCTAAACATTATCTTTAGAGCTTGTTGAAGCTTTCAACTAGCATCATCACGGAACCAGCAAAAATCAAATCCTAGAATCACAGAATTAGAAAAAAAAAAAATAGCTGTGCAACAAGAGTCCTCAAACATTGCACATTGGTAGGAGTAAAAAGTAAATTACCAAATCTTAAAGAAGATGGACTCGTGGACCCAATACAACACATAATCTCATGTCATGGATAATTTCATCGAAGTGAAACAGTTCTTGAAGCATTTAGAAATCACTTGAAGTTAATAGCTTAACAAAATGGAAATATAAGAATGATGAGCAACCATTTCCAAAGTTTTAATCTGTTTACCATTTGCTATTTACCTCCAACCACTGAAGTTTTAAATTCTCATCACAATACTACATATATGCAGCGAATAAACACTGGGTATAAACTTTTAAATGCACAACTAGGAAATCACAATTTTTACAAGAGTCCTTCAAGCCTTTATAATCATACCTGATATACATAAGCCCCAGGAGCCTCAAGGCTACCAGCTAAGAAACTTCCCATCATAACAGTTGACGCACCCAGTGACAAAGCCTTAACAATATGACCAGAGTTCGAGATGCCACCATCAGCAATCACAGGAACACCGTTTTTGTAAGCAATGGATGAGACCTTGTATACAGCAGTCGCCTGAAAAGCAAAAACTCAGTAGTCAATATTAAGAATTGAGGCATCGAGCAAAAGCTGGAATTAATTCGTAAGCAAGAATGAGTGGGGACAGAGCTGATATTCCACATTCCACAACAGTTAAAACTTTAATGAAATACTTAATTATGCATATACTTAAGCTACTAAAAAAGTTATGCATTCAAAAAGTATGAAAAACATCATTATCTAAAGCCAACTGTAACTAATGGTCAAACTTTAGGCACCAAGAATCACTGATCTTAGTCCCTTTATCTGCGTAAAAGAGATTAGATTAAGGAATCTTTAGTTTAAGAATAACAAGATACTACCTTGTTTTTACCTCATTTCCTGTTTTCATACATCTGTTCAATAAACAGTTAAAATACCTTTGGCTTTACAAATATTCCAACACAGAAGACAAAAAGAAAGTCAAAATTCACAGATTCATCAAAAGACCATCACAACCCAAAACCAAACACAGCAAATCAAGGTTTTAAAAAGCAGTTCATGTATCGATGTTTTAAGAGTATCCGCAACAGCAATTACAGTCATATCATATCACCTGTATTTGTCAGCAATTTCATAAAAGGCAACCATGACTATAATTTTAAAAGACAAAACTTAAAAACAATACCTTATGCATGGTTGACATTATTCTTCAATCAGAACTGAAATTTTATCTCGATAATATACATCGACACCTAGTGAAATACTTTTTTAAACAAGATACTCAGATGAAACTTCAATTTTGATTAAAAAACAATACCCGATATATTGTACCTAAATTTTATCAAATTTAACATTGAAGGATAACAAAGATCAAAAGCATCAATGAATAATCAATCAAGCAACAAATGATCCATACCTGACCACGCCCCACAGCACAAACCTCCTGGGTGGTACAAATAGAGCCAGACCCCATTCCAACTCTCAAGCCATCAACCCCAGCCTGAATGAGATTCTCAGCCTGATACATAGTCACAACATTCCCACCAATCACATCAAGATCAGGGTACACCCTCTTGACATACTTGATCATATCCAACTGATAAATTGAGTTGCCTTGAGAACTATCCAACACCACAACATTCACTCCACCCTTCACCAAATGCTCCAACCTCTCCTTATCCTCCTCCCTCGTCCCAATCGCCGCCCCCACCATAAACTCCCCGTCGGCCCCCACCGTCGCCGCCGCCGCCAACTTGGGGTACCCCCTCACCCTCTCCACATCCTCCCTCGCCACAAAATCAACCACCCCACCATCCCTCTCCAAAGCCACCACACCACTCTTCTCACTCTCCATCATCCCACTAATTTTCACCAAGTCGGCGTTCCATTGCGCCCTCCTTGGAGGGGGCGCCATGTAGTCGCCCACTTTCAAGCCCTTGTCGTTTTGATTCGTCCATTCGCCTTTCGCGACGTAACCTAACAGCCTCCCGGCCGAGGTCCCAGTGTCAGTCACCAGAAGGAAGGGGGAGTCGCCGAAGTCGTCGGCGTGCTCCACCACGGCGGAGGGCGCGGCGAAGGGCGGGTCGGAGAGGATGGGGACGCGGCGGGATTTGGCGGCGCGGAGGAGCGCGGCCTGGGCGGCGGCGGGGAGGTTGGAGTGGAGCACGGCGATGCCGCCGAGGGAGGCCATGGCGGCGGCCATGGCGGACTCCGAGACGGTGTCCATGGGCGAGGCGACGAGCGGGACGGCGAGAGGGAGGCGGCGCGTGAGGCGCGTGGAGAGGTCGACGGCGTCGGCGGGGAAGTCGATGTAGTGGGGGAGGAAGATGACGTCATCGTAGGTGTAGGAGAAGCCCTGCGTGAAGAGCTTCTCGGCGGTGAAACCGTCCTCGATCGGCGGCGGAGTGAAGTCCATTGCGGTCGCCGGAGATAGAAACGGAGGGTTCAGTTAGGGTTTTATCTAAAAAAGTAGAATAATAAAAATAATAAATTACTAATAGTGAAGATTTTTGGTTTACTTAATTTACTCGTTTAGGAAAAAATGGTGAAATGTATGAAGCAGTGGAGTGTGAACTGAAGAGGGTGAATGATGGAAGACACCCTTGGATTTTATAGCTGGTGGAGTAGGAGATAAGATAAATAAAATAAATAAATAAATAAATAAAAATAAAAACAAAAATCAAATTTGTTATGGAAAAGATATATAAGATAAAATATTATACAATCATGAAGTACTAATAATCATATATTTGTTGATTTTAACGGTTTCTAGCTTAAAAGTCCTTTAATTGGTTGAAAATATAATATTTGTTATATTGACAATGTCTTTCATTCATTAAAGTTATGCTTTTATTATTGGTTTAAAAAATATTGAACCATTTTTGGGTGAAATAAAAAAGAAGAAAAAAAAAACTATGTTGATTTTAAATTGAATAAATATTTTTAATGTATATTGAAAAAAAAAATGTACATTGAGTTATTTTTTTTATTATAAAAGAGATTATAAAGATATAGTAAGAATTAAATTAGTTTCTTTTGAAACTTTGTTTACATCAAGATTATATCTTTCAATATTATTTTTTATGAAATTTAAATTTAAATTTAAGATTTTGAAATTTGACAAATAAAAACCAACAAATATCGATAATAATATTTTAAGTTTAAGATAATTAAATATTTTTAATGGATATATTTGTGTGAGATAATTTTAAATAAGTAATGTATCCTTTGTATTCTAAAAAGAATATAAATTAATTTTTATTTTTAAAAAATAAATTAATTTGAACAAGAACTTAAATTAAAATAAATATTTATATTTTAAAAAATTACAAATAAAATCATAATTTTAAAACTTGAATCAATAATATACTAAATTATTGAGTTAGTAGTTAAATCGTAAATTATTAATTAAATTATAAATAAAAATAATTTAGTTTTGTGTTTTTTATACACATAAACACATGTTGATTTGGTGAGTGGTGGGGTGGTTGTATAAACTCGAGGCAGCGTGCAACAACATGCGTGTAATTCATTAGTAAGAATTGATTCACACTTAAATAAGATTAGAGATTTAAATCATGCATTGTATATGCAGTCATGTTAAATTTTAGGACTAGCTATCCTATTATATCCTATCTTTTAAGATATCTCTAACATAACGAGAAAATTAATCAATGTTATTGTCGATGAATATTTAAAAGTCCAAAAAAAAAAAAAAAAAAAAAACTCGAGGCAGCGCGCAACACAAGACAAGAGTACATCACCAAGTTCACATCACCACGTGTCTTGGACCAGTTGCAGATGCAAAGAATAAACTTGTGTTTTACACTTCTTATAAGCAATTTTTTTAATTCTTATTTTACTTTAAATAAAATTTATTATATCACATTATTTTCTAAGCAATTCATATTATATTATTAATTTAATATATCATTAATTCATCAATAAAAATAATTAACTACATTGCACATCTAAGTTGTGTTACGAAAGAAATCGACAAGTAATAATGGTTTAAATTTAAGGTTTAAGTCTGATTAGAAATTGAATTATTTTCATCACTTTCGAATAAATTGTTTTGTATAAAATAAAAAAGCACTTTTGTCTACTAAATGTCATTTTTTAAATTTAACAAAATTTATCTCTAAAGAAAATTGTTCGAAAATAATTTAACAATTTCCAAAAGTCCATTAGGTATCGTTATCCTCGTCTTGTAAATAAATTTTCTTTTTCATACAAATTAATACATATAAATAAAAAGTATTGTGAATATATGATATTATAAAAATTAATAGAAAAATAAAATATATTCATAAAAGCAAACAAACGAATAAAGATGGGAACTACTGCTAGTGCTATTCCACCTCATCCAAAGACAAAGTGATTCGAAGTTTATACTTTTCAAATCTAAACACAATTAAAGTAATGTTAGGCATTGCCTGGAACAAAAAGGTTGTCAATCTTAATGTTTTTTTTTAAGTCTGACATGTAGTTTGTCTTTGGAGTTATCCACTAAGTTTACTTTTTTTTTTGTCATGCCAAGAAAAAACAAAGCTACTTCAGCCATTTTACCTAAAATGGGATATAATTGCTATATTTATATGTTATCATTATTTTTATGGTTTTAGTTATTTTACTTTAAATTTTATACGATAATTAATAAATATAATTTTAATAATTAAAGTTTTTTCACGACAGAAATTAAAGAATTATAAATATTAAACTTAAATAAATAAAAAACAGGAAAACTAAAACTATACATAAACTAAAACTATAATTTCAAGGATGGAGTTGAAACTAGGAATAACAAATAAACTTGTATCGATGGATAATATTAGGAGTGACAATTAATTGAACCAACTCAAAATAGTTAGAAATTTAATTAGATAATTAACTCATTAAACTAGGTTCATGAGCCAAATGAGTTAAATTTGAACTAAAGATTGAACTCTAAATAAATGTTGTGCACGGAGGGTGTAACGACCAACCATGGTTTCTATACTTAGTGGAATCGCACTACTACTAGTGAACTAAGAGAAATATTAAGCTGGATAACTCATACATACAGGTATAGACAAGAAAGAAAAAAAAATAACTAAGTTTCTGTATACAAAATAAAATACCATATATGTACAGTCATCCCAAAAATAATATGACCCTAGTGCCAGTCAAGCACAGACAAAACTGTTACCCAAAATGATAACTCTAACACGACGATCAGACTCCCCGTCTTGCAGCAGTCACCTCAACTCCAAGCTAACCCTGACCTGCTCCCACACAAGGTATGATCATTGCAGTCCATCCACATGGAAACAGAAGGGTAAGCTAGAGTTCAAAAAAAAATTAATCATACAAGTATAGAACAATAATCTATACTACACAATCATCCAACTATCAATCATATTCATAGAGTCACACCATACACTCTATCCAATACTACTCATGCATAAAATACAATCCACCAATCATGAAGCCAAACACCACACACTTCATCATATTAACAATCATGCAATAAATGCATCTCATGACAGATATCAATGCATATCAATCATCTAATTCGTCGTCACACATACACCTAGGAGATCTCCCTAACAACAAAGTTGTATAAGTGACATTCCATCCTATCGAAACCACCCCAACCGTTTTCACGCCCAATGCGCCCACTCGGTCACAGCTAAACAGGATATAATCCTCACTCGAGTTTACTCGGATGATGTCACTTACACAATTGGAAGTCTAGATCCACCGCCAGGTATAGCACAGTTGGGTACAGGCTTACCACGACCTTGGCATGCCTTTACCAAGTCAATTGTGGAGTTCGCCCACCGACTATCTGCAAGGATCCATGCACCTTCCCGAGTACTTGGTTAAGGGAATAACCCTCGACCTCATACCCCGCTCCAACACTAGCTAAGGACTTAGAGGAGACTCACCCAACCCAGTGGCCTACCTGAGTACCACTCTCCCAAATTCAGTGGCCTACTTGAGCACCACTCTCATATATCAGTGGCCTATCCAAGCACCACTCTCAAGAGACTCTATGTGAGCTCTTCCAGTTCGAAAATATTTTTCCTCTCCTCAAGTCCTAAGCTAGACTCATGCCATAAGGCATCACATGCAATTATGCATCATACATCATACATGGTCTGCCCACCATCATGATTAACAATCATACACATGTCATAAGACATCACATGCAATAATGCATCATAAATCATACATTATACATGGTCTACCCACCATCATGATTGATGGAAGGTGGCTTAGTTCCATGCACGCCCTTGATCTTGGTTCAACAAGGAGACTCCAAAATGATGAAGAAAATGGAGGGATGGTTGGCGGAAGCACAAAGAAATGAAGGTGAAGATGGTTTGCTCAAGGTAGTCTCATCCAAGTGTAGGATGAAACCTAAGTAGGGTTTTGCTTTTATGGTGGAGAGGGGAGGAGGTTAGCCAAAGGCAACCTAGTGCTAAGGAAAGGGATGGGGTTTAGGTTAAAGGAGGGTGACGCTCAAGGTGGAGGTGGATGTGTTTGGTGGAGGTGATGCTCCTTTTGGCTAGCTCACTTCCTAAGGTGGGAAGGCCAACCAAGGAAGGCCTAACTCTACTCTCTCAAGGTGGTTTAAGAGGAGGAGAAGGGATGGGAGGCCGTGGAGTCCCTAGACTAAGGAGAATGACAAAGAGGCAAATAGCTCACTCATTATCATTAATGTCCAAAGTATTTACAAGTGGTGGGGTGTTGGGTATTTATAGGAGGGGAGGCATCTAGGGTTGCATTTGGAGTAGGCAAATGCATTCCAAATGAAATGCAAATGAACCCTAGATGCAACTTGGTGCCCAAGGATGGAATCTATGGGTCTAGATTGGCTACATCAAGGTGCATGATAAGATCATGCAACCTTTGACCTCCACTTGGGCCTAAGCCTTTCTATCACCAAAAATAGGTCCAATGGTCACCAAAAATACGTCACCTCCTAATGGATGCACCCTAGTCCAATTAAAGTCCTAAGCATCTAAATTACCCCATAATACAAGGGCAAAATGGGAAATACAAAGAAATAAATCCTATGACTAAAATACCCCAAAATACAAGGGTAAAATTGGAAATACAAAGAAAATAAATTCTATACCTAAAATACCCCTAAGGTAAAATTTGGAAGTAAACATAGTTAAGGCCCAAAAAGTAGGCTTATTCCTCTTCATGGGTTTTCAAGTCTAACCCATTCCTCTTGCCTCCTTCAAAATGTCACCCCTTGGGCTTCGTGGCCTTATTGATATTCCATCATTCCCTCCCTCTTGAAAAGGATTTGACCTCAAATCAAGAGGTTCGTCATGATGGGCTTTTTGATTAACAAAAACATAAAAATAAGCGTTAGATGTAAAAGTATATGATAGTAATGGAAAATGTATCCTACGAAAAAGATGGTCTAAATGAAAAGGATTAGACTCCCCAATAGTAAGGATAAG
Source organism: Cajanus cajan (assembly GCF_000230855.2). Classification (NCBI taxonomy): domain Eukaryota; kingdom Viridiplantae; phylum Streptophyta; class Magnoliopsida; order Fabales; family Fabaceae; genus Cajanus; species Cajanus cajan. The sequence goes on from NC_138526.1 coordinate 26,213,761, forward strand.
ATCCTCTCTACTGTAAAGTCTAAATGGATAAATGAGACCTAAAAAGGTAGAAACACTAAAACTATAACACATTCTCCTAAAATTCTTGTCTAAACTAAAAGGACTAGACGCACTAATGTTAAGGATAGGATCCTTCCCATAGTGAAGTCTAGGTGTATAACTAAAACCTAAAAAGGTAAAAAGACTAAAACTATGGCACACTAACATATGAGTCCTAAAAACTAAAATATCTTGCCTAAAGTGTACAAGGTAATGTCCTAGAGATGTGCTAGGAAACAAAGAAAGTACCACTAAAAAATTTCCTAGACAACTTTTTATTGCATTATTTGTTGGATATGTAAGAGAAAAAGGTGTTAAGATGTGTTTAGAAAAATCATATAATCTAAATTTGTCTTGTAGGGAAGTAGCCAAGTTAAGTGTAAATAAGTTTGAACTTCCTTCAAGATCAAAATTAGAAGATAAGACACCATGAGATGTATCCAACAAATTATTCAATTTTGAAGTTGGGTGCATTATTGACACAACCAAGGTAGGAAAAATCCTACACAAAGGAATGCTATTTTCCTTGGGCACCACCAAGGAAGTAGCACAAGAAGTGAGATTAAGTGAAGTCCACTTCTTCTTCACCAAATCTTGAAGTTGAGATTTGTTTGCTTTAAAAAGAGTTTGTTTTTGATTCTCTACTTCATGATTAGTGGCATCATAAGAAAAAGAGTTAAGGTTTTGATGAATGAAGAAAGTCTTTGTTAAATCATTTTCAATGGGAAAATGACTTTCTTCAAGCATAAGGCCTTTGGAGGAAATATTATCCTCCTTACTCTTCTCTAAGGGTGTTGGTTGTGTTTCTTTTTCTAACCATTCTTTAACTATTTCTACACTTTTCTTTACCTTTTCTTTCTTTCTAAGTTCCTTTTCTTGATTTTGATACCTAGTTGAGTTAACCCTATGTTTGGATTCACTATTTTCTTTCCTCTCAACTAAGGTAATAAGCAACCCTTTTATTTCTTCACTATTCTTTTCTAACTCTTTTTCTTTTCTTCTTGCTTCTTCCTCTCTTTTTATACTTCTTTTTAGGTACTCTTTTATTTGCCTAAGTTCATCCCTAGAACTAGATCTAGAACTACGCGAATTATGACTATGAACACTAGAATGCTCACTCATCTTTGATCAAAAAGGTTTTCACAAAATTTTCACAAAGAGCTAAAAAGGTTCTCACAAAGATTGAGTGATAAAAAGATTTTCACAAAAAGTTTTTAAAGGTGCAAGATAAGTAGGAAAGGCTTAAAGGCACAAATTGAACCTTCAAGGGGAGGTGGACTACAAAGAATCACTTAATAACCAAGCCCTCTTAAGTAGGAATCACTAAGCCCTTACCACTTTTCTTACAAAACAATTTTGACACTACCAAGTGTGTGTGTGCACGCACCCCTAGTAGGCAAAAATTAAGCCTTCTAAACGTTTTTGGAAACAAAGGATAAAAACTTAAACAATTATACTAGTAAAGCTATAAAGCATGCAATGGAAAGCAATTTAAAACAGACACTAGTCGAGGTCCTAGTGAAGGTTTTCAAATCACCTTCTCTACACGAACTAAAAACCAAGTTGTAGAGGTTTAAAATGGCCAAAAATTACAAACCAAATGGGAAAGAGGAATGGCCTAAAACAAAGAGGCCGAAAGCAAGAAAAACAAAGTAAAAAAAATGAAAGCAAGAAATTTAAGTCTTCAAAACTCCTTCTCTTTGGCTCCTTCACAAATAGCAAACGTGTTAGCACCTCTCCAAAGTGTTTACTCTCCTTTTGGTTTAGTGAAAACCCTTCCAAAGGTTAGGTTGGGTTTTGGTTCACTCCTCCACTCAATCCACCAAAGGATTGCTACTTTGCTAGTTAGGTGCTCACCTACAAGTCAATGAAAACAACCAAGAACAAGAGTTCCAAAGAAATAAAACTGAAAAGGCTAATTAAGAAAGGCTAAACTCAGATTGAATAAGATGAGACAAAACAAAAGAGGTCAAAAGAAAGACAAGCAAAAAATTAAGACTCAATCAACAAAAGATAGCACCCAAAAGAATTAAACCTAGAATGGCACTAGAATGGTTTGTGTTTAAGTTTCACTTGATTAAGTCCTTTAGTAATTTCGGTCCAGCCAAGGTATAAGTCCCAAAATAAGTCCAAAATGTCATATGTCCAACTCCAAATGCAAAGGGAATGGTCCAAGTCCACAAGTCAAGCAACAAGTCCTTTTTGTCCAAGGTATATATTTTTTTGTTCTTGTTCTCTTTTGGTCACGGCCTTTTGATTTTAAATTGTCCTTGGGTCCAATTTTTTTTAATTTTCAGCCCAATTAGTTGCTTAGGTTTTGCACTTGTGGTGGCACAAAAATTAGGTCAAAATGTGTAGCATAGGAGCAAGACAAGTGGCGTGAATTTAGAGGTCCTTAAGGAATATTTTGAGTGGATTTTGTTTTTGTACTATTTAGGTCAAGTTGTTTAGCACAAAAGTCCAGCACCTCTTAGATTCTTTTTAGGGTTCTTGGCAAACAAGAAATAAACTTAAACAAGTGAAAAATGCAAGGTAAGGATGGGCGGTTTGTATAGCATGTGCAAGGAAATTCACACATGGAAAATCATGGTAACATGGAACATGCTAGAAACTAATAGCATGCATGAATGACCTAGATAGCATTCTATATGGCACGCCCACTTAAGATGTATGCATCATGGTATTTTTCATGTTTTCATGCAAAGTGTTTGGGCACATACAAGGATATAATGGAAGACAAATATAGGAAGTAAAAAATGACAAAACAATAGGTAGATTCAAAAAGAAAAATGCATGATCATGTTATACTCAACCTAACATGGAAAATGACAACCCTAAAACAAGGAAACCTAAAGCATGGAAGGTTCAAGGAAGCAAATATGAACCACAACACAAAGAAAAGTTTCGGTCACAAGGAGAAGAAGAGAAAATGACCGAAACAATAAGAGAGAACCAAAAATGACTCAAATAAAGACAAGGAAAGGAAACTTTTACCCTTGAAGAACCAGGCTCAGATACCACTTGATGGAAGGTGGCTTAGTTCCATGCACGCCCTTGATCTTGGTTCAACAAGGAGACTCCAAAATGATGAAGAAAATGGAGGGATGGTTGGCGGAAGCACAAAGAAATGAAGGTGAAGATGGTTTGCTCAAGGTAGTCTCATCCAAGTGTAGGATGAAACCTAAGTAGGGTTTTGCTTTTATGGTGGAGAGGGGAGGAGGTTAGCCAAAGGCAACCTAGTGCTAAGGAAAGGGATGGGGTTTAGGTTAAAGGAGGGTGACGCTCAAGGTGGAGGTGGATGTGTTTGGTGGAGGTGATGCTCCTTTTGGCTAGCTCACTTCCTAAGGTGGGAAGGCCAACCAAGGAAGGCCTAACTCTACTCTCTCAAGGTGGTTTAAGAGGAGGAGAAGGGATGGGAGGCCGTGGAGTCCCTAGACTAAGGAGAATGACAAAGAGGCAAATAGCTCACTCATTATCATTAATGTCCAAAGTATTTACAAGTGGTGGGGTGTTGGGTATTTATAGGAGGGGAGGCATCTAGGGTTGCATTTGGAGTAGGCAAATGCATTCCAAATGAAATGCAAATGAACCCTAGATGCAACTTGGTGCCCAAGGATGGAATCTATGGGTCTAGATTGGCTACATCAAGGTGCATGATAAGATCATGCAACCTTTGACCTCCACTTGGGCCTAAGCCTTTCTATCACCAAAAATAGGTCCAATGGTCACCAAAAATACGTCACCTCCTAATGGATGCACCCTAGTCCAATTAAAGTCCTAAGCATCTAAATTACCCCATAATACAAGGGCAAAATGGGAAATACAAAGAAATAAATCCTATGACTAAAATACCCCAAAATACAAGGGTAAAATTGGAAATACAAAGAAAATAAATTCTATACCTAAAATACCCCTAAGGTAAAATTTGGAAGTAAACATAGTTAAGGCCCAAAAAGTAGGCTTATTCCTCTTCATGGGTTTTCAAGTCTAACCCATTCCTCTTGCCTCCTTCAAAATGTCACCCCTTGGGCTTCGTGGCCTTATTGATATTCCATCATTGATCAATAAACATACTCATGCCATAAATCATCACATGCAATAATGCATCATACATCATACATGGTCTACCTACCATCATGATCAATAATCATACTCATATGAACATATATACACATGTCATATCATATTTAAACATTCATACATATCATCACTATGCATACATATGAATCACACCTCACCATACATCATATATCACACATACATGATCCAAAACTTCAATTTAACATGCATTAGCATCATTTCATTCATCAACATGTCCACGCCCAGCGCAGCCTGAACTCGCCCAACCTAATCCCAACCCGAGAGTCCTAAAACTCATCCATGCCCGGCACGTTCAACTCACACTTGGCGTGCTTGAGACAAAGACCCCTACGAGTCTCCATGTCCGACACAACTAAATCATGCCCAACCCAACATCCAAACCCGAGAGCCCTAAACTCTTCCACGCCTGGCGTGCTCAACCTACGCCCGACCTAATCCCAGTCAGAGAGTTCAAAAACTCTCATCCAAACCAACAAATCCAGCCACATGCAAACACAAAAACACAATGCATAGGCTCCATACAACTCAAAATAAACTTAGATCTCACATGCATCCAACCTATGCATCAAAATCATCAAAAAACCCCATTTTTCCCAAAACCTTGAAAAATGAGTGAATTCTCCAATCCAGCCATGGATCCTCAACTTTCATACATCAATTGAGTTTCTAAACTCACATGCAACCTAAACAACAAACATTCTAGCTTCCCTCACCTGAAGATTGGCTCAAAATAGCCAATAACTAAGAAGAAGTAGAATTCTCTTCCGAAGCTTAACCCGAAAATTCAATCCTCCAAAAGCAAGCTTCCTAGCGTAAATTCATGATAAGATAGAATACATTAGTGATCTAGAGGAGGAAAAGAACCATACAGAGAAATTTGGGAGAGAAAGGAGCTCACAGACCTAGAGTCTTTCTCTCTAAAACTTCTCTCTAAAAACTTCACTTTCTCCTCAACCACACAACCCCTATTTATAGAAGTTCAAGAGTGGTCAGAACAGTCCGTTTTGAATCCAAAAAGGCCCGTTCTGAACCCCTTCATCACGTACAAAAATTACATGCAGAACGGCCCGTTCTGAAACCAGAACGGCTCGTTCTGGGACTCATCTAGAACGGCCCGTTCTCCATCTAGAACGGCCCATTCTCCATCTAGAACGACCCGTTCTAGGGTGGCACTTAACTCACAACGACCCTGTTTGGAACGACCCATTCCGAACAAGAATTTATCGGCCTATTTAGTAGTTCAGAACGGTCTGTTCCAATTTGGGAACGGCCCGTTTTGGGTTACTAAATCACTCTTGTTTTAGTAGTTTGGAACGACCCGTTCTGGGCTACTAACTACGTTACAATACCCCCCAACAAACAAGAATTTTCGTCCCCAAAAATAGGCTTACCTGAAAAGAGGAATGGATACTGTTCCTTGAACTGGCTCTCCACCTCCCAGGTAGCCTCACCAGTAGCTACATCCCAAAGAATCTTCACCAAGCTGATGGACTTGCCACGAAGCTCCTTCAACTTGTGATCAACCATAGCTACCAGTCTCTTCTCATAAGTCAAGTTCTCTCTAACTTGCACCTCATCCATCTATACCACATGACTCGGGTCTCTTATGTACTCCCTCAACTGAGAAACGTGAAACACATGTTCTCCCTCCTCAAACTCTAGAGGTCTCCTCCTCCTATCAGCATAGGACTTTTGTCGACTCTGGGTAGCTCATCAACCTTTCCTGAATCTATCTCACCATCTCAGTAGTTTGAAGAACTCACTCCGAGACCGCATTGAAGAACTCATCCAAGCGGGCCACCTCAGCCAATATGTCTAGCGATAGCAGGGTCATCGAGGAGGCCATGACGGACAAGGACGGGGCAGAGGACGTGGTTCAAGAGCTCGCACGGACCAACCCTCTGGTTCTCAACAAAATGTCGGCAGAGCAGTGCAAGCCGAGGTAAGCCAGGAAACAGGGTCAGCTCCCCTACGGGGAGTAATCAATACAATTGCAGGTGGTTTTGCAGGGGGAGGCGCCAATAGCTCGGCCCGGAAGAGACACCTGCGCAATATCAACAACATCCATTCCGCTACCTCGACTTTGCACCAAAGCTCACCGCCGATCACCTTCACCGACAACGACTATGCCGACGTTAGTCCCAACCAGGATGATCCCATGGTCATAGCCGTGGAAGTAGCTAATTGGGAGGTTCACAAGACGCTGATAGACCAAGGGAGCTCGGCAGATGTCCTGTATTGGTCGGCCTTCCTTAGGTTAAACATCCCCCACTCTCTCATCCAACCTCACACAGAGCCCCTAGTCAGTTTTGCAGGCGAGCGAGTACACACACGGGGATACGTGGACCTGCTGACCACCTTCGGAACCTCTCCGGATATAAAGAGAATTATGGTCCGATACCTCCTTGTGGAAGCCAACACCTCCTATAATATCATCATTGGGAGGCCGACGTTGAATCAGCTCGGGGTAGTGGTGTCCATTCCACACCTAACCATGAAGTTCCTAGGAAGTGACAAAAAAATCATCTCCGTCAAAGCAAATCAGAAGACAGCTCGACAGTGCTACACCGAGAGTCTGAAGATCTCCTCGTCCGACGAGCAAAGCAAGAAGGATCCCCCCATCGTGGCTCACATCACCCACGTAGAAATCGCTGATCTCGATCCGCGATCCGACTCCCACGACGAGCGACCAAGCCCCATTGATGAGCTTGACGACCTCCAAATAGGGCAACTCCTCGGGCAGTGCACAAAAATCAGCAGGCAGCTGAGCCTGGAGTTGCGACAGCAACTCGAAGCTGAGATCCTCAAGAACGCTGACCTCTTCACCTGGTCCAGCGTCGACATGCCAGGCATAAACGCTGACTTCATCTGTCATAGGTTAGCGATACACAAGGAGGCAAGGCCAGTGGCCCAGAGAAAGAGGAAGGTCGATGGTGAAAGGCGGGAGGCCATCATCACCGAGACACAAAAGTTGTTGAACGCCGGCTTCATCCGTGAAGTCAGGTACACCACATGGCTGGCGAATGTGGTTCTGGTGAAGAAGAGCTCGGGAAAGTGGCGCATGTGCGTCGACTACACTGACTTGAACAGAGCATGCCCCAAGGACTCATACCCCTTGCCGAGCATTGACAGGCTGGTCGACGGAGCATCCGGGCACGCCCTCCTCAGTTTCCTCGACGCCTACTCCAGGTACAACCAGATAATGATGTACCCACCTAACGAGGTGCATACATCCTTTATCACTGACCATGCCAACTACTGCTACCGGGTGATGCCCTTTGGTCTAAAAAACGCAGGGGCCACTTACCAACGGCTGATGGACAAGGTTTTCCACCAGCAGATCGGGCGGAACATGGAAGTCTACGTCAACGACATGGTGGTCAAGACCACCTCGGCTACCGAGCATGCTACCGAACTCGCCGAGGTGTTCGCCCAGATCAGGAGACACAACATGCGTCTCAACCTGGAGAAGTGCGTCTTCGGCGTCCAAGGTGGCAAGTTCCTTGGTTTCATGATCACTAGCAGAGGAATCGAGCCCAACCCCGAGAAGTGCAAAGCCATCATCTAGATGCAGAGTCCGCAAACGGTGAAAGAGGTCCAACGCCTAGCTGGACGGTTAGTCTCACTGTCCCGTTTCATCCCCAGACTTGCCGAGAAGGTAGGGCCAATCTTCACTCTGCTACGGAAGCCAAAAGACTTACAGTGGACGGATCAGTGCGAAGAAGCTTTCCGAAGTTTCAAAACCTTTCTCACGACTCCGCCAATCCTACAGAGGCCGGATCACAATACCGACCTCCTCCTCTACTTGGCCGTGGTAGAAAATGTCATCAGTGCGGTGATAGTGCAAGAACATCAGAAACTGCAGACGCCGATCTACTTCATCAGTCGAGTCCTCCAAGACGCAGAGAAACGGTACCAAATGATCGAAAAGTTGGCACTGACACTCGTCACCACAGCCCAGCGTCTCCGACCTTACTTTTAGAGCCACCAGGTGATAGTCAAAACCAACTACCCCATAAAGCAAATCCTGAGAAAACCAGAGCTTTCCAGACGAATGATTGCATTATCGGTTGAGTTGTCTGAGTTTGGTATCCAATACGAGAGTCGTGGTGCCTTGAAAGCTCAATGTCTGGCCGACTTCGTAGCCGAGCTTACGCCTACTACTGTCGAGGAACCCCAGGTATGGACTTTACACGTTGATGGGTCCTCCAACTCTAAGGGTGGTGGTGCAGGTATCATATTAGAAGGGCCAAACCAAGTCACTTTGGAACAATCCCTCAAGTTCAGCTTCAAGGTGACCAACAACCAGGCGGAGTATGAGGCACTCCTCACAGGACTGAGGCTAGCCCGCGACCTTGGAGCTCGAAGAGTGAGTTGCAACAACGACTCGAAGCTCATGGTGGAGTAGCTCAGTGGGACGTACCAGGCAAAGGATACTCTTCTGCAGCGGTACTTCCACATCGCATCCCACCAGATCTCGTCCTTCGACGAATTCACCATACAACATGTGCCACGAGAACAAAACGCCCGAGTCGACCTCCTATCAAAGCTCGCCAGCACCAAAAGGCCTGGACAACACCGAACTATCATCCAGGAGACCTTGCACTCACCCAGCTTGGACGACAAAGTCGTCAACGTTAGTGACAGCGAAGACTAGGGGTGGATGACAGGCATCTGGAGTTACTTGAAAGAAGGAATCTTGCCCGAGAACAGGGATGAAGCTCGAAAAATGAAGTTGAAGGCGGCCAGGTTCGTAGTCATTGGCGATGAACTATTCAAGCGTGGCGTCTCCACCCCACTACTCAAGTGCTTAACTGCACCCCAGGCAGCCTATGTCATCGAGGAGATCCACCGGGGCATATGCGGCATGCACTCCGGGGCGCGCTCTATGGCGACCAGAGTGCTCCGCGCTGGATACTACTGGCCCACTCTGAAGTTGGACTGCCAGGACTACGTACAAAAGTACAAAGAATGTCAAGAGTTCGGCAACACACACCGACAGCCACCCGAAGCTCTTCACCATATGATGTCGGCATGGCCTTTCTCCTAGTGGGAATGGACATCCTCGGGCCATTCCCCCCTGCGAAAGGTTAGCTTATGTTCCTCCTAGTGGCGATCGACTACTTCACTAAGTGGATCGAGGCATGCCCACTCGCCAAAATCACCACTAAAAATGTGCAAAAGTTCACCTGGAGGAATATTGCTTGCAGATTCGGAATCCCTCACACCCTCAATACTGACAACGGCTGACAATTCATCGCACAAGGATTCGAGGACTTCCTCTGTGAGCTCGGCATCAAGCATCTCCCAACCTCAGTGGAACACCCACAGACCAATGGCCAAGCCGAAGCAGCCAACAAGGTCATCCTCTGGGAACTTAAGAAGCGGCCAGGGAGCGCCAAATGATAGTGGGCCGATGAGCTTCCCAGCATCCTCTGGGCGTATCACTGCACCCCCCAGTCAACAATGCAAGAGACGCCTTACAGGCTAACTTATGGAGCTGATGCAATGATCCTAGTGGAAGTCGGAGAAACATCCCACCGACGCCAAGCCTTCAACAGCGAGCAGAACGCTCAGCAGTTAGCAGCTGTAGACCCCTAAAATTGTCCGGGTCGGAAATAAGACTCGAAGACTCTCAAAGATCAATGGAAAGTCAGCTAGAAGGACTCCCAGAAGACCATAGGATGACTATCTGTAGGTTTAGAGGTCTTAGAGTAGCTAAAAATAAGAAAGTGAGAGGAGTGGAGCTCAATACGGCCTCTTTGGAGCTCAGTACGGCCCGTATTGCATTTTTGAACTGCAATACGGCCGTACTGAAACCAATACGGCCGTATTGATGTTTTTGAAACTCAATACGGCCGTATTGAATTCAATACGGCCGTATTGAAGTTCAAAACTTCAATACGGGCCGTATTGACACCAGGGGCCGTACTGCGCCTCACCCCTATAAATAAAACGTCATTTGGACGTCATTACGCACTTTTACACACTTCTTGGACTCTCTTCTTGAGTATTCTGGGGTTTTTGAGCAGTGTTCTGCCCTAGAATTCTCTCTGAGAGCCGATCCGACGAAGTTCTTGAGTTCTGAGCATTTAGCTTGAGAATTCGAACTAGTCGAAGGGAAATCTTTTTGATTTCCATAGTAAAGATTAATTTTTAGGGAAGGAGCGAGCGAGCGTGTAGAGGGAGGGAGCGCCAAAAAGCCTCCTAGACTTCATTGAAATATATAAAAGCACGCTTCAAAGGTTTCTTTTCTAAAATCCCTTCTTTTACTGCTTTCTGATTGTTGCATATTTTAAATTGTCATCATGTAGATATTTAATTTATAATCGCTTATAATAAATAGGGGTAATTTAGTAATTTTACACTGTTATTTATAAAATAATCCGTCATAGGGAACCCTAATGGGGCGTTGTGGGGTGCTAACACCTTCCCCGCACGTAACCGACTCCCTTACCCAACTCTGGTTGTAATGGCCAAGGTTGATTTATAAAATCAATTGCCTTAAATCTTTTTCCAATGTTTTGAGTAAAACATTGGTGGCGACTCCAAGAACCCTACCTTTTGCGAAAACCACTAATCTATGGGGGGTCCCGCTTGGGATTAACATGGATTAGTGAATCATTTAATAAAATTGTTAGCTCGACAAGGTCTCAGTTTGAGAATAAGTCGTTCTAGCAATTTACCATTTTCAAAAACATTAAAAAGAGTCCAACCATCGTCGCGAATGCCAAGGTCCGTTTCGGCGGGTGGCGACAGATGGCGACTCCGCTGGGGAAGCCTTGAGAGTCAATCCCATTTAGTGATGGATTATTTCTAAAATAATAGTTTAAAATTACTTCATTACCCCTCACGTGTATGATAACATGTTTTATCTATTTGGCTTTAATAACTGTTGTATGTTTAAATTTCTGCAATTGTTTGAAATATAAACTGCACACAAACCTTTGCACACAACAGTTCCCTCTATACCCGGGGGCATGAGTGGAAAGCCATAGGGAGTGGATGTTAGTACGGCCGGTTGTCGAATGGGTCTATAGGTGCCCGTAGACCGTTGTCGGAAAACATCACTCAAGGTGATAACCATGAACTCGAGTCCGACAGTGCGTTGGAACTTTCCATCGACTTACGACGAGAGGAATTGGGTCCCTATAATGGGGGCACCTTGGGGGCCTCAGACCAGTGAGAACAGTTAGAACCTCCTTGAATATGCACTTTTCTGCAGGATACCCCTACCTCGTGATTCGCTCGTGACTGTTCGTGGATGAGTGAATTGTTTGTGCATTGTTTATGTGACATTGTTTGAGCATACATTGCATTCTTTAAACATACAACATTCCCTTTTAAAATAAGAATAAATAGGAATAAGAATCTTCCATTACATGGTGTTAACATCTACCTTCATCACATTCATATAGGTAGTTTCCCTTTTCACCCAAAAAAATACAAAAAACAAAATATCCAAAAAAAGATATTTATCCAAACCAAGCGATATCATGCATCATCTTAGGAACATCCTAAAAACATGATAATGCTTAGTTGAATAAACACAATGCATGCATATTCAACGCCATCATCTCATATCATGCATTCTTATCAAAGATCATGGAGGGATCTAGGTTTGCATTTCATACATCCCTCCTAGTAATTCATTAATAATAGTAATAAAAAGAAAGGATTAAAGCGATGCGTATGTTCAAAGAATGGATCGCACGCCGTTCGTTATCAAGTGTAAGCCAACAACCGTGCCAAGCGAACACACGTCAACTCCGTTGTTGGTAATCAAGACGAATAAAGGGGAAGGTCCGACACCGTTAAGGATCACTGCTCCAAGACCTTTCCCCTACGAATCAAATAAGGCTGTGCCATGGATATACGACATCCATTCTTCTGCCGACAGCGATATCTCTAACATCGCTGGACTTGGGGGCATGACTAGGAGTGGCAGGATCTACACTCCCGAGGATCTTCATAACAAAGCTCCCAAGAGCAAAGAAAAAGAAAAAGATAAAACCGAGGAAAAAGAATCCGAGGAGGAGACTAACGAGCTGTTAAAGTATATCCGACAGAGCGAGTACTCCATCGTGGATCAACTTCATAAGACGCCAGCAAAGATTACACTGTTGTCGTTGATCCTATGCTCCGAACCGCATCGACAAGCTCTGTTGAAAGTCTTGAACGAGGCATATGTATCACATACCATCTCCCAAGACAAGTTTGAGGGGATTGTTAGTCACATCACGGCTAATGATCACCTCACTTTCACCGATGAAGAGATCCCCGAGGGACCAAAGCACAACAAGCCCTTGCACATCTCTGTAAAGTGCAAGGAATATCACATCGCAAAAGTCTTGGTGGATAATGGATCTTCCTTGAATGTGATGCCGAAAAGAACTCTGGATCAAGTGGCAATCAAGGGAGTCCAAATGCGCCCGAGCAACATGATCGTTCGAGCCTTCGACGGTTCTAAAAGAGAAGTGGTGGGAGAGATCAATCTTCCAATCCAAATTGGACCCACTATCTTTAATGTCGAATTCCAAGTGATGGATATTACTCCTGCATACAGCTGTCTCCTCGGCCGACCTTGGATTCATGATGCGAAAGCTGTTCCCTCTACGCTCCACCAGAAAGTCAAATTCATAGTGGGTGACAAACTGGTGACCGTACAAGCTGAAGATGACATACTCATCAGCAAGCCATCCACCATACCTTACGTGGATGCAGCGGAGGAAGCTCTAGAGACCGCCTTCCAAGCATTGGAGATTGCCAATGTTGAAACGTTTCCCCGAGAAATGAAGAAGGTAGCCCATATGCTCACCAAGAACGGATACTTGCCTGGACAAGGACTTGGCAAAGATTCCCAAGGAATTCCCGAGCTACCCGTTATCAAGGATAGTCCGGGGAAACAAGGGTTAAGATACAACCCTAATAAAGATCAAAGGATGAAGAGGAACCAAGATCCTTCTCGACGTTCTTTAAGCCAGATCTTTAGGAAGGCCGGTTCACAAGCGTCAAGGCCGGTCGTCGTCATCAAGTGTTTTTCTCCTTCCGATAGGGATGTATAGACCTGATGACTATTAGAGATTACTCCTCGGGGACAGCCCGACCCCCGAGCCTCGATAGGGCACATGTTTCCATTATGATTATAATAAAATCATTCTTTATTATTTCTTACTGCTTCTCTTCTTGCTTACAATAAATTTCTAAACCGCATTATTTTTAACCATGTTTGAATAAACATGAATGAGGTTAAAATCATCTTAACAATAAACCCGCATCATTTTTATGTGGAAGTGTGTGACAACTTGGAGCACCTTCCCTTGGCCTCGACAAGTGCCATCATGGGTAAAAAAGAAATCCTTTAAAATAAAAGAAAGCTCGGCAGGAAACCCAAAAAGGGGGGCTGCGCAAAAATAAGAGCAAAGAGCCCGCTAGGAATCCCACAAAAGGGTGACCTAGGCAAAAATTAGGGTTGCAAAAATGAACAAAAACAAAAGTCCGCTAAGACGCCACAAAAGGGTGTTTTAGGCAAAAATAAGGACAATAAAAAAAAAAACAACAAAAGAAATCCATGATGGTACCATGAACCGAATTCAAAAGAAAGGTTCAAGGGAAGCTATCTAAGTTGTCAAAATCACAACGTCAATAACAAGATTTTCTTAACTTCATAAGTGTTTAATCAAACAAGCCTAAACACATAAGCCTACCTTGGCCAACCATTCTTACAAAAACCATTTTTGAAAAATAAATCCCCTCTAAAACACAAACTTCAGAACAAAAATATCTTTCCCTTCTTTTCTCTCTTGTCCCAAACGATTTTAGGATAATCTAGTGGAAACATGGAGATATAGTGGTCAATAGGAGGGTTGACACGTCTTCTAAAGGAAGGGGAGGATCACTGGGTTGATGACGCCCATCTCAATATAACACGCATCATTCCTCGGTTACAGAAATCGGCATCGCACAGCCAGTCTGGAGGAATGGCAAAATTCAAACAGAGAAACGCATCGGTTAATTCTTTTGAAAAATGAATCAAATAGAATTAGGTGCATCATACCGCATACATGCATACAGATGATAGGTGTACTGGAAGATCATTTATTCTCTGTTTATTGAAAAAACAAACAAAAAACAAAAAAACAAAAAAACAAAAAAATAAAAAAACAAAAAATATAAACTTCAGAAAAAACAATGCGCCCGTATCATGTTCAGTACACCCGTACTAAAATCAGGGTTATGAACAAATTTTCAACTCAATACGGGCGTACCGAAATGAATACGGCCGCATTGGCCATAACGTCCACACCAATACGGGCGTATTGAATTCAATACGACCCGTATTGGCCCATTCTCATTCATCACAACATCTTCATTCCTCTGCATACTTCATCTGTGAGTGTGTTTGAGATCCTTCTGTATAGAAAAAGCCAAAATCAATAAAAAGGGCAAAATACAGAAAAGCTGAAATCAACGAAAAAAGGCAAAAGATTTAGAAAATCAACCGCATCGTACAGAATAACTGAGCCTGGAGAGGCTTGCCGAAATAATACTCGTACAGAATAACTGAGCCTGGAGAGGCTTGCCGAAATAATACTCGTACAGAATAACTGAGCCTGGAGAGGCTTGCCGAAATAATACTCGTATAGAATAACTAAGCCTGGAGAGGCTTGCCGAAATAATACTCGTACAGAATAACTGAGCCTGGAGAGGCTCGCCGAAATAATACTCCCTCATCAGAATAACCGAGCCTGGAGAGGCTTGCCGAAATAATACTCTCTCAGAATAACTGAGCCTGGAGAGGCTTGCCGAAATAATACTCCCTCATCAGAATAATTGAGCCTGGAGAGGTTTGCCGAAATAATACTCCCCAGAGATATCTCAGCTTCTACTCACAGGCCAAATTCCCCAGTGAGAGCTATCAAACCAAGATCAAGCAAGATTCCCCAAGGGAGGCTTGATCATCTAAACAGAATATCCAAGTCGAAAGGACTCATACTTCCTCAGTGGAAGATAGCTTTCCAACTCGAGCGACGAGTGAAGCTAAGCCTGAAGAGGCTTTCTAAATAATACTCTGGGATACATAAGATCTTCAATCCCCATTCGCCTACTCAGAGGCACCCCTTCAAAAAGCAAAAAATCAAAAAACATCAATAACCATTCCCCAAGTGAAATCCGGCACTCGGAACATCAAGATCATTCGCCTACTCAGAGGCACTCTTTCAAAAGGAGGAAAAATCAAAAAGATCAATAATCATTCCCCAAGCGGAATTCGGCATTAAGCCAATCATCAAGCGTCAAGATGATCTGCCTAACAGAAGAGGCTAATCACAATCAATGACAAAATCCCCAGCGGATAATAGCCTACACAGAGGCAACAAAACCAGAAAAACAAAAAGAGTCGCTCGAATAAGGATAACCGGGATACTCCACCACCGTCAAAAGGACGTCAGCCAACCATAAGGCACCGCTCATCTCAGAAAGAGCATCTTCGTGTCTACACCCCAAGGAAACAGAAATTCCTCAATGGGCACCAATTACGCAATGCAAAATTGGGACACAAGAACCTATGAGTAACTGCACATCCCCTAGACGGATCCCTGCGTTATCCAGCCCTCAGCGGCACCAAAATCAAAAACAAATCGTCGAAGCAGCATCATGGACTGTGGAGACAAAACCATCACAGATCCCTGGAGAGGGCAAACTCACATTGCCAACGTCGTCAAGAACACGGAGGCAGACCCTGGGGAGGGTAAACCGCAGACCCTGGAGAGGGCAAACTCAACTACCACGAGGTTGTCAAGAACACGTTGGTATAGCCTGGAGAGGCGGGTACTCAGCTACCCCGAGGTTGTCAAGAACACGGAGGTATGCAACTGCCAGTGTCGTCAAGAACACGCTGGTATAGCCTGGAGAGGCGGTACTCGGCTACCCCGAGGTTGTCAAGAACACAGAGGTATGCAACTACCACGAGGTTGTCAAGAACACGTTGGTATAGCCTGGAGAGGCGGTACTCGGCTACCCCGAGGTTGTCAAGAACACGGAGGTATGCAACTACCACGAGGTTGTCAAGAACACGTTGGTATAGCCTGGAGAGGCGGTACTCGGCTACCCCGAGGTTGTCAAGAACACGGAGGTATGCAACTACCACGAGGTTGTCAAGAACACGTTGGTATAGCCTGGAGAGGCGGTACTCAGCTACCCCGAGGTTGTCAAGAACACGAAGGTATGCAGCTTCCAGCTCGGGCGACGAGCGAAGCAAGGCCTGGAGAGGCGGTACTCACATTGCCAAAGTGTTCGAAAACACGGAGGTATACAACTTCCAGCTCGGGCGTCGAGTGAAGTTGAGCCTGGAGAGGCGGTACTCACGCTATCGAAGTGACCAAAAGCACGGAGGTATGCAGCTTCCGGCTCGGGCGACGAGCGAAGCAAAGCCTGGAGAGGCGGGGTACTCAACCTGGAGAGGCTACTCGGCAATTTTCCACCGGAAGACACTACAAGTCGGAAGGATGGCCTTTTCCCCGGACAATTGGGTCAACTCCTTTACTTGTCAACCGGTACACTAAAAAGCCGCTTGACTAAGTAAAGGGGGGGCAGCTGTAGACCCCTAAAATTGTCCGGGTCGGAAATAAGACTCGAAGACTCTCAAAGATCAATGGAAAGTCAGCTAGAAGGACTCCCAGAAGACCATAGGATGACTATCTGTAGGTTTAGAGGTCTTAGAGTAGCTAAAAATAAGAAAGTGAGAGGAGTGGAGCTCAATACGGCCTCTTTGGAGCTCAGTACGGCCCGTATTGCATTTTTGAACTGCAATACGGCCGTACTGAAACCAATACGGCCGTATTGATGTTTTTGAAACTCAATACGGCCGTATTGAATTCAATACGGCCGTATTGAAGTTCAAAACTTCAATACGGGCCGTATTGACACCAGGGGCCGTACTGCGCCTCACCCCTATAAATAAGACGTCATTTGGACGTCATTACGCACTTTTACACACTTCTTGGACTCTCTTCTTGAGTATTCTGGGGTTTTTGAGCAGTGTTCTGCCCTAGAATTCTCTCTGAGAGCCGATCCGACGAAGTTCTTGAGTTCTGAGCATTTAGCTTGAGAATTCGAACTAGTCGAAGGGAAATCTTTTTGATTTCCATAGTAAAGATTAATTTTTAGGGAAGGAGCGAGCGAGCGTGTAGAGGGAGGGAGCGCCAAAAAGCCTCCTAGACTTCATTGAAATATATAAAAGCACGCTTCAAAGGTTTCTTTTCTAAAATCCCTTCTTTTACTGCTTTCTGATTGTTGCATATTTTAAATTGTCATCATGTAGATATTTAATTTATAATCGCTTATAATAAATAGGGGTAATTTAGTAATTTTACACTGTTATTTATAAAATAATCCGTCATAGGGAACCCTAATGGGGCGTTGTGGGGTGCTAACACCTTCCCCGCACGTAACCGACTCCCTTACCCAACTCTGGTTGTAATGGCCAAGGTTGATTTATAAAATCAATTGCCTTAAATCTTTTTCCAATGTTTTGAGTAAAACATTGGTGGCGACTCCAAGAACCCTACCTTTTGCGAAAACCACTAATCTATGGGGGGTCCCGCTTGGGATTAACATGAATTAGTGAATCATTTAATAAAATTGTTAGCTCGACAAGGTCTCAGTTTGAGAATAAGTCGTTCTAGCAATTCACCATTTTCAAAAACATTAAAAAGAGTCCAACCATCGTCGCGAATGCCAAGGTCCGTTTCGGCGGGTGGCGACAGCAGCCAACCTCGACTTAGTTGACGAGCTCAGAGACGAAGCTCAAATCCATGAATAAGCCTGCAAGCTCCGAGCTTCCCGAAGATACAATACGCGAGTCCAGCCTCGCTCTTTCCGAGTTGGCGACTTGGTATGGCGATTGCTAGGCGAAGCACGGAAGGACACGTCAGAAGGGAAGCTTGCACCCACTTGGGGTGGCCCATTCTGAGTTACAGAAAGCTTAGAAAATGGAGCGTACCGACTAGAAGAGCTTGGCGGAAAACCTATACCGCGAACTTGGAATGCCACGCATCTCAAGTTTTATTTCAGTTAACCTTATACGAATGAGCTGTGCACTCTTTTCCCGCCTTAGTCTTTTGTCCCGAAAAACAGAAAAATGGGTTTTGGCTGAGAGGGTTTTTAACGAGGCACATTTACACAATTAATAAAATGACTCATTCTGTTAATTCATATCCTCCTAATTTTAATTTTATGATTAGACCAAGGTCGAGTTTGAACCTTGGCACAACTTATCTTATGTTACGACGAGGTCGAATCCGAACTTCAGTCCGACGTATCTCGCTCTTCGTTTAGGTCGAATACGAACCTCAAAATTGCGCATATTACAAGGTCGAGTTCGAACCTCAATACGATTCGCTCCTCTTCAATCCGAGATCAAATCCGAACCTCGGAATGATCAACTCAAGGTCGAGTCCGAACCTTAGCATAAATAACTCAAGGTCGAGTTCGAACCTTAGAATAAACAATCCAAGGTCGAATTCAAACCTTGGAACAGTCAACTCAAGGTCGAATCCGAACCTTGGCATAGACAACTCAAGGTCGAGTTCGAACCTTGGAATAATCAACTTAAGGTCGAGTCCGAACCATGGCACAACCCACTCAAAGTCGAGGTCGAACCTAGGCTTCATCAAATCAAGGTCGAATTCGAACCTCATAATCCATTCGAGGTCAAGTTTGAATCTCACAGCGAAACATCTCAATCTCACCCAAGGTCGGATTCGAACCTTGGAACAAATCACTTTGTCTTAAAGCGGGTCTAAGCGCCACAAAGAACAAAGACACACAACAATTGCTAAACGTGTTTTCAAACCGCGCAAATAGGAAAAAATCAAGCCTAAACGCGAAGACAAAGAAAAAACGCAACAACAACTAAGGAAAAACAAAATATATATACATAACAATGTTCGCAGAGTTAAACATATTAATCCGAAGGGAAAAAATCAAACAGAGAAAAATAAACTAGGCTATTACATAAGCGGCCTAGGCGGAGGCATTCTCACTGGAGCTATCCTCGAGGTCATCCTCCCTCACCAGCTTCCCAAACCGGACCTCCTTCTCTAGGTACATGGCGGAAAAGTCGAGCCCCGGTGCGAGAAACCTAGCCTGGCGAGCCGCCTTGAGGAATCTCCTCTTGTGCTCAAACACGACGGCCCGCTCAGTCTCCTCGAGCTTTTTCTCCAATCCCGCCTTCGCCTCCTCCAGCTTCGCGAGATCCACCCTCAAGGCAGCATTTTCCTCCACCTGGCCACCAAGAAGCACCTCGTCGCAAAGACGCTTCTCCGCCGCCGCCACCAACTCGGCCTTCTGCACAGTAACCTCATCCTCTAGGGAGCGCACCCGAGCCCGAGAAGAACTGGCCTGCTCTTGTAGCTCGCCCACCTGAGCAGCATAGGTCTCATTAGACCTCAGAGCAATCTCCAAGGACTTCTGGATCCTGTCTAGCTCCCTCCGGGTGGCCTGGAGCTCGGCCTCACTCTGCAGCTTGGCATCCCCAAGGGCGGCTGCCAAGGACCTATTCTCGTCCCTTAAAGCCTTGGCCTCCTCCTTCGAAGGTTGAACCCGACCTTTTAGCCTCGCCAAGTCCTCTTGCTGCTTGGACCACTTGCGCTTCTAGTAGTCCACAATGGCCATGCTCCTCTGTAGGAACACCTCAGCAGCATCAAGTCTCTCAACGGGCCCGACCGACTCAATCATGGCTCGGTCAGCCGTGGAGAGAGAGTCCTTGGTGAAGAATTTCTCCGAGGTAACCCCGACACTCCACAGGGAGTCTATGTCCTCGGAGGCACTTGTGTGGTCCATTCGCACCTGAGAACGATCTTTCCCAAAGCAGTGGGCGAGGTACTGACTCTTGGGGCGCTCCTTCGACGATGGCTGCGCTGAGGTTGCAGGAGTGGAGGTCGGGACCTCAGAGCTTGGCCCCTTTTCACGGTCAGTAACGGGGACACCCGCCCCTGGCGCGTCCGCCCTTGGAACCTCCAAGACCTCAACGGCCTTGCTTGCCTATAAAAAACAACATATCCTGTTAGAGCAAAAGTCAAGTATAAAAATGCAATATGAAAGGAAGGCCACAGGGTTAACCACCTACCTCAGCAGCCTGGGCGACCTGCTCAGTAGCCGGGGTCACCACCTCGGTAGCTTGAGAAATAGGCTCAGCGACCTGCGCCACCTCCTCGACGACCACTAGAGGAGCCCCCTCGGGCGGTGGACTTCCAGTAAGATCCACCGCGTCAGCATCAGCGGCCTTGGAGGTCACCTCCTCGGCATCTGGAGGGGCAGAGGTCCCCCGACCTCTTTCTCGGCCCTCTTCCTTTTTCTGTTTGTTTTCAGAGGGGCGACCTCCTCCTCCCGAGGCTCGGGGACCTCAATTTCAGCAACATTGAAGCGATGCTTCAGCTCTCGCCACTTGTTCTTCCCCATGATGCCTGCAAACAGAAAATAAAACATATCAGCAAAAGAAGGTTACACAAACCCTAACAACTTAGGGAAAACAGAATACTCACTCTCCAAGCCCCTCTCCTTGTATGCCGAGTTCGCAAGCGACAGGACGAGCTTGCAATCCAGCGGACGAGGAAGCGCTGCAAGGTTCTCAATGGCGGTCGCCTTCGAAGCCGTCAATTTCAATTGGCCCACCCTGTGAAACCTAGACGGTTTGGGGCACCAATAGAGGGGGAACTTCGGCAGCCCGCCGAAGTAGAACGCCCCATCCTCCAACGGGTCGACATCCACAAGGGCAACCCGGAAAAACTCTTGTTTAAAGTTTTTGTATGACTGGGAATAAAGGGTGAATAAACCCCCATCCCTACTCCCATTCAGAGATAGCAAGCCGTAAGGTGGAACGCCTAGTTTCAATTGGTAAAAATTGGTTGAGCACAGGTCTTGAAAAGCCCTCAAAAAACCCCAACTATTTGGGTGCAACTGGCAAGGAGCCGAGTTGATAAAGTTCAAAAAATCACACTCGAATTGAGTGAAAGGAAGACAGCTGCCTAAATCCCTAAAGAAACACTGGTAGACATAGAAATGGGGAGGGTCAGTAGACCTCCCCATGTACACACCCTCACCGGCCTGACAAGGTTCAAGCCGGATCATTTGGGAGACAGAAGGGTCACAAATTCGGTGCGATTTTCAAACCGCATTGACCTCAAGGAAAGACCTAAACACACTTTGGGCCTCCCCCACATCGTGCTTGACCCAGTCGTAGCCAGGGATGCCTGGCTCGAGGTCCTTAGGCGTACCATTCTTTTCGGCAGTGGCCTTTCTGGTAGCCACCGCCTTGCCGCCCGCCTTACCTTTGCCCTTGGCGAGCGTAGAAGACCCGACACCACTCTCTCTAACCATCAAGAAAACAGAAAGACTTGAAAGAGAAAAGGTTGGAGAAGAAACAGAAAAAAGGGAAATCGAAGTACCTGGTCCCCCTTTGGACAAAAGAAAGAGCGAATAGGAAGAAGCAAAACCCAGTTGCCGAAAACGGCGACGGAAACTAGACAGAAGCGAAAGTGCAGGAAGCGGCGTACGCAAGAAGCCTGAGGAGAAAGAAAACGAAAAGAGTAAAGTGAAAGGGGAAGAGGTGCAAGAAAGAGAAAAGGGCACCCCAAATTCAAAACGGTCACGACACGTGTCACCCCAGGGACATGCCTGACCACGCATTAAATGAGGCCCATCATGATGGAGGAAGCCATCATTGCATAACCGGCCTCGCGTTTCGAAGTACGAAACGACAGTTGCAACACGTGGCACCTTGACAGACAAGCACGCGCGAAAGGTCACTGCTCCTTGACGAGCTCGGTCCTAAACTCCTCGACCCACAGTCTTCGGAGCTCGGGGGCTAGTGTACTATCCGTACTGCGAAGCTGAGCTCGGAGCTCGGCTTCACAGCGCAAGACGACCTCGGACACGCACTGTGTGACGTCAGCTCGTCACTTAAACATATCACAACTGATCTCAAGCCCAAGGCCCAACGCAACCCTAATTTACACCAAGGTACGTGCATTACTTATACGAGACCCATACTCATACAAACCCTAACTTTAGCATCAGAGTCTCTTTGGAAGGTACCACCCCCATCTTGGAACACCAACGTACCAGCGAGGGAGGCTCACCAATCTTACTGGATGGATCATCTCTACAGCAGATCTCCAGAAAGAACACCTTCTTATTATAGTAGGGAGCTTATGGATAAGCTCCAAAGACTCCAACAAAAGAACATGAGTGTGGAAAAGTATAGACAAAAGATGGAGTTGTATCTCATGAGGGCTGGGATAAGGGAAGAGGAAAAATTGACCATTGCTAGGTTTTTAAGTGGTCTTAATTTTGATATAAGAGATGGGGTTGAGTTACTCCCTTATAGGGACCTTGATGATTTGGTCTAACTTTGTATAAGGGTGGAACAACAACATTTGAGAAAAAATTCTTTTAAAGATAAAACTCAAGCTAGCTCTTATATCAAGAAGGACTACAAGAGGGAGAGTCAATATGACTCTTCTAAAAACTCTAGTAAGGGTCAAGAAAAAGAAACAGAAAAAGAAAAAGATAAAAATAAAAATGTTGTCACTTCAAGTAGTAAAACTAGTGACATCAAATGCTTTAAATGTCTTGGGAGAGGACATATAGCTTCTCAATGTCCAACTAAAAAGGTCATGATTTTGAGAGTACAAGACATTTACAGTAGTCTTGATGAATCTAGCTCTACCACCTCAAGTGATAGTGATACTAGTAAGGAAGATCATCAAATTGAAAAGATATATTGATGGAGGAGGCCCATGGGCTAAGGGCCCAACTACTAGGGCTATGGCAAGGAGGATGCATGAAGAGTGGGCCCAAGCCCAAGGAAAGCCCATCACTTTATTTTGTCGGGCTTTGTCTCAAGCCTATTAGATTAGGGTTAGTATAGGACTGGGCCTTAGTGCCTTGTATTTTCTTTGGGCCTTGTATTTCCGGCCTTGTAACTTAGGAATTACATTTAGAGGTCATTAGAATTTAGGGTTAATTAAGGTTGCATGTGAATTATCATTAGCATGTAATTAACTTGGCATTTGAGAGGCATTTCGGCCATGTGCACACATGCACATAGTGTGACTTAAATGCAACTCAAATGAGAAGCCAAATTACATGCCAAATGATGGAGCACATGGAGGTTCCGGGTTTGGCTCCCAAAATTTGAATTTTGAATTCAAATTTTGGGCGCCTAAGGTTAAGTAACCATACCATGGTTTTACTTAACCCTAGGCTAACCCAAGGAACAATTTAACCTAATTTTACCTTATATATTCCTTGTGGCCGAGTCTTGTATTGACATTGGATTATATTGAATGAGTATTTCTCACATAGAATTCTCCTTCTCTGAAGTCACCTTTCTTCTAGCTTCTACCTTACTTGAGAGCTTCTCCTTGTAGAGCTAGGACACCATTCTTCTTTGGACTTAGCTTGAAGCAAGCTTAGGTCACCTTGATCATTTGTGGCATCTCCATTCCTTGAAGTTTCTCTAAGGAATTCCGTGAAGGATTGAATCATCCATGTGCATCCAAGTGGAAGCACATCAAGTGGTATCAAGAGCATCCGATTTGTCTTCAAGAGATAAGTCTTGATCCTTATCTTTTGAAATTTGTGATCCGTGGTTCATTCATCTTGTGTTCATCTTGTTCATTTTGTGTTTATGTCATTTTAGAGTTGATTCCTTCCTAGATCTATTTTCTTGTCTTAAAATTGATGGATCTAGTTTCGGTTTTGCTTGAATGATTCATATATGCATTTTATCTTGAATTGCTTGCATGAATCATGCTCCAACTCTTTTGTCTATTAGGAAAATTTTCTGCCTATGAACTTTTTAATTTCTTTGAGTCTCATTGAAAATTTTATTCGGTCATTGATTGCTTGAGTTTTATTTTTTTGTTTTGGAATCCATGTCTAGTAGGATTGTGTAGTTCTTTCATGTTCATCATTCCTAGCTATGCTTGTTGATCCGATTTGATTTTCTTTTGGAATTGCATCTTAAAAGTATTTTTCTGGATTTGGCCGAGATCCATTATTGTTGGTATAAGCTCATATTTTGTTTGATTGAGTTCATGAACTACTATTAGATCATTAGTAGTTTTCTTAGAATATTTAGGTTTCCAAAAACTTGAAAATGTCTTAAAAGTTTTTCTTCAATCCGTGAGTGTTTGATCTTTGTTGTGTAAAAGAGTGCTGAAATTTGTGTTTGTAATTCAAATTCAAATTTGAATTGTGGAGCCTAAAACCGTGCATGTGCTTTCTAAATTTTGCAAGCATAAAAAGCATGACTCATTTGACTTGAATTTGAACCTTATTTGTTTGTCATTTGGAAATTCAAATTTGAAATCCGGTTTTAGTGTTTCATAAGGTGACCGAGACTTATATGACTTCTAAATATTGAAAGAAAAAGGAAACTCCTAAGTTTTAAAAAAAAAAAAAATATTAGAAGAAAGATCAAAAGAAATTCAAAACAAAAGTGATTAAAAAAATGATAAACCTAATTTTGGAAAGCAAAAGCCAAGTAAGGAGTTTGAATTTACATGTGTTCTTCTCGGTTGGAAATTGTTATTGACTCATAATATTTTCAGCTCACTTATCTTTGAGTGTTTTGGTTTTGTGCATCCATTCTAGAACTCATCTAGGTCAATTCCTTCTTGTTCTAGTCATCTACTCATTTGTGTTATCTAAACTTGTCATTTCCTAATCTAGTCTTGTCTTCTCTACTTTTTCAATATTCTTTGCTGCACTTATAATTGATTAAATTCAAAGTGTGACCTAAGTTTGACCTAGCCTATCTTCCTAGAAGCTAGTTCTACAAGGGTCATCAAAAGAAGCCTAAGAAAATGAGGAGGAAGGAACATAGGTGCCTCGGATTTGACTACTTAAACACAAATACTATACACATTCTTGGCTGGACATTTTGTGGTTGCTGGACTAGACCAAACCGTGAAGATTGGTGGAGATTCAAATTGAATTGTATTTGTAATTGTTTTAAAAATATATATATATATATATATATATATATATATATATATATATAAGTGTTAGTGACGGATTTTAGTGACTAATTTTCCTTACTAGTTTGAAAATTTGTTTTCAAATTTGGTCATTAATCCATCACTAATTCTTGGTGGCTATTTTTCATAAATTACTTTAAGCCACTTGTTCTTTGTTGTTTAAAATTTTGTTCATACCTTGTATTTGGCCTTTAAAGGAGTGTCTTGGAAGTGTCTTTGGTACACAACCATCTCTCCTTAGGTTTAGCATTTTCGTTAGTACTTGGTGGGAGTGGTCCTTGATTGATCTTTGGTATCTCTCAAGCTCTCACCCTAGGACACATTTAGGTAGTTTTATTTCTTGCTTAATACTTGTCTTTACTTGCTTTCATACGACTAGTATCTCATAGTTCACAAAAACATCAAAAAATAATTTTCATTGAAAAGAATTTGGTAGAGATTAACTACAAAGGGGATTAGTAATTTTTACTTGAAGAGGCTTGGTTTTTAAGTGGCTCTTAGTAGCTCACCTCCCTCCAAAGTTCAATTTGTATACATAATCCTCCAAGTACTTAGTCTTAACCTTGCACAAAAACAATTGATTTTCAAAATTCATTCATCAAAAAGCATCTTTCTCCTATAATGGAAGAGTTTTCTACTCCTCAAAGTGATAGTCATTCAAGTGATTACAATGACTTGTCAAAAGTAACACATGAATTACGATCACTTAAGCTTTGGAAAAAGCAAGAAGCCAAACAAAAACTTAAAGAAAAACTTGAAAGAGAGGCTCAACTTGCTCTCTTAGAGGAAGAAATTCGTTTATTAAAGGAGAAAGAAGAAAAATTACACCACAAGCACTGAAGTAGACATAGCTCCCAACATAGTTCAACCCTAGGAGAGTCAATGAATGATGATAGCCTTGCTTTAGGATATCATTATCAACAACCTCCTAGAAGGGTGCATAGGACCCCCAAGCCAAGGAAATCTAGGGTAGATCTCCCTTATTTTCATGGAAAGGATGATGTGGAAGGGTACCTAGATTGGGAGATGAAGGTGGAACAAATCTTCACTTGCCACCAATTGAGTGAAGAAAGAAAAGTCTCCTTAGCCACTCTAAGCTTCCAAGGTCACGCCATGTATTGGTGGACTTCTCTTGTGAGAGATAGGCATCTCCATAATGATCCTCCAATTCAATATTGGAATGAATTAAGGAGTGCCTTGAGGAGGAGGCATATACCCTCTTACTACACTAGGGAGCTTATCAACAAGCTCCAAAGACTCCATCAAAAAAATATGACTGTGGAAGAGTATAGACAAACGATGGAGTTATACCTAATGAGGGCTGGTATTAGGGAGGAGGAAAACATTACCATTGCTAGGTTTTTGAGTGGTTTGACTTTTGATATAAGAGATAAGGTTGAGCTTCTCCCTTATAGGGATTTGAATGATTTGGTTCAACTTTGCATCAAAGTTGAACAACAAAATTTGAGAAAAGGTTATAAATCGAGCTCATACTCATCTTCTTATTCTAAAGTTGACTACAAGAGGGAGGGCAAGAAAAATGATTTTGAAAAGAAAAATACTTTTCCCTCCAAAAATCTAGACAAAGGTAAAGAAAAAGAAAATGACAAAAAAACAAACACCTCACACACTAGCACTAAGTCTAGTGATATTAAGTGCTTTAAGTGTCTTGAGAGGCCACATTGCTTCTCAATGCCCTAACAAGAAAGTGATGATTTTAAGGGGTCAAGACATTTATAGTAGCCATGATGAAGCTACTACTTCTTCATCTTCAAGTGAGGATGAAGAAGAAGCAAGTGAGGAAGAGTCATGTGAGGTCACTTACCCTTACAATGGGGAACTTCTTATGATGAGAAGGGTCCTCAACAATCAACCTAGTGATACACAATCCCAAAGAGAGAACATCTTTCATACAAGATGTAACATTTCAAACAAGGCTTGTTCTTTCATAGTGGATAGTAGATCTTGGTGAAATTGTTGTAGGACTAGGATGGTTGAGAAGTTGGGATTGACTACCACACCCCATCCAAAACCTTATCAATTTCATTGGCTTAATGATGATGGGGATATGGTGGTCAACCAACAGGTGGAAGTAGAGTTTTCTATTGGGAATTATCAAGACAAAGTTAAATGTGATGTAGTTCCCATGGAAGCTTGTCATATTTTATTAGGGAGACCATGGCAATTTGACAAACAAACTCATCATGATGGTCTAACTAATAAAATAACTTTCACACATGAGGGTAAAAAGTTTGTGCTTCATCCTTTATCACCTTCACAAGTGAAGGAGGATCAATTACTGTCGCCACCGGCCCGAACGGGCCTCGGCGGTCGCGAAGACGGTCGAGCTCGCTTATTATTTTAGTTTTGAAAATGTATTGGATTATTAGAACGACTTGTTCTCAAACTGAGACCTTGTCGATCTTATCCAATTTATTTATTAAAAGTCTCACCAATCCATATTAATCCCAAGCGGGACCCTCCATGGATTAGTGGTTTTCGCAAAAGGAGGGTTCGTGGAGTCGCCACCAATGTTTTACTCAAAACATTGGAAAAAGGGATAAGGCAATTGATTTTATAAATCAACTTTGGTCATTACAACCAGAGTCGGGTAAGGGAGTCGATTACGCGTGGGGAAGGTGTTAACACCCCACAGCGCCCCTTTCGGGTTCCCTATGACAGATTATTTCTAAAATAATAGCGTAAAATTACTAAATTACCCCTATTTATTATAAGCGATTATAAATTAACTATCTACATGATGACAGTTTAAATATGCACACAGAAAGCAGTAAAAGGAAGGATTTAAGAAGAAACCTCTTGAAGCGTGCTTTTATATATTGAGTAAAACTGGGAAGCTTTTTGGCGTTCCCTCGCTCTACAAGCTCGCTCGCTCCTTCCTAAAAACTTTTGACTATGGAAATCCGGAGGATTTCCCTTCGACTAGGTTCGAATCTCCAAGCTAAGTGCTCGGAATTCCAGAACTTCGTCGGATCGACTCCCAGAGAGATTTCTAGGGCAGAACACTGCTCAAAAACCCCAGAATACTCAAGGAGGGAGTCAAAACTGAGTGAAAAAGTGTCAAATGACGTCCAATTGACGTCATATTTATAGGGAATAGGCGCAATACGGCCTACAGAAGCAATACGGCCGTATTGAAATTTTTGAACTTCAATACGGCCGTATTGAGTTCAATACGGCCGTATTGAGTTCAATACGGCCGTATTGAAATTCAGAAATTTCAATACGGCCGTATTGAGTTCAATACGGCTGTATTGAAGCTTCAATACGGCCGTATTGATTTCAGTACGGCCGTATTGAAGTTTCAGAAACTTCAATACGCCGTATTGAGTTCACTGCGGCCGTATTGAAGCTTCAATACGGCCGTATTAAGTTCAGTACGGCCGTATTGGGCTTCATTCCCTCCACTTCCTTATTTTGAGCTATTCTAAGACCTCTAGACCTACAGAGAACCCTCCTAGGGCCTTCCAGGAGTCCTTCTGGCTGATCATCCTTCAGTCTTCGAGAGTCTTCAAGCTTTATTTCCGACCCGGACAATTTTAGGGGTCTACAGCTGCCCCCCCTTTACTTAGTCAAACGGTCTTTTGGTGTACCGGCTGACAAGTAAAGGAGTTGACCCAATTGTCCGGGTGATGTGCCATCCTTCCGACTTGTAATGTCTTCAGGTGGGAAAATTGTTGAGTAGCCTCTCCAGGTTGGTGCATACCTCCGCGCTTCTAGTCACTTTGGTAGCGTGAGTCTTGCCCTCTCCAGGGTGAGTTTGCCCTCTCCAGGGTGAGTTTGCCCTCTCCGGGGGTGAGTATTAATCGTCGCCTCTCCAGACTTGTGCGTGAGTCTTGCCCTCTCCAGGGTGAGTTTGCCCTCTCCAGGGTGAGTATTAGTCGTCGCCTCTCCAGACTTGTGCGTGAGTCTTGCCCTCTCCAGGGTGAGTTTGCCCTCTCCAGGGTGAGTTTGCCCTCTCCGGGGTGAGTATTAGTCGTCGCCTCTCCAGACTTGTGCGTGAGTCTTGCCCTCTCCAGGGTGAGTTTGCCCTCTCCAGGGTCTGCCTCCGTGTTCTTGACGACATTGGCAATGTGAGTTTGCCCTCTCCAGGGATTTGAGATGATTTTTGTCTCCACAGTCCACGATGCTGCTTCGACGGTTTGATTTTGGTGCCACTGAGGGCTGGATAACGCAGGGATCCGTCTAGGGGATGTCGCCACCGGCCCGAAACGGGGCTTTCGGCATTCGCGAAGGATGGTTGGACTCGTTATTTGTTTTAAAAATGTGGATTGCTAGAATGACTTATTCTCAAACTGAGACCTCGTCAAACGAGCAATTTTATTAAAATGATTCACCAATCCATATTAATCCCAAGCGGGACCCTCCATGGATTAGTGGTTTTCGCAAAAGGAGGGTTCGTGGAGTCGCCACCAATGTTTTACTCAAAACATTGGAAAAAGGGATAAGGCAATTGATTTTATAAATCAACTTTGGCCATTACAACCAGAGTTGGGTAAGGGAGTCGGTTACGCGTGGGGAAGGTGTTAGCACCCCACAGCGCCCCTTTCGGGTTCCCTATGACAGATTACTTCTAAAATAACAGTGTAAAATTACTAAATTACCCCTATTTATTCTAAGCGATTATAAATTAACTATCTACATGATGACAGTTTAAATATGCACACAGAAAGCAGTAAAAGGAAGGATTTAAGAAGAAACCTCTTGAAGCGTGCTTTTATATATTGAGTAAAACTGGGAAGCTTTTTGGCGTTCCCTCGCTCTACAAGCTCGCTCGCTCCTTCCTAAAAACTTTTAACTATGGAAATCCGGAGGATTTCCCTTCGACTAGGTTCGAATCTCCAAGCTAAGTGCTCGGAATTCCAGAACTTCGTCGGATCGACTCCCAGAGAGATTTCTAGGGCAGAACACTGCTCAAAAACCCCAGAATACTCAAGGAGGGAGTCAAAACTGAGTGTGAAAGTGTGGAATGACGTCCAATTGACGTCATATTTATAGGGAATAGGCGCAATACAGCCTACAGGGGCAATACGGCCGTATTGAAATTTTTGAACTTCAATACGGTCGTATTGAAGTTCAATACGGTCGTATTGAAATTCAGAAATTTCAATACGCCCGTATTGAGTTCGCTGCGGTTGTATTGAAGTGTCAATACGGTCGTATTGACTTCAGTACGGCCGTATTGAAGTTTCAGAAACTTCAATACGCCGTATTGAGTTTCGCTGCGGCCGTATTGAAGCTTCAATACGGCCGTATTAAGTTCAGTACGGCCGTATTGGGCTTTTTCCCTCCACTTCCTTATTTTGAGCTATTCTAAGACCTCTAGACCTACAGAGAACCCTCCTAGGGCCTTCGAGGAGTCCTTCTGGCTGATTATCCTTCAGTCTTCGAGAGTCTTCAAGCTTTATTTCCGACCCGGACAATTTTAGGGGTCTACAGCTGCCCCCCCTTTACTTAGTCGGACGGCCTTTTGGCGTATCGGCTGACAAGTAAAGGAGTTGACCCAATTGTCCGGGTATTGCGCCGACCTTCTGACTTGTAGCGTCTTCCGGTGGAAAAATGTTGAGTAGCCTCTCCAGGTGGGTGCATACCTCGGCGCTTCTGACATCCTCGGTAGCTGAGTTTACCTTCTCCAAGGTCAACTTCACTCGACGCCCGAGCCGGAAGTTGGACATCAACGCGCCTCTGATGACGCTGATGGTTGAGTACCGCCTCTCCAGGCTTAGCTTCACTCTTTGTTTGAGCCGGAAGCTAAGTACCTTTGTGACGACGGTGAGCAGTGTGAGTTTTGCCTCTCCAGGCCTTGCTTTGCTTGTTGCCCAAGCTGGAAGCTGTAAGTACCGTCTCTCCAGGCTTAGCTTCACTCTTTGTTTGAGCCGGAAGCTAAGTACCTTTGTGACAACGGTAAGCGGTGAGTACCCCCTTTCCAGAGATAGCTTCGCTCATTGCCCGAGCCGGAAGCTGCATACCTCCGTGTTTGTGACGACGGGGTAGCGTGAATATCTCCTTTCCAGGGATTTGTGATGATTTTGTCTCCACAGTCCACGATGCTGCTTCGACGGTTGTTTCTGATTTTGTGCCACTAGGGGCTGGATAACGCAGGGATCCGTCTAGGGGATGTGCAGTTACTCATAGGTTTTTTGTGTCCCAACTTTCCATTGCGTAGTTGGTGCCCACTGGGGAATTTCTGATTCCTTAGGGATGCAGACACAAAAATGCTCTTTCTGATGTGAGCGGTGCCTTATGATTGGCTGACGTCCTTTCGACGTTGGTGGAGTATCCCGATTATCCTTGTTCGGGTAACTCTTTTTGATTTTCTGATTTTTTGCTGCCTCTGTGTAGGCTGTTATCCGCTGGGGATTCTGGATGTTGATTTTGTCTCCACAGTCCATGATGCTGCTTCGACGATTGTTTTTGATTTTTGTGCCACTGAGGGCTGGATAACGCAGGGATCCGTCTAGGGGATGTGCAGTCATTCACAGGTTCCTGTGCCCCAACTTGCATTGCATTGTTGGTACCCTTGGGGAATTTCTGACTCCTTGGGGTATAGACACAGATGCTCTTTCTCTCTGAGTTTGAGCGATGCCTTATGTTTGGCTGACGTCCTTTGACGTTGGTGGAGTATCCCGGTTTATCCTTATTCGGGTATCTCTTTTTGATTTTCTGGATTTTGTTACCTCTGTGTAGGCTGTTATCCGCCAGGGGATTTTGTCATTGGTTGTGATTGGCCTCTTCTGTTAGGCAGATCATCTTGATGTTCAATGATAGGCTGAGAGCCGGATTCCACTTGGGGAA
Source organism: Cajanus cajan (assembly GCF_000230855.2). NCBI lineage: Eukaryota > Viridiplantae > Streptophyta > Magnoliopsida > Fabales > Fabaceae > Cajanus > Cajanus cajan. Next base: position 26,245,764 of record NC_138526.1, read on the forward strand.
TGATTATTGATCTTTTTATGATTTTTCCTTTTGAAGGAGTGCCTCTTATGTAGGCGACTGAGGAATTGGGGTTCAGTGTTCGGCTGAGTGCCGGATTCCGCTTGGGGAATATTTATTGATATTTTTTGATTTTTCTTCTTTTGCAGGGATGCCTCTGAGTAGGCGATTGGGGAATGAGGGATCTTATGTATCCCAGAGTATTATTTAGGAAGCCTCTGCAGGCTTAGCCTCACTCAGCGCTTTGAGTCGGAGAGCTATCTTCCACTGAGGAAGTGTTAAGTCCTTTGACTTGTATATACTGTTTGGATGATCGCACTTCCATTGGGGATTGCGTCGATTTTGCTTTGATAGCTCTCGCTGGGGATTCGTTCCGTGAGCTTGAGTTGAGGTTTCTCTGGGGAGTATTATTTCTGCGAGCCTCTCCAGGCTCATTTATTCTGTATAGTTGGGGGAGTATTATTTCTGCAAGCCTCTCCAGGCTTTAGTTATTCTGAGGAAGTATTATTTCTGCAAGCCTCTCCAGGCTCAATTATTCTGAAAGAGTATTATTTCAGCAAGCCTCTCCAGGCTCAAATATTCTGAGAGTATTATTTCTGCAAGCCTCTCCAGGCTCAAATATTCTGAGAGTATTATTTCTGCAAGCCTCTCCAGGCTTTAGTTATGATGAAAGAGTATTATTTCGGCGAGCCTCTCCAGGCTCAATTATTCTGAAGGAGTATTATTTCGGCAAGCCTCTCCAGGCTCAATTATTCTGCGGGAGTATTATTTAGGCAAGCCTCTCCAGGCTTTAGTTATGATGAAAGAGTATTATTTCGGCGAGCCTCTCCAGGCTCGATTATTCTGTATGATTTGTTGGATTTTCTGTATTTTGCCCTTTTTTCGATTTTGGCTTTTTCTGTGTTTTTGCCTTTTTTGTTGATTTTGGCTTTTTCTGTGTTTTTGCCTTTTTTGTTGAGTTCGGCTTTTTCTGTATTTTTGTTGATTTCTGTATTTTTGCCTTTTTTGTTGGTTTTGGCTTTTTCTGTATAGAAATGTCTCAGTTATTCTGAGAGAGTATTATTTCGGCGAGCCTCTCCAGGCTCAATTATTTTGAGAGTATTATTTCGGCGAGCCTCTCCAGGCTCAGTTATTTTGAGGGAGTATTATTTCGACAAGCCTCTCCAGGCTCAGTTATTCTGAGAGTATTCTTTCGGCAAGCCTCTCCAGGCTCAGTTATTCTGAGAGTATTCTTTCGGCAAGCCTCTCCAGGCTCAGTTATTCTGAGAGTATTCTTTCGGCAAGCCTCTCCAGGCTCAGTTATTCTGTATGACGCTGTTGATTTTCTGAATCTTTGCATTTTGTTTGCTGCTGTCATACACAAGCAATTTTTCTATTTTTTCTATTTTATGTAGTTGCCTCATGACGAGGTCTTTGAAAATTTCTTTATGGCCAATACGGCCGCATCCATTTCAGTACGCCCGTATTGAGTTGAAATTTTGTTCATAACCCTGATTTCAGTACGGGTGTACTGAACATGGTACAGGCGCATTGTTTTTTCTGAAATTTATATTATTTATTTATTTATTTATTTTTTTTTTTTTGTTTTTTTTGTTTTTTCAATAAACAGAGAATAAGTGATCTTCCAGTACACCTATCATCTGTATGCATGTATGCAGTATGATGCACCTAATTCTATTTGATTCTTTTTTCAAAAGAATTAACTGATGCGTTTTTGTGTTTGGATTTTGCCATTCCTCCAGACGGACTGTGCGCTGCCGACTTCTGTAACCGAGGAATGATGCGTATTATATTTGAGATTTGGTGTTATCAACCAAATGATCCTTCCCTTTCTTTAGAAGATGTGTCAACCCTCCTATTGACCACTATATCTCCATGTTTCCACTAGATTATTCAAAAATCGTTGGGACAAGAGAGAAAAGAAGGAAAGGGTATATTTTTCAAAAGTTTGTGTTTTAGAGGGGATTATTTTATTTTTGAAAAATTGTTTTTGTAAGCATGGATGGCCAAGGTAGGCTTATTGTGTTTAGGTTTGTTTGTTTAAACACTTATGAGGTTAAGCACATCTTTGTTATTAATGATTGTGCTTTGACAACTTGGATAGCTTTTCTTGAGCCCCTTTGTTGAATTCAATTGATGGTACCATCATGGATTTATTCTGTTTTTTTCTTTTTTGATGGCTCTTACTTTTGCCTAAAACACCCATTTGTGGTGTCTTAGCGGGCTTTTGTTTTTATTCATTATTTTGTAACCCTAATTTTTGCCTAGGTCACCCTTTTGTGGGATTCCTAGCGGGTCTTTTGATCTTATTTTGTAACCCTAACTTTTGCCTAGGTCACCCTTTTGTGGGATTCCTAGCGGGTCTTTTGGTCTTATTTTGTAACCCTAACTTTTGCCTAGGTCACCCTTTTGTGGGATTCCTAGCGGGTCTTTTGCTCTTTAGGATTTCTTTATCCATGATGGCACTTATTGAGGCCAAGAAAAGGTGCTCCAAGCTGTTATGCACACTTCCACATAAAAATGAAGCGGGTTTATTGATTATTAAGACGATTTTAACCTCACTTATGTTCATTCAAACAGGGTTAAATAATGTGGTTTAGAATTTTATTGCAAGCGAGAAAAGAAGCAATAAGAAATAATAATGAATGATTTTATTATAATCATAGTGGAAACATGTGCCCTATCGAGGCTCGGGGGTCGGGCTGTCCCCGAGGAGTGATCTCTAATAGTCACTGAGTCTATACATCCCTATCGGAAGGAGAAAAACATTTTGACGACGACGACCGGCCTTGACGCTTGTGAACCGGCCTTCCTAAAGATCTGGCTTAAAGAACGTCGAGAAGGATCTTGGTTCCTCTTCGTCCTTTGATCTTTGTTAGGGTTGTATCTTAACCCTTGTTTCCCCGGATTGTCCTTGATAATGGGTAGCTCCGGGATTCCTTGGGAATCCTTGCCTAATTCTTGTCTTGGCAAGTATCCGTTCTTTGTGAGCATATGAGCTACCTTCTTCGTTTCTCGGGGAAACGTTTCAACATTGGCAATTTCCAATGCTTGGAAGGCGGTTTCCAAAGCTTCCTCCGCTGCATCCACATAGAGTATGGCGGATGGCTTATTGATGAGTATATCATCTTCATTTTGTACAGTCACCAGCTTGTCACCCACAATGGATTTGACTTTCTGGTGGAGCGTAGAAGGAATAGCTTTCGCATCATGAATCCAAGGTCGGCCGAGGAGACAGCTGTATGCGGGAGTGATATCCATCACTTGAAATTCGACGTTGAAGATAGTGGGTCCAATTTGGATTGGAAGATTGATCTCTCCCACCACTTCTCTTTTAGATCTATCGAAGGCTCGAACGATCATGTTGCTCGGGCGCATTTGGACTCCCTTGATTGTCAATTGCTTGAGCGTTCTTTTTGGCATCACATTCGAGGAAGATCCATTATCTACCAAGACTTTAGCGATGTGATACTCCTTGCACTTTATAGAGATGTGCAAGGGCTTGTTGTGGTTTGATCCCTCGGCGGGGATTTCTTCATCGATGAAGGTGAGGTGATCATTAGCCTTGATGTGACTAACAATCCCCTCAAACTCGTCTTGGGAGATAGTGTGCGACATATATGCCTCGTTCAAGACTTTCAACAGAGCTTGCCGATGCGGTTCGGAGCATAGGATCAACGACAACAGAGTAATCTTTGCTGGCGTCTTATGAAGTTGATCCATGATGGAGTACTCGCTCTGTCGGATAAATTTTAACAGCTTGTCAGTCTCCTCCTCGGATTCTTTTTCCTCGATTTTCTTTTCTTCTTTTTCTTTATTCTTGGGGGCTTTATCATGAAGATCTTCGGGAGTGTAGATCCTGTCACTCCTAGTCATGCCCCCAAGTCCAGCGATGTTGGAGATATCGCTGTCGGCAGAAGAGTGGATGTCGTATATCCACGGCACAGCCTTATTTGATTTGCAAGGGAAAGGCCTTGGAACTGTGATCCTTAATGGTGTTGGACCTTCCCCTTTGTTTGTCTTGATTACCAACAACGGAGTTGATGTGCGCTTGCTTGGCGCGGTTGTTGGCTTACACTTAATAACAAATGGCGTGCGATCCATCTTGAACATACGCATCGATTATTTCTTTCTTTTTATTTATGTTTATTACTGAATTACTAGGAGGGATGTATGAAATGAATGATTCCTAGATCCCTCCATGATCTATATGCATGAGATGATGATGTTGAATATGCATGCATTGTGTTTATTGAACTAAGCATTATCATGTTTTTAGGATTTTCCTAAGATGATGCATGATATTGCTTGGTTTGGGTAAATACATATTTTTCTTTTGAATATTTTGTATCTTTTTTTTGTATTTTTTGGGTGAAAAGGGAAACTACCTATATGAATGCAATGAAGGTAGATGTTAACACCATGTACTAGAAGATCTTTATTTCTATTTATTCTTTTTATTTAAAAAAGAATGTTGTATGTTTAAAAGGTGCAAATGTATGCTCATACAATGTCACATAAAAATGCACAAACAATTCACTCATCCACGAACAGTCACGAGCGAATCACGAGGTAGGGGTCTCCTGCAGAAAAGTGCATATTCAAGGAGGATCTAACTGTTCTCACTTGGTCAAAGGCCCCCAAGGTGCCCCCATTATAGGGACCCAATTCCTCTCATCGTAGGTCGATGGAAAGTTCCAACGCACCGTCGGACTCAAGTTCATGGTTATCACCTTGAGTGATGCTTTCCGACAACGGTCTCATAGGCTCCTATAAACCCATCAACCGGCCGTACTAACATCCACTCCCTATGGATTACCACTCATGCCCCCGGGTATAGAGGGAACTGTTGTGTGCAAAGGTTTGTGTACAGTTTGTATTTCAAACAATTGCGGAAATTAAACAAACAACAGTTATTAAAGCCATATAATAAATCATGTTATCATACAAATAAGGGGTAGTGAAGTAATTTTAGACTATTATTTTGAAAATAATCCATCACTAAATGGGATTGACTCTCAAGGCATCCCCAGTGAAGTCGCCATCTGTCGCCACCCGGCCCGAAACGGGGCTTTCGGCATTCGCGAAGGATGGTTGGACTCGTTATTTGTTTTAAAAATGTGGATTGCTAGAATGACTTATTCTCAAACTGAGACCTCGTCAAACGAGCAATTTTATTAAAATGATTCACCAATCCATATTAATCCCAAGCGGGACCCTCCATGGATTAGTGGTTTTCGCAAAAGGAGGGTTCGTGGAGTCGCCACCAATGTTTTACTCAAAACATTGGAAAAAGGGATAAGGCAATTGATTTTATAAATCAACTTTGGCCATTACAACCAGAGTTGGGTAAGGGAGTCGGTTACGCGTGGGGAAGGTGTTAGCACCCCACAGCGCCCCTTTCGGGTTCCCTATGACAGATTACTTCTAAAATAACAGTGTAAAATTACTAAATTACCCCTATTTATTCTAAGCGATTATAAATTAACTATCTACATGATGACAGTTTAAATATGCACACAGAAAGCAGTAAAAGGAAGGATTTAAGAAGAAACCTCTTGAAGCGTGCTTTTATATATTGAGTAAAACTGGGAAGCTTTTTGGCGTTCCCTCGCTCTACAAGCTCGCTCGCTCCTTCCTAAAAACTTTTAACTATGGAAATCCGGAGGATTTCCCTTCGACTAGGTTCGAATCTCCAAGCTAAGTGCTCGGAATTCCAGAACTTCGTCGGATCGACTCCCAGAGAGATTTCTAGGGCAGAACACTGCTCAAAAACCCCAGAATACTCAAGGAGGGAGTCAAAACTGAGTGTGAAAGTGTGGAATGACGTCCAATTGACGTCATATTTATAGGGAATAGGCGCAATACAGCCTACAGGGGCAATACGGCCGTATTGAAATTTTTGAACTTCAATACGGTCGTATTGAAGTTCAATACGGTCGTATTGAAATTCAGAAATTTCAATACGCCCGTATTGAGTTCGCTGCGGTTGTATTGAAGTGTCAATACGGTCGTATTGACTTCAGTACGGCCGTATTGAAGTTTCAGAAACTTCAATACGCCGTATTGAGTTTCGCTGCGGCCGTATTGAAGCTTCAATACGGCCGTATTAAGTTCAGTACGGCCGTATTGGGCTTTTTCCCTCCACTTCCTTATTTTGAGCTATTCTAAGACCTCTAGACCTACAGAGAACCCTCCTAGGGCCTTCGAGGAGTCCTTCTGGCTGATTATCCTTCAGTCTTCGAGAGTCTTCAAGCTTTATTTCCGACCCGGACAATTTTAGGGGTCTACAGGGATGTGCAGTCATTCATAGGTTCCTGTGCCCCAATTTGCATTGCATTGTTGGTACCCATTGAGGAATTTCTGTTTCCTTGGGGTGTAGACACAGATGCTCTTCTTGAATTGAGCGATGCCTTATGTTTGGCTGACGTCCTTTGACGTTGGTGGAGTATCCCGGTTATCTTTATTCGGGTATCTCTTTTGGGTTTTCTGATTTTTGTTGCCTCTGTGTAGGCTGTTATCCGCTAGGGGATTTTGTCATTAGTTGTGATTGGCCTCTTCTGTTAGGCGTATCAGCTTGACGTTCAATGATTGGCTGAAAAGCCGAATTCCGCTTGGGGAATTGTTGTTGATTTTTCCGATTTTTCTCTTCTTTGAAGGAATGCCTCTGTGTAGGCTGTTACCCGCTGGGGGATTTTGTCGTTGATTTTGATTAGCCTCTTCTGTTAGGCATATTATCTTGATGTTCAATGATTGGCTGAAAAGCCAAATTCAGCTTGGGGAATTGTTATTGATCTTTTGGATTTTTTCTTTTTGAAGAAGTGCCTCTGAGTAGGCGAATTATCTTGATGTTCGGTGTTCGGCTGAGTGCCAGATTCCGCTTGGGGAATAATTATTGATATATTTTTTTATTTTCTTCTCCTTTTTGCAGGGATGCCTCTTGAGTAGGCGATTGGGGATTTGGGGATCTTATTGTATCCCAGAGTATTATTTAGGAAGCCTCTACAGGCTTAGCCTCGCTCAGCGCTTTGAGTCGGAGAGCTATCTTCCACTGAGGAAGTGTTAAGTCCTTTGACTTGTATATACTGTTTGGATGATCGCACTTCCATTGGGGATTGCGTCGATCTTGCTTTGATAGCTCTCGCTGGGGATTTTCCCGTGAGCTTGAGCTGAGGTTCCCTCTGGGGAGTATTATTTCTGCGAGCCTCTCCAGGCTCAATTATTCTGTGGGAGTATTATTTCGACAAGCCTCTCCAGGCTCAATTATTCTGTGGGAGTATTGTTTCGGCAAGCCTCTCCAGGCTCAGTTATTTTGAGAGTATTCTTTCGGCAAGCCTCTCCAGGCTCAGTTATTTTGAGAGTATTCTTTCGGCAAGCCTCTCCAGGCTCAGTTATTCTGTATGATGCTGTTGATTTTCTGAATCTTTGTATTTTGCTTGCTGCTGTCATACACAAGCAATTTTCTATTTTTCTATTTTATGTAATTGCCTCATGATAAGGTCTTTGAATGTGCAACTAATGTGTGTGATGCACGCGATGCAAGTTTTTATTTTTGTTCTTTTATTTAGAAAAGTGAGTGGCTCTCCCTATCCTCTTCTTCTTGGAGGACTTTCTGTCATTGACGCGAGGGAGTATTTTTGTGAGCCTTTATGCAGGAGATTATGGATTTTACAGGAACCCCTCCAATTTTCTTTTATTGACCGATTAATAATGGAATTTCGTACAATTTTTATGAAAAACCAATTCAGAGGCATAATCACATGGTCAAGAAAGAAAAGAAACAAATGGATATTTTTATTGATATTCACAAGTGTTTTTACAGAAAGATATACAGAAGGAAATTTCTGAAGAATGGCTGGCCAAGGTAGGCTATACATTTTTGGCTTAAACAATTATATCTGTAATTGTCGCTCTTCCCGTTCCCCTAATCGTTTCGGGTGAGATGTCTGAGCCAGGAGTGTAGATACTGCAAGACGCTTGCTTCTAGAAGATTATCACTTGAACCGCCTTTCGGTTTTCGGTTCAAGTGATCGTTGCTTGCTTTGTTTTTATATCTTATTCTTTTGCCCCTAACTTTTGCTTAGGACGTATCCTAACGGGGTAAATTTGCCTTTGTTTTGCCTAGTACCCTTGTACTGGCAGGCTTTTATTTTGCCCTAACTTTTGCCTAGGATGCCCTTTTTGGGTTTTCATCCTAGCGGGCCTATGCAAGCAACGTCTTCAAGCATAGTACTTCTTTACCACGTCAGCGTTGACTGGGTATCGAAGTTCTTCTCCATCCATGTCTATGAGGATTAATGCTCCTTTTGAGAAAGCTCGCTTTGCCACATACGGTCCTTCGTGATTTGGGGCCCACTTTCCGATTTTGTCCTTTTGAGTTGGTAGTAATTTCTTCATTACCAACTCTCCCTCATGGTAGACTCGAGGGTGGACTTTCTTGTCAAGAGCCTTTTTGATCTTCCTCTGATAGGGTTGACCATGGCATATGGCGTTCAGCCGTTTCTCTTGGATAAGGTTCAACCGGTCGTATCGGCTTTGAACCCTTTCTGCCTCGGAAAGTTTTGCTTCCATGATTACCCTTATATAAGGTTTTTCGACTTCAACGGGTAGAACTGCCTCCTGAAGTCCTATAACCATGAAGAGCAAAGGGTAATATCTCGTGTCAGTCTTTAAATGAGACAACCATCTTTTGCACTATTTTCTTGATGTTCTTTTTGGTTGCCTCGACTGCCCCATTCATCTTTGGCCGATATGGGGAAGAGTTGTGGTGTTGGATCTTGAATTCTTGGCTCAGTTCTTCCACCATTTTGTTGTTCAGATTAGATCCATTATCAGTGATGATTTATTTCTTCATGCTTCCACTAGATTATTCCAAAATCTTTTGGGACAAGAGAGAAAAGAAGGAAGGGATATATTTTCAAAAGTTTGTGTTTTAGAGGGGATTATTTTATTTTTGAAAAATGGATTTTGTAAGAATGTTTGGCCAAGGTGGGCTTATGTGTTTAGGCTTGTTTGATTAAACACTTATGAAGTTAAGAAAATCTTTGTTTATTGACGTTGTGATTTTGACAACTTGGATAGCTTCTCTTGAACCTTTCTTTTTGAATTCGGTTCATGGTACCATCATGGATTTCTTTTGTTTTTTGATTGTCCTTATTTTTGCCTAAAACACCCTTTTGTGGCATTTTAGCGGACTTTTGTTTTTATTCATTTTTTTGCAACCCTAACTTTTGCCTAGGTCACCCTTTCGTGGGATTCCTAGCGGGTTTTTTGCTCTTATTTTTGCGCAGTCCCTTTTTGGGTTTCCTGCCGAGCTTTTTTGTTTTTAGGATTTCTTTTTATCCATGATGGCACTTGTCGAGGCCAAGGGGAGGTGCTCCAAGTTGTCACACACATTTCCACATAAAAATGATGTGGGTTTATTATTATTAAGATGATTTTAACCTCATTCATGTTTATTCAAACAGGGTTAAAAAATGTGGTTTAGAATTTTATTATAAGCAAGAAAAGAAGCAATGAGAAAGAATGATTTTATTATAATCATAGTGGAAACATGTGTCCTTATTTCATCACTGATAAGGGTCCCAGTGTTGACCTCTTTTATCTCTCGGCCATGCCCCAAATTCACAGTCTCCAATTTCTCTTGACGAGTTGGAGTAAGCGAGCTTCTCGTTTTAGCAGTCTTTGCAGATCCGGAGAGATGGTCTCCTCATCACTCTCCAACTCAACCCATTCACTTTTGGATCCCGGTCAGAGCGAACAATTACAGACATAATTATTTTATTGGTTCTGTTTAGGTTTAGAATTTATTAATGTTAATGGGGAAAGAGAGAAAAGAATAAAAAGAGAATAATGTGTGAAATATGCCTCTTTATTGATATATGTATGTAAAACTGTACAAAAACCCTTATTTACATGAAAAGGTTCTCATGATCTTGGGTACTGATCATGAGTCCCTAAAAGAGAAATATGAAGGGGCCCTATCGTGGCTTGTTCTTCTCTCTACTCCTGCTTTGGTAGAGGATTCTTGCTCACGTCGGGCGCTGTTGAATCAAAAGTGATCCACCCTGCATCGATAAGGTCTTGGACCTTATTTTTGAGAGCTCTACATTTCTCCGTTGAATGCCCCGATGCCCCCGAATGGTATAGACATTTGTCTTGCGGTTTGTACCAATAGGGGTGAGGTGGATCAATCTTCTTTAGTGGAACGTAAGTTAGAAGTTTGGCTTCTACTAGCTTCGGCAGGAGATCGCTGTAGGTGGTCGGAAGTTTATCAAACTTCTTCACAGGGGTGAATTGCGACTTTCCTGACTTCGAAGTGGAAGAAGATGAAGAAATATTTACGGCATTGACTCCTCCCTCCTTCTTCTTCCCGTAGGTCTTCTTGGCTTCAAATGATTGGGAAAGCCCAGCTAGCTTCCCACTTTTCAGCCCTTGTTCCACTCTTTCGCCAATGGTGATGATGTCTGAGAAGAGTGTTGTCGTGTTCCCTATCATCTTGTCATAATAGGGACCGGTCAACGAGTTTATGAATAGGGACACCGTCTCCTTATCCGACAGCGGGGGCTCTATTTGTGCCGCCAACTCCCTCCATCGTTGGGCGTACGCCTTGAAGGATTCATCATTTGTCTTACTCAAGGCTTGAAGATCGGACCTATCGGGTGTTAGGTCGATGTTATATTTATAGCGCTTGAGAAAGGCGTCGGCCAACTGCCTCCATGTGCACACTTGACTTCCATCCAGCTGCATATACCAATTGAGTGCGGTGTCAGCCAAGCTCTCTTGGAAGCAATGGATCAAGAGCTTTTCATTGGTAGCATATGCAGCCATTTTTCGGCAATACATGGTGAGATGACTTTTGGGGCAAGTCGATCCCACATATTTTGGGAAATCGGGCACTTTGAATTTGGGAGGGAATTGGATGTCCCTCACCAAGCACATGTCAGCGGCATCTTTGATGTCGAAATCATACCCCTCCATAGCCCTTAGCCGATCCTCGAGGGCGTGGAATTGTTCTTTTGAAACTTCGGGCTCTTTAATCATGATTCCAGCCCCAATAGGTATGGCATGTGGAGGATCTTCTTCATGCTCTTCCTCCTCTCCCTCATGATGGGACCCATGGTCACTGTGATGAGATCCATGAATGTTATGGTGACGCATGAGTTCCAACATTTGCGCCATCTGCTCTTTGAGCTGTGAAAGCTCGGTCGTGAGCTTCTTGTTTTGTTCCTCTAGCGCTTCCATTTTCTTGATTTTCTTTGCGCGTGTGAGGACAGAGAGATGACCAGCCACTTTCTAAAATGAATGTTTATTCTAATTAGCTTATTTATGATATGAATACACTCTTGATGTGAGCTTGATAATCTTTCATCTTTGAGGCGCTGCCTTTTTAAGATGAAAGTTTATCACCCTCCCTAGGCTATTATCTCTCCACAACGGAGAATCTCAATAGTCACGGGTCTCTTTCACTCACATCGAGAGGGTATTAGTGAACCTATAAATGATGATGAGGATGCATGAGGTATTATTGATAATGATGCCTATGCTCCTTACTTTTATTATATTTTCACACATGATTTTTCCTCTCATGTCATGGTATTTTCATGCATGGGGATTATTCTTAGACCTTATCACGAGGTTATTTATTAATGCACAAACAATTGCACATAAGCATTTACACAAACAATTCACTCATCCACGAACAGTCACGAGCGAATCACGAGGTAGGGGTCTCCTGCAGAAAAGTGCATATTCAAGGAGGATCTAACTGTTCTCACTTGGTCAAAGGCCCCCAAGGTGCCCCCATTATAGGGACCCAATTCCTCTCATCGTAGGTCGATGGAAAGCTCCAACGCACCGTCGGACTCAAGTTCATGGTTATCACCTTGAGTGATGTTTTCCGACAACGGTCTCGTAGGCTCCTATAGACCCATTCAACCGGCCGTACTAACATCCACTCCCTATGGATTACCACTCATGCCCCCGGGTATAGAGGGAACTGTTGTGTGCAAAGGTTTGTGTGCAATTTTTATTTCAAACAATTGCGGAAATTTAAACAAACAACAGTTATTTAAAGCCAAATATATAAAGCATGTTATCATACAAGCAAGGGGTAATAAAGTAATTTTTAACTATTATTTGTTAAAAATAATCTGTCACTAAATGGGACTGACTCTCGAGGCTTCCCCAGTGGAGTCGCCATCTGTCGCCACCGGCCCGAACGGGCCTCGGCGGTCGCGAAGACGGTCGAGCTCGCTTATTATTTTAGTTTTGAAAATGTATTGGATTATTAGAACGACTTGTTCTCAAACTGAGACCTTGTCGATCTTATCCAATTTATTTATTAAAAGTCTCACCAATCCATATTAATCCCAAGCGGGACCCTCCATGGATTAGTGGTTTTCGCAAAAGGAGGGTTCGTGGAGTCGCCACCAATGTTTTACTCAAAACATTGGAAAAAGGGATAAGGCAATTGATTTTATAAATCAACTTTGGTCATTACAACCAGAGTCGGGTAAGGGAGTCGATTACGCGTGGGGAAGGTGTTAGCACCCCACAGCGCCCCTTTCGGGTTCCCTATGACAGATTATTTCTAAAATAATAGCGTAAAATTACTAAATTACCCCTATTTATTATAAGCGATTATAAATTAACTATCTACATGATGACAGTTTAAATATGCACACAGAAAGCAGTAAAAGGAAGGATTTAAGAAGAAACCTCTTGAAGCGTGCTTTTATATATTGAGTAAAACTGGGAAGCTTTTTGGCGTTCCCTCGCTCTACAAGCTCGCTCGCTCCTTCCTAAAAACTTTTGACTATGGAAATCCGGAGGATTTCCCTTCGACTAGGTTCGAATCTCCAAGCTAAGTGCTCGGAATTCCAGAACTTCGTCGGATCGACTCCCAGAGAGATTTCTAGGGCAGAACACTGCTCAAAAACCCCAGAATACTCAAGGAGGGAGTCAAAACTGAGTGAAAAAGTGTCAAATGACGTCCAATTGACGTCATATTTATAGGGAATAGGCGCAATACGGCCTACAGAAGCAATACGGCCGTATTGAAATTTTTGAACTTCAATACGGCCGTATTGAGTTCAATACGGCCGTATTGAAATTCAGAAATTTCAATACGGCCGTATTGAGTTCAATACGGCTGTATTGAAGCTTCAATACGGCCGTATTGATTTCAGTACGGCCGTATTGAAGTTTCAGAAACTTCAATACGCCGTATTGAGTTCACTGCGGCCGTATTGAAGCTTCAATACGGCCGTATTAAGTTCAGTACGGCCGTATTGGGCTTCATTCCCTCCACTTCCTTATTTTGAGCTATTCTAAGACCTCTAGACCTACAGAGAACCCTCCTAGGGCCTTCCAAGAGTCCTTCTGGCTGATCATCCTTCAGTCTTCGAGAGTCTTCAAGCTTTATTTCCGACCCGGACAATTTTAGGGGTCTACAATTACAAATGAAGGCCAAACGTGATAAAGAAAAAGGAAAACAAAAAAAGTTGAAAAAAAAAAACTTATAAAAATTGATGAAAAAGAGGATTCTAGAGAGACTAGTGTTCCCTCTCTAGAGATAGTTCAAGAAGAGATTTTTGATTCAAAACCTTTACATAAAACTTCTCTCTTTATTGAACCATCTTCTCATATCCTCATGTGTAGAGGAACACTAACTTGCACTGCCACATCTTCTTTGGAAACTTCTCTACCTCTTGAGGTGAAAAATCTTTTAAAAGAATTTGGTGATGTATTCCCTAGTGAAGGACCCATTGGACTTCCACCTTTTAGGGGAATAGAGCATCAAATAAATCTTGTGCCTGGGGCTAGTCTTCCAAATAGGCCAGCCTATAGGACTAACCCACAAGAAACCAAAGAGATAGAGAAGCAAGTACAAGAGTTGTTGGAGAAAGGTTGGATTCAAAAGAGTCTAAGCCTTTGTGCTGTACCAGTAATTTTGGTGCCAAGAAAAGATGGAAAATGGAGAATGCGTTGTGACTGTAGAGCCATCAACAACATCACCATAAAATATAGGCACCCAATTCTTAGGCTTGATGACATGCTTGATGAATTGCATGGGTCATCCATATTTTCCAAAATAGATCTTAAAAGTGGATATCACCAAATTAGAATTAAGGAGGGTGATGAGTGGAAAACTGCTTTTAAGACTAAGTTTGGTTTATATGAATGGTTGGTTATGCCTTTTGGGCTTACTAATGCACCTAGCACATTCATGAGGCTAATGAATCATACCTTTAAGGATTGCATTGGTAGGTTTGTAGTTGTTTATTTTGATGATATTTTAATATATAGCAAGAGTCTAAGTGATCATGTGGATCACCTAAGACAAGTTTTACTTGTTCTTAGAGACAATCACTTGTTTGCCAATGTAGACAAGTGCACTTTTTGTGTGGATAATGTTATCTTCTTAGGGTTTGTGGTAAGCAAAAATGGGGTTCTTGTGGATCCCGCAAAAATCAAAGCCATCCAAGAATGGCCTATTCCTACTAATGTTAGTGAAGTTCGGAGCTTCCATGGTTTGGCAAGCTTTTATAGAAGATTTGTTCCTAACTTCTCTACATTAGCTTCACCTCTCAATGAGTTGGTTAAGAAGGATGTGGCTTTTGAATGGAAAGAAAAACATAATTTAGCTTTTCAAGAACTTAAACATAAACTTACTCAAGCACCCGTTCTAGCTTTGCCTAATTTTTCTAAAACTTTTGAGCTAGAATGTGATGCTTCCGGTCTTGGCATAGGAGCTGTGTTGTTACAAGGTGGTCACCCTATAACTTATTTCAGTGAAAAACTTAATGGGGCTGCCTTGAACTACCCTACCTATGACAAGGAGTTATATGCTTTAGTTCGTGCCCTTCAAACTTGGGAACATTACCTTGTGACCAAGGAATTTGTTATCCATAGTGATCATGAATCACTTAAATATTTGAAGGGTCAACATAAATTAAATAAAAGGCATGCAAAATGGGTTGAGTACCTTGAGCAATTTCCTTATGTCATCAAGTATAAAAAGGGCTCTACAAATGTAGTAGCTGATGCTTTGTCAAGAAGACATGTTTTGTTGAACACCCTAGGTTCTCAAATATTAGGGTTTGATGACATCAAGGAGTTGTATGAGAAAGACCTTGATTTTGCTAACTTTTATTCTTTATGTATTCAAAAACCTTATCAAGGGTACTATATTTCTGAGGGGTATCTTTTTAAAGAAAACAAACTTTGTATACCCCAAGGATCTATTAGAAACTCTTGGTTAAGGAGAGCCATGAGGGTGGGCTCATGGGGCATTTTGGAATTGAGAAAACTCTTTCACTTTTGAGAGAGAAATTCTTTTGGCCTCATATGAAAAGAGATGTTCAAAGGTTTTGTAGTAGTTGCATTGCTTGTTTACAAGCAAAGTCTACCACTAAACCTCATGGACTATACACCCCCTTGCCCATATCCTCTTCTCCTTGGGTAGACATTTCCATGGATTTTATCCTTGGATTGCCTAGAACCCAAAGAGGAAAGGATTCCATCTTTGTGGTTGTGGACCGTTTTAGTAAAATGGCACACTTTATTCCATGCCACAAAGTGGATGATGCAAGTCATATTGCTAAATTATTCTTTCAGGAAATAGTGAGATTACATGGGTTACCCAAAACTATAGTCTCAGATAGAGATGTTAAGTTCCTTAGCCATTTTTGGAAAACTCTTTGGGCAAGGCTAGGAACTAAACTTCTATTTTCTACCACATGTCATCCCCAAACTGATGGGCAAACTGAGGTAGTAAATAGGTCTCCAGGGACTATGTTGAGGGCAATTCTCAAAGGCAATAAAAAGTCATGGGATGACTATCTCCCTCATGTGCAGTTTGCCTATAATAGAGTGGTTCATAAAACCACTAACATGTCTCCTTTTGAGATTGTTTATGGCTTTAATCCTCTTACCCCATTGGATTTATTACCCTTACCTGATGTTGCTTCCTTTATTCATAAAGAAGGCACATCTAGGGCTGAGTTTGTCAAGAAGTTACATGAGAGGGTTAGAAATCATATTCAATCCCAAACAGAAAAATACCAAAAATATAATAATAAGGGTAGGAAAGAAGTTATCTTCAAGGAAGGTGACTGGGTTTGGCTACACCTTAGGAAGGATAGGTTTCCTTCCCAAAGAAAGTCAAAACTTAGTCCTAGAGGGGATGGTCCTTTCCAAATCCTTAAGAAAATCAATACTAATGCCTATGTCCTAGATCTCCCTTCTGAGTATGGAGTTAGTTCTAGTTTCAATGTTTCTGATTTATCTCTTTTTACAGGACTAGCTACCCAAGAGGAGGATGCTTTGGATTTGAGGACAAATCCTCTTCAAGAGGGAGGGGATGATGGAGGAGGCCCATGGGCTAAGGGCCCAACTACTAGGGCTATGGCAAGGAGGATGCATGAAGAGTGGGCCCAAGCCCAAGGAAAGCCCATCACTTTATTTTGTTGGGCTTTGTCTCAAGCCCATTAGATTAGGGTTAGTATAGGATTGGGCCTTAGTGCCTTGTATTTTCTTTGGGCCTTGTATTTCTGGCCTTGTAACTTAGGAATTACATTTAGAGGTCATTAGAATTTAGGGTTAATTAAGGTTTCATGTGAATTATCATTAGCATGTAATTAACTTGGCATTTGAGAGGCATTTTGGCCATGTGCACACATGCACATGGTGTGACTTAAATGCAACTCAAATGAGAAGCCAAATTACATGCCAAATGATGGAGCACATGGAGGTTCCGGGTTTGGCTCCCAAAATTTGAATTTTGAATTCAAATTTTGGGCGCCTAAGGTTAAGTAACCATACCATGGTTTTACTTAACCCTAGGCTAACCCAAGGAACAATTTAACCTAATTTTACCCTATATATTCCTTGTGGCCGAGTCTTGTATTGACTTTGGATTATATTGAATGAGTATTTCTCACATAGAATTCTCCTTCTCCGAAGTCACCTTTCTTCTAGCTTCTACCCTACTTGAGAGCTTCTCCTTGTAGAGCTAGGACACCATTCTTCTTTGGACTTAGCTTGAAGCAAGCTTAGGTCACTTGATCCTTTGTGGCGTCTCCATTCCTTGAAGTTTCTACAAGCAATTCCGTGAAGGCTTGAAGAGTTCTTGTGCATTCTAAGTGTAATCACATCAGGATTGGCCCCTAATCCCTTGCCTAATGCATGCTTTTAGGAACAGGCAAAATATGAAAGTTTTCTGTTTTGCTTTCTGAATGTTATGTTGCGTTCCTTGTGTGATGTTGAGTGTGAATCATCCATGTGCATCCAAGTGGAAGCACATCATATATCCTGTTGATGGTGATCTTCTTATGATCAAAAGGCTTCTTGGAAGCCAACCTTGTCCCACTTCACTATCACAAAGAGAGAACATCTTTCACGCAAGATGTTTAGTTTCTAAAAGGTCTTGTTCTCTCATTGTTGATAGTGGTTCCTTTTCTAATTGTTGATAGTGGTTCTTGTTCTAATTGTTGTAGCACAAGGTTGGTTAACAAGTTAGCCCTTACCACCATTCCTCATCCTCAACTTTATAAACTTCATTGGCTCAATGAAGGTGAGGAATTGGAGGTAAATCAACAAGTGAAGGTTAAGTTTTCTATAGGGGACTATAAAGAAAAAGTTTTATGTGATGTGATCCCTATGGAAGCTTGTCATATTTTGCTTGGTATGCCATGACAATTTGATAAACAAACTATACATGATGGCCTCACTAACAAAATATCCTTCACTCATAAAAATAAGGAAATTTTTTTTAATCCTTTAACACCATCCCAAGTGTTAGAGGATCAAAAACAAATGAAAAGAAAAAGAAATAAAGAAAGAAAAGAAAATAAATTATTAGGGAAGAGTGTGGATGAAGGAGACTCCACTAAAGCATTTGTGACTAAGGAGAGTTGTTTTATTACCAAACAATCCTTGAAAAGAACTCTCTTTATTCATAAAAGTTTTAACTCTTATCCTAATGTTGCCACTAATCTTGAAGTTGAAAATTTTTAACTTCAAGATGTAGTGAAGAAGGAGTGGACTATCTCTAGTTCTACTCCTTATACTACTTCCTTAGAGGTGCACAAGGGAGAAAGTATTTTTGTGATCTTAATTAAGCACCCAATTTTTGATTTACATTGTTTGGCGGATACAACTTGTAATAATCTATATTCTATGTTTGCTCTTATGGTAAGTTCTTACTCTTTTGAACTTAATTTGATTTCTTCCCTACAAGACAAATGTAGTTTATATGATTCTCAGTATCTAACAAAATCAAATCCAAAATTGTTTAGGGCATTTTTTAGTAGTGTTTTCTTTACATTTTAGGAAAAGCCTAGGTTACCATTTAGGGTACTTTAGGAAAGATGTTATAGTTCTTAAGAATCATTCTTTTTATTGTTTTAACCATAGTGTCATTACATTTTTAGGATTTCATTATAGGTTATACTTAGAAGAGAATCCTATTTCTACTTTTAGGGAGTCTAATTTTGATAGTTTATTTTTCTTTCTTCGAATAGATAGAAGGACTCTTCTTAGGATCCTTAATCCATTTTCTTATCATGAAAATTTCATCTCTTATACATTGCAAGTTGTGCATATAGGTGTTGATTCTCATTCCATGCATCCTCGAGATTTGAGGACAAATCCTTTTCAAGAGGGAGGGGATGATGGAATCATGCTTAGTAAGGCAAGAGGTGATATCCTAAAAGATCCAAGAGGAGTGGGCTAGAAATGGAGGTTTGGGCCAGTCAAGGCCCAATGGGCTTCATGGGCTTGGGAGGCCAAGTCAAGCTTCACATGGGCCTATCTTGTTATGGACATTCTTCTTATGTTTTGTTAGTATAGTTGAATATATTTTGGTCTTGTATTTTGGACCACATAGAGTAGCATTTTGGGCTTTAGGCTTGTTGGGCCTAGTTTTGGGTTTCATGGGCCTTTGGGCTTTGGGTACCCAATATTGGGCTCATTTTCCTTCTTGTAATTTTTCCTTTCTATTGTATTTGATTGACCATTGTATTTAGGTCATTAGAATAGGATTATACAAGGATTACTTAATTAGGCAATTTAGACTAAATTAGGTTTAATTTGGAAGTCATTTAAGTTACATTTGAGTCACATGTTTAGCACCATTGGTGGCTGAACATGTGCCACTCAAATTAACCCTAAATAACCTTCAAATTAAACTTAGATGCACCTAGTTCCTAAACTCACGGCCAAAGCACATGGGAGCCAAAATTGGAATTCAAATTTCAAGTTTGAATTCAAATTTTAGGCGCCACATGTGGGCTTTGGGTTAGGCGCCAACTTGTGCAATTTCGGATGCCTACTTAAAGTAATTCTTCTCCTTATTGTAGACACTTTTGACATATATGAAATTTGAGAGCATTTTCTGCCAAGTTTCTTCCAAAGGACACCGAGAGTTTGCCTTCAAAACACTAGGAACCTTACCTTAGTTCCTACCTTTTGAAGTGAGCAATCCTTTGAGCCTTCAAGCTAGGATACTTCCATCCTTAGTTTAGGCTTACCAATCCGAGAATCCTCCATTCAAGTGTTTATTCCATTCGGTTTCAATCTCCCAAATAAGTGATCCGTGCATAGGTGAAGCTAAGGAGAGGAACATCTATCACTTCTCCTTCCTTTGCCATCAAAATAGCTCGGTATTTCCATAGCATTACAAGAAGGGTAAGCTAGAGTTCAAAAAAAGTCAATCATACAAGTATAGAACAATAATCTACAACACAATCATCCAACTATCAATCATATTCATAGAGTCACACCATACACTCTATCCAATACTACTCATGCATAAAATAAAATCCACCAATCATGAAGCCAAACACCACACACTTCATCTTATTAACAATCATGCAATAAATGCATCTCATGACAGATATCAATGCATATTAATCATCTAATGCGTCGTCACGCATACACCTAGGAGATCTCCCTAACAACAGAGCTGTATAAGTGACATCCCATCCTACCAAAACCACCCCAACAGTTTTCACGCCCAATGTGCCCACTCTGTCACAACTAAACAGGATATAAACCTCACTCGAGTTTACTCGGATAATGTCACTTACACAATTGGAAGTCCAGATCCACCGTCAGGTATAGCAAAGCTGGGTACATGCTTACCACGACCTTGACATGCATTTACCAAGTCAATTGTGGAGTTCGCCCACAAACTATCTGCAAGGATTCACACACCTTCTCGAGTACTTGGTTAAGGGAATAACCCTCGACCTCATACCCCACTCCAACACTAGCTAAGGACTTAGAGGAGACTCACCCAACCTAGTGGCCTACCTGAGCACCACTCTCCCAAATTCAGTGGCCTACCTTAGCACCACTCTCATATATCAGTGGTCTATCCAAGCACCACTCTCAAGAGACTCTATGTGAGCTCTTCCAGTTCAAAAATATTTTTCCTCTCCTCAAGTCCTAAGCTAGACTCATGCCATAAGGCATCACATGCAATTATGCATCTTACATCATACATGGTCTACCCACCATCATGATCAATAAACATACTCATGCCATAAAGCATCACATGCAATAATGCATCATACATCATACATGGTCTACCCACCATCATGATCAATAATCATAGTCATATGAACATATACACATGTCATATCATATTTAAACATTCATACATATCATCACTATGCATACATATGAATCACACCTCACCATACATCATATATCACACATACATGATCCAAAACTTTAACTTAACATGCATTAGCATCATTTCATTCATCAACATGTCCACGCCCAGCGAAGCCTGAGCTCGCCCAGCCTAATCCCAACCCAAGAGTCCTAAAACTCATCCACGCCCGATGCTGTCACGTAGCAAGTTATTTTTAAAAAAACTAATATAGGTGATTTAGTAGCCCAGAACGGGTCGTTCCCAATCTGGAACGGGCCGTTCCAAGCTATTAAATTGACCTATAAATCGTTGTTGAGAACGAGCCGTTCTGCATGTGATTTTTGCACATGAGGAAGGGGTGTAGAACAGGCCGTTCTGGTTTTGGTACAAGCCGTTCTGGCCACTCCGGAATGTCTATAAATAAGGGTTGTGGGCAGTGAGGAGAATAGGGGTTGGGAAGCTAGAATGTAGATTGATTAAGTTGTTGAGTGTTGATTGAGTAGTTGTTAGCTTAAGTTGTTCATATGTTGTGTGTTGATAATATGTGATACGTTGTTAAAGTTGCTATACGTTGTAAAACTAAGTTGTTTTTATGTTGTTTATTGTTGAATTATGAATAAGTTAAAATGTATAAGTTAAAGTAGATTATTGATGTAAAAGTTGTTTAAAGTTGTATAAGTTGCCTATTGTTAAAAGATGCTTATTGTTGTATGTTGCCTCTTGTTGTAAGATGTCTATAGTTGTATTGTTTTAAGGTGCTGTAAAGTTGTAAGTCATCTATTGTTGTAAAGTTGTAAGTCGTCTATTGCTGTAAAGTTGTAAGTTTTCTATTGCTGTGAAATTGTTAAGATGCCTATTGTTGTAAAGTTGGAAAGTACTATGTGGGTGACATGGAAATAGTCGATCCATGTCATGGTTGAATGACCAATTTGAGTAAGGTATTTAGTTAAAGATGTAGTCTTTGACTAGGTACTGGAGGGTGCGTGGTACTTGCAGGACAGTAGGTGGGCTAACTCCACATGTAGATTGGTGAAGCTAGCCAAGGCCGTGGTAGGCTCATATCCAAACCCTTCTGTCCTGACAGTAATACTGGACCTCCGAGTCTAAGTGGCACACCTGAGCAATCAACTATTATTGTGTATACCTAGTTCTCTTCGGAGTTCCTAACGCTGTTCTATACCTGACCTGGTTGAGATAGGTCAAACGCTGGATTCGGTAGGTTTATGCCACCTAGATTACTCAACCTCAGTTGTTGGAGATCTCCCAGTTGTACATGCGTGACGACGCATTAAATATTAAGTCGTATATTGATGTTGTTGTTGTTGTATATTAAAGTTGCTTCTAAGTTGTATGAATGAGTTGTGTTTTATGTTAAACTGTATGGTCGTTTGTGATGATGATTGAATGAATGAGTAGTATAATATTTTCCCTATACTTATATGGTTGATTATTAAATTCTAGCTTACCCTTCTGTTTCCATGTGGATGGACTGCTATGATCATACAATGTATAGGAGCAGATCAGGGCTAGGTTGGAGCTGTTGGCTGAGTCTGTTGCTAGAAGTGGAATTTTTGGTTCCTAGTGTTAGAGTTACCACCTTGGGTAGCAGTTTTTGTTGAGCTTAGGAGAGCTTAAAGAGTTTTGATGATCACAACATGAGAACAACAACTTGGAGCACAAAAACAAAGTCAAAGAAGAGTCAAGAAAATGCTATGAGTTGGAGCTATGTAATAGAACTTAGGATATAAATTGTTGTGAATGTGTTTCTATATTTTGTGTGCTTAGTATGCTTTGTGCATAATCAAATCTTATCTAAACCAAGTAGAGAGTATATGATGATGAGTTAAAAACATTGGAAAGTTATTTTGAGTCTTAAAATGAAGTTTTAAGAACTAACTCAAAATAATCGATTATTGTTAAATATAATCGATTATTTCAGCAAATAGGCTAAGTGGAATGCCTTGCTGTAATAATCGATTATTTGCCAAAATAATCGATTATCCCAGGAACAACTCTCTAGAATAATCGATTATCCAGCAAAATAATCGATTATATTGTTCTTGGTTGATTTCCAGAAAACCTGAAGAACAAAATAATCGATTATTCTTTAAAATAATCGATTATCTGTGTCTGAAACTTTTATAAATAGTTTGAACTTTGAGAAACTTCAGACATGAGTTAGAACTGATAATCAATTTGTGAAAAACATTTTTTGTGAGTCTTTGTGACATCTTGGAGAGTTTTCTTTGTGAAATCCAAGAGTGAAAACATTTGTGAAAAGCTTTGGTAGAAGATCATCATCATCATATTCTTGAAAGGGGAAGATAAAGATTTGTTCAAGAATTCCAGGTGAATTCGTTCCTTTTATTCTTTGTGAATCTTTGTGGAAAATCTTGAGAAGGGTTTTTCAAGTAATAAGGTTTCTTGTAGTGGGTTCTACAAGGGGTGCTTTCTTGGGGTCAAGAAAGTGGTTATCTTTAGTATAAAAGTATATGCATGTGTGTTTGCTTGTAAACCTTCTTGATTAAAGATAGTGGAACAAATCTTAATCAGGTGTTGATTAAGTACTGGATGTAGGTCACATGTGGAGTGGCTGAACCAGTATAAAAGACTTGTGCAATCTTCTTCAACCTTATCTTTTACTTTGTGTAATTTCTTGGGTGAACTTTAAAGAAGATAAAACTTGATTAACAAGTGTATGTGAATCTTGATGGTTTAAATCTATAATTGAACATTATTGTTGAACCTCATTATGTTGTAATCAAGTGAGCATATTGCATTCATATTTCTCATAACAAGTCTTTGGAAGAGCTTCATTTGGAAATTCTGTTATAGAAAAGTTTTGATTGAAATTAAGATCCAAAATACTCTGATAAATTTTTAAAGGGTCATTGAATCCAATTCACCCCCCTCTTGGATTGTGCCATTTTTTTCTATCAGTTTTGCGCTTGACCGACACTAGGAGATAATAGTTTTGGATAACTGTATAAATACTAATACTTAAAAACTTAATTATTCGTATATATATTTTTTTTTCATGTTTTTGTATTTATGAGTTATCCAATTTTATTATTTATCTTAGTTCACAAATTCTGAGTGCAATTCCACTAAGTGTAGGGACCACGGCGGGTCGTTACACTTTTATGGTATCAGAGCCGGTCAAGTCCTTTGGATACTCTGTGGGGAGTGATCCTTCTAGGTTTCTGTTGTGTCATATCTCTGATATGTGTTAGTCTTTGGTGATTTGTGGAGGTATTATATTACTAGAAGAATGTTTGAATTCTTGTAGTATGGCGAGACCCCAGTATGATCAAATAGCTAGGGCCATGGAGATGATGGCCATGGCGATGCAGCAGCAGACTACACATTTTGCTAGGGCAGATGCAGAGAGAGCTGCAGTAGGACCTACTGGGTCTCATATGAGCAAGGATCTGGCTGAGTTCAGGAAGTGATGGAGGACCATCCATGGTACTTCATGTGAAACCCATCACATGGTCCAATGCTATGACTAATTTTGAGTAGTGTAGGATTTATTTAGTTTATTCCAATTTTACCCTTGTATTTTGGGGTATTTTAGTCCTAGGGTTTATTTCTTTGTATTTCCCATTTTGCCCTTGTATTTTGGGGTGTTTAGATGCTTAGGTTAATTTCAATTTGGGCTAGGCGTGTCCATTAGGAGGGTGACGCACACTTAGTGGAATTGTTTGGACATTTTTGGTGTTAGGTAGGCTTAGGCCCAATTGGAGGGCCAAGGTGCATAGACTTATCATGCACCTTGTTGTAGCCAACCTAAACCCTTAGATGCCAAACTTGGCCACCAAGTAGCATCTAGGGTTAATTTGCATCTCATTTAGTATGCATTTGGCTTGATGAATTTCGGCCAATGCAACACCAAATGAAACCCTAGATGCTAGCACTCCTATTTATACCCTAGCCTATCACCTTGTACATACTTTGGATCATATTGAATTTGAGTGTGCATTTTTGCCTCAACTTCTCTTCCATAGTCTCTAGGAACTCCACGGCCCTTCCTTTCTCCTCCTCCCTAACCACCATGAGTGAGTTGAGCTTGGCCTTCCTTGGTTGGCCTTCACCCTCCTTAGTGAAGTGAGCTAGCCAAAAGGAGCAACACCCCCACCAAACACCTTCCTCCCCTTGAGCGTGACCACCACCACCCTAAACACCCACTCTTCCCTAGTTTCTAGGTTGCCTTTGGCTAACCTCCTCCCATCTCCACCCTAAGAGAGCAAAACCCTACATAGGTTTCATCCTACACTTGGATGAAACAACCTTGAGCAAACCATCCTCTTTTGTGCTTCCGCCAACATCACCACCATTCTTCCACCATTTTGGAGTCTCCTTGTTGAACCAAGATCAAGGGCGTGCATGGAACTAAGCCACCTTCCATCAAGTGGTATCAGAGCCTGGTTCTTCAAGGGTAAACGTTTCCTTTCCTTGTCTTTCTTTGAGTCTTCTTAGTTCTCTCTTTTGATTCGGTCATTTCTTCTCCTTCTCCTAGTGACCGAATATTTTCTTTGTGTTTTGGTTCATATTTTGCTTCCTTGAACCTTCCTTGATGCTTTAGGTTTCCTTGTTTTTAGGGTTGTCATATTCCATGATAGGTTGAGTATCACATGTTCATGCATTTTGTTTTTGGAATCTACCTATAGTTTTGTCATTTTTACCTCCTATATTTTGTCTTCCATTATATCCTTGTATGTGCCCAAACACCTTGCATGAAAACATGAAAAATACCATGATGCATACATCTTAAGTGGGCGTGCCATATAGAATACTATCTAGGTCATTCATGCATGCTATTAGCTTCTAGCATGTTCTATATGTTGCCATGATTTTCCATGTGTGAACTTCTTGCACATGCTAAAAAACCGCCCACCTTACCCTTGCATTTTCACTTGTTTAAGTTGATTTCTTGTTTGCCAAGAACCCTAAAAGAATCTAAGAGGTGTGCTGGACTTTTTGTGCTAAACAACTTGACCTAATAGTACAAAACCATTTCCACTCAAAAATATTCCCTATAAACCTCTAAGAAAAAGCCACTTGTCTTTGTCTCCTTCTCCTAAGAATTTGACCTAAATTTTGTGCCACCACAAGTGCAAAACCTAAGCAACAAATTGGGCTGAAAATTTAAAAAAAAAATTTGGACCCAAGGACATTTTAAAAGCCAATTGCCGTGACCAAAAAAAGAACAAGAACAAAAAAAAAAAAAATATTGGACAAAAAGGACTTGTTGCTAGACTTGTGGACTTGGACCATTCCCTTTGCATTTGGAGTTGGACATTTGACAATTTGGACATATTTTTGGGACTTATACCTTGGCTGGACCGAAAACATTAAAAGACTTAAGCAAGTGAAACTTAAACACAAACCCATTCTAGTGCCATTCTAGGTTTATTCTTTTGAGTGCTATCCTTTATTGATTGAGTCTTAATTTTTTTTTGCTTGTCTTTCTTTTGACCTCTTTTGTTTGTCTCCATCAATTCTCTTTGAGTTTAGCTTTCCTAATTGTGCCTTTTCAGTTTTATCTTTTTGGAACTCTTGCTCTTGGTTGGTTTTCATTGATTGTAGGTGAAGCACCTATCTAGCAAAGTAGCAATCCTTTGGTGGATTGAGTGGAGGAGTGAACCAAAACCCAACCTAGCCTTTGGAAGGGTTTTCACTAAACCAAAAGGAGAGTAAACACTTGGGAGAGGTGCTAACACGTGTGTTCATTGTGAAGGAACCACAAGAGGAGGAGTTTGAAGACTTGTTTTTCTTGTTTACATTGTTTTACTTACTTTCGGCCCTTTGTTTTAGGCCATTCATTTCTTCCCTTTGGTTTGAATTTTGGCCATTTTAAACCTCTTCAACTTGGGTTATAGAGCGTGTAGAGAAGGTGATTTGAAAACCTTCACTAGGACCTCGACTAGTGTATGTTCTAAATTGCTTTCCATTGCATGCTTTATAGCTTTACTAGTATAATTGTCTAGGATTTTTACTTTTGCTTCCATAACGTTTAGAAGGCTTAATTCTTTTGCCTACTAGGGGTGCGTGCACACACACACTTAGTAGTGTCAAAATTGTTTTTGTAAGAAAGGTAAAAAGGGCTTAGTGATTTTTACTTGAAAAGGGCTTGGTTATTAAGTGATTCTTTGTAGTCCACCTCCCCTTGAAGGTTCAATTTGTATACTTAGGCCTTTTCTACTTATCTTGCACCTTTAAAAACTTTTTGTGAAAACCTTTTTATCACTCAATCTTTGTGAAAACCTTTTTAACTCTTTGTGAAAATTTTGTGAAAACCTTTTTGATCAAAGATGAGTGAGCATTCTAGTGTACATGGTCATAATTCACATAGTTCTAGGTCTAGTGTTAGGGATGAGCTTAGGCAATTGAAAGATTACCTAAGAAGAAAGGAGGAAGAAAATATAAAAAGAGAGGAAGAAATTAGAAGAAAAGAAAAAGAGCAAGAAAGAAATAATGAAGAAATAAAAAGATTGCTAGAAAGATTAGTTGTGGGAGGAGAGGCTAGTGGTTCAAGACCAAAAGTCACTTCTCCTCAACCCTCAAGAGGAAAGGGGCACATGTATGCAAGTGCTCATGAGGAGGAAGGGCATCATACCCAACCTCCAAGTGATATCTTCTTTAGTAGTCATCACAATGATGATTACTATCAAAGGCCCCCAAGACATCATAGAAATAGGGAGTCCTCCAATAGGGAACCTAACATCAATCTTCCCCCATTTCATGGCAAGGATAATGTTGAAAATTATTTAGATTGGGAAATGAAAGTTGAGCAACTTTTCTCTTGCCATGGAATAAGTGAAGATAGGAAGGTTTCTTTAGCAACCCTTAGCTTCCAAGGGCATGCTATGTATTGGTGGACCTCCTTAGAAAAAGAAAGGAGAATAAATCATGAGCCCCCAATCCAATATTGGAATGAGCTCCGTAGTGCCTTAAGAAGGAGGCATATTCCTCCATACTATGACCGAGAGCTTATGGATAAGCTTCAAAGATTGAAACAAGGGTCCTCTAGTGTGGAAGAATATAGGCAATCTATGGAGTTGCTAATGATGAGGGCTGGGATTAGGGAGGAAGAGAGGACCACAATCTCTAGATTTCAAAGTGGTCTTAATCTTGAGATAAGAGACAAAGTTGAACTTCTACCTTATAAGGATTTGAATGAACTTGTTCAACTTTGTTCAAGAGTGGAGCATCAACTTACAAGAAAACCTTTTCAAAAAGACTCCACTCCCTCTTATTCCAAGAGTTTTAAGAAGGAGGGCCACTCTTCCCTACCTTATCCCAAGGAAGAAAAAGAAAAAGAAAAAGAAAAAGAAAAATCATCTTTTAAAGCACCTTCCAAAGAGTCTAAGTCAAGTGAAATCAAGTGCTTCAAGTGTCTTGGAAGAGGACATATTGCTTCCCAATGTCCTACAAAGAAAACTATGGTTTTAAAAGCCCAAGACCACTATAGTAGCCTTGATGAAGCTACTTCTTCTTCCTCTAGTAGTGAAGGAGAAGCCATAGACTCCGCGGAAGAAATTTTACCTTGTGAAGGAGACTTATTGTTGGTTAGAAGGCTCCTTAACAATCAATCTAGTGAAATTGACCAATCACAACGAGAGAACTTGTTTCAAACAAAATGCAAGGTCTTAGAAAGTACTTGTTCTCTCATTGTCGATAGTGGGTCTACTTCTAATTGTTGTAGTACTAGATTGGTTGATAAGCTAGCCTTAACTACAAAACCTCATCCTAAACCTTACAAAATGCAATGGATCAATGAAGAAAGAGGTGTTGTAGTCAACCAACAAGCAAGCATACCAATCTCTATTGGCAACTATAAAGAAAATGTTTTGTGTGACATAGTGCCATTAGAGGTTAGTCATGTCTTGCTTGGGAGGCCATGGCAATTTGACAAGCACATAATCCATAATGGCCTCACCAATAAAATAAGTTTCCAACACTTAGGTAAGAAGTTTGTGTGGTGTCCTCTATCACCCTCTCAAGTGAATGAGGACCAACTCAAACTAAAGGCTAAGAAAGATGATGAAGAGAAAAGCAAAAACAAAAACAAAAAGAAAAGAAAAGATAAAAAGAATTTTTCCTTTGAAGAAAAAGGGCTAGGTTCAAGTGAACCTTAACCCTTGTGCCATCCTCTTTTCTTTGGTGCCAAAGAAAGATGGCAATGGAGGATGAGCACCTTTTTAAAAGCCATCATTGAATAAAAGGCACCCAATCCTAAGTTAGATGATTTGGTGAATGAATTGCATGGGTCAATAAATTTTAAATGGTGATGCCTCTTTGGCTCTTCCCTTTTGCCCTAAGCACCTTCATTCAACAAATTATGTACTTAAGGATTGCATAGTTAAGTTTTAATATTTTACTCCCCTAATTGTGGTTTCACTTCTTTTGAAGGATCAATGGAATGGAAGAACTTGAAGATTTGTGGTCAAATCCTTCTCAAGAAGGAGGGTATGATGGAGGACCATCCATGGTACTTCATGTGAAACCCATCACATGGTCCAATGCTATGACTAATTTTGAGTAGTGTAGGATTTATTTAGTTTATTCCAATTTTACCCTTGTATTTTGGGGTATTTTAGTCCTAGGGTTTATTTCTTTGTATTTCCCATTTTGCCCTTGTATTTTGGGGTGTTTAGATGCTTAGGTTAATTTCAATTTGGGCTAGGCGTGTCCATTAGGAGGGTGACGCACACTTAGTGGAATTGTTTGGACATTTTTGGTGTTAGGTAGGCTTAGGCCCAATTGGAGGGCCAAGGTGCATAGACTTATCATGCACCTTGTTGTAGCCAACCTAAACCCTTAGATGCCAAACTTGGCCACCAAGTAGCATCTAGGGTTAATTTGCATCTCATTTAGTATGCATTTGGCTTGATGAATTTCGGCCAATGCAACACCAAATGAAACCCTAGATGCTAGCACTCCTATTTATACCCTAGCCTATCACCTTGTACATACTTTGGATCATATTGAATTTGAGTGTGCATTTTTGCCTCAACTTCTCTTCCATAGTCTCTAGGAACTCCACGGCCCTTCCTTTCTCCTCCTCCCTAACCACCATGAGTGAGTTGAGCTTGGCCTTCCTTGGTTGGCCTTCACCCTCCTTAGTGAAGTGAGCTAGCCAAAAGGAGCAACACCCCCACCAAACACCTTCCTCCCCTTGAGCGTGACCACCACCACCCTAAACACCCACTCTTCCCTAGTTTCTAGGTTGCCTTTGGCTAACCTCCTCCCATCTCCACCCTAAGAGAGCAAAACCCTACATAGGTTTCATCCTACACTTGGATGAAACAACCTTGAGCAAACCATCCTCTTTTGTGCTTCCGCCAACATCACCACCATTCTTCCACCATTTTGGAGTCTCCTTGTTGAACCAAGATCAAGGGCGTGCATGGAACTAAGCCACCTTCCATCAGGAAGTGTAGTCCTCCTTAGTTCAGGGGTGATGCAGATCTGGAGGTGGCTGACCACTGGATTTGCGAGTTGGTGATGGCAACACTAGGAGAAGTGAAGGATGTGCTTCTCCTTGGAATTGCCTAGGCCGGATCTTCTTCAAAGGAGACTTGAAATCCAAATGAAATAACACTTGAAGGATGAGAAATGCACGGAAGAACTAGACCTAAGCCTTGAGGGAAACATCCAAGCACAAAGGATCAAGTGATTGTTCACTTCAAAGAGAAGGAACAATGATGGTGAACTCCTAAAACTAGAGAGAATTCACGGTGACTTTGAGGGAGAAACTTGGCTCAATGGCTCTCAAATTTCTGAATATTCAAAGTAAAGTTTACAAGGTGTGAAGGAGGTATTTAAAAGGATCCGGAATCAAGCACTTGGCGCCTAATGTGAAAGCCTCACATGTGGCGCCAAGTTTTGAATTCAAATTTCAAAAATTTGAATTCAAAACTTAGCTCACATGTGGTGACCGGTCACACTTAGAGCTAGGTGCATTTGGCTTTGATTTAGTATGCATTTAGGGTTAATTTTGAGTCACACATGTTCAGCCAAGGTGGCGTCAAACATGTGACTCAAAATGTAACTTAAATGCATCCTAAATTAAACCTAGTTTAACCTAATCCAATTAGACTACAAATCCTCCTTAAACCCTAATCTAATGACCTAAATACAATGGTCAAGAAAATACAATGAATAGGAAAAATTACAAGAAGAAGAATGAGCCTAATATTGGGTGTCAAAAGCCCAAAGCTCAAGAAGCCCAAAAATAAGCCCAAATACAAAAACCCTATTCTATGGTCAAAATACAAGACCAAACATCAAAGTAACTTCCTATACTAAGTAATGCAATAAAACATGGTGTTTATTCAAGTAATGTCCATGTAAGAAGCACCCTAGGCCCACCAAGCCCATTGGGCCCACTAGGCTCTGAAGTAGACAAGTCTTCATGTAATTTCCTGGCCATAGCTCTAGTGGTTGGGCCTTTAGCCCATGCTCTTCCATCATTCCCTCCCTCTTGAGTAGGATTCGTCCTCGAATTTGAAGACTCTTCCTCATCATCACTAGCACCTACAAAAGGTTGAAGATCACTAACATTAAAAGTAGTGCTGACTCCATAATCAGAGGGTAAATCAAGTCTGTAGGCGTTATCATTGATACGCTGTAAGACCTGAAAGCGACCATCTCCTCTAGGACTGAGTTTGGACTTCCTTTGATTTGGAAAACATTCTTTTCTTAAGTGAAGCCAAACCCAATCACCTTCCTCGAAGATCATAGACTTCTTGCCTTTACTTCCTTGTTTTGCATATTTCTCATTTTGATTTTGAATATGAGTTTTAATCCTTTCATGAAGTTTCTTAACAAAATCAGCCCTTGAAGCCCCTTGCTTATGAATGAAATGTTCAACATTAGGAAGAGGTATCAAGTCCAAAGGAGTTAAAGGATTAAACCCATACACAGCCTCAAAAGGAGAAATATTGGTAGTTTTGTGAACTACCCTATTGTAGGCAAATTCAATGTGAGGCAAAAACTCATCCCAAGATTTGTGATTACCCTTTAGGACTGCCCTAAGCATAGTAGATAGAGATCTATTAACTACTTCAGTTTGGCCATCTGTTTGAGGATGACAAGTAGTTGAAAAGAGGAGTTTGGTTCCTAGTCTTTCCCACAAAACACGCCAAAAGTGGCTTAGGAACTTTGTATCTCTATCTGAAACTATAGTCCTAGGAAGCCCATGGAGTTTAACCACATCTCTAAAGAAGAGTTTTGCAATGTTGCTTGCATCATCTACTTTGTGGCATGGAATGAAATGAGCCATTTTACTGAAACGGTCCACTACCACAAAGATAGAATCCATTCCCCTTTGGGTTCTAGGTAAACCTAGCACAAAATCCATGCTAATATCTACCCAAGGGGAAGAAGCAACAGGCAAAGGTGTGTATGTTCCATGAGGCATTACTTTAGACTTAGCTTGTAAACAAGCCAAACATCTAAAACAATGCCTTTGGACATCCTTTCGCATATGGGGCCAATAAAATTTTTCTTTTAGCAAACTAAGGGTTTTATCAACACCAAAGTGCCCCATAAGCCCACCTTCATGACTCTCTTTAATTAATAGTTTCCTAATGGATCCTTGGGGTATACATAACCTTCATTCTTTGTACAAATACTCTCAACCATATAGAAACCATCAAAAGATTTTTGTTGGAATTTTTTATAATTATCACCAAACTCAAGATCTTCCTCATACAACTCCCTAATATTATCAAATCCAAGAATTTGAGTACTTAGAGACACAAGCAAAGTATGTCTTCTAGATAAAGCATCAGCTACAACATTTGATTTTTCTTTCTTGAATTTAATGATATATGGAAATTATTCAAGGAACTCTAACCATTTGGCATGCCTCTTATTTAACTTACCTTGACCTCTTAAATATTTAAGTGACTCATGGTCACTATGAATGACAAACTCTTTGGACACAAGGTAGTGTTCCCAAGTTTGTAAGGCTCTAACCAATGCATACAACTCCTTGTCATAGGTAGGATAATTGAGGGAGGCACCTTTTAGTTTTTCACTAAAATATGCAATGGGGTGTCCTCCTTGCAATAATACAACTCCTATGCCAACTCCTGATGCATCACATTCTAGCTCAAAAGTCTTTTCAAAATTTGGTAGAGCTAAAATGGGTGCATTAGTAAGTTGATCCTTAAGAAGTTGAAATGCTTGGTCATGCTTTGAAGTCCAATCAAATAAAATATCTTTTTTGACTAGCTCATTCAAGGGTGAAGCAATGCTAGAGAAGTTAGGCACAAATCTTCTATAAAAACTTGCTAGTCCATGAAAACTCCTAACTTCACTAACATTTTTAGGCTTGGGCCACTCTTGAATGACTTTGATTTTCTCGGGGTCCACTTGAACCCCATTTTTGCTTACAATGAACCCTAGGAAAACCACATGATCCACACGAAAAGTACATTTTTCAAGATTTGCAAATAATTGGTTTTCCCTAAGGATCATCATAACTTCTCTAAGATGTCCTACATGATCACCTTGAGACCTACTATAGATTAAGATGTCATCAAAATAAACAACAACAAATTTTCCTATACACTCTCTTAAGACATGATTCATAAGCCTCATGAATGTACTTGGTGCATTAGTTAAACCAAAAGGCATAACTAGCCACTCATACAATCCAAATTTGGTCTTAAAAGCAGTTTTCCACTCATCACCCTTTTTAATTCTTATTTGGTGATAACCACTTTTAAGATCAATTTTAGAAAATATAGAAGCACCATGTAATTCATCAAGCATATCATCAAGTCTAGGGATTGGGTGCCTGTACTTGATTGTGATATTGTTAATGGCCCTACAATCACAACACATTCTCCATTTTCCATCTTTCTTGGGCACTAACAATACAGGCACAGCACAGGGACTCAAACTCTTTTGCACCCACCCCTTATTCAAAAGTTCTTGGACTTGGTTCTCTATCTCCTTAGTTTCTTGAGGATTTGTCCTATAGGCTGGTCTATTGGGTAGACTAGCCCCAGGCACAAAATCAATTTGATGTTCTATACCCCTAAAAGGAGGAAGGCTCTTTGGACCATCAATAGGGAATACATCATCAAATTCTTTTAATAAATGAGAAACTTGAGGAGGTAAAGAACTAAGCTCAATGCTTAAATTATAACACTTAAGCACACCTCTACAAAGAAGAAGGTAAAAAGGTTTTTCAACAATTAGGGTTTGTTTTAAAGTTTCTTGTTGAATTCCTTCTATAGAAAGAGATTTCTCTTCCTTCTTCTTTGAAGCTTTATGCTTTTTCTCTTCTTTTTTTTTAATTAAGTTTTTTTTTTTCTTCTTCTCTTTTCTTTTTCATTTGTACTTGATCCTCTATCACTTGTGAAGGAGACAAAGGATGAAGTACAAATTTTTTCTCTTTATGAGTGAAAGTGATTTCATTGGTAAGGCCATTGTGCATGGTTTTCTTGTCAAATTGCCATGGCCTTCCCAACAAAATATGGCAAGCCTCCATTGGAACTATGTCACAAACCACTTGATCTTCATAGTTACCAATAGAGAACTTGACTTTCACTTGTTTATCAACATTGATATCTCCATCTTCATTAATCCAATGAATTTGATATGGTTTCGGATGGGGAATAATAGTAAGACCAAGCTTCTCCACCAACCTTGTACTACAACAATTGAAACAAGACCCACTATCCACAATGAGAGAACAAGCATTATCAAAAATTTTACACCTTGTGTGGAAAATATTCTCTCTTTGTGAAAGGTGAGACTCATGAGGTTGGCTTCCTAGAAGTCTTCTAATCATAAGAAGTTGACCATCACAAGGATATGCACTTTCAATTGGATGGTCTTCCTCACTTGATTCACTATCACTTGAAGTAGTGGAACTAGATTCATCAACACTACTATAAACATCTTGCCCTCTCAAAATCATTACCTTTTTAGTTGGGCATTGAGAAGCTATGTGGCCTCTCCCAAGACATTTAAAGCATTTGATGTCACTAGTCTTACTACTAGAAGTGACAACATTTTTATTTTTCTCTTTTTCATTTTCTTTTTCTTTTTCAAGACCTTTGCCAAATTTCTTAGAGGAATCATATTGACCCTCCCTCTTGTAGTCTTTCCTAACATAAGAGCTAGATTGAGTTTTGCCTTTAAAAGAGCTTTTTCTCAAGTTTTGTTGTTCCACCCTTATACAAAGTTGGACCAAATCATCAAGGTCCCTATAAGGGAGTAACTCAACCTTATCTCTTATGTCAAAATTGAGACCACTTAGAAATCTAGCAATGGTCAATCTTTCTTCCTCCCTTATCCCAGCCCTCATGAGATACAACTCCATCTTTTGCCTATACTCCTCAACACTCATATTCTTTTGTTGGAGTCTTTGGAGCTTATCCATAAGCTCCCTACTATAATAAGAAGGAATGTGCCTTCTTCTCACAGCACTCCTCAATTCATTCCAATAAGTGATGGGAGGATCATTGTGAAGTCTTCTCTCTCTTTCCAAGGATGTCCACCAATACATGGCTTGTCCTTGAAAAGCTAGGGTGGCTAGAGGAACTCTTCTTTCCTCACCTACTTGATGACAAGTGAAGATTTGCTCCACTTTCATCTCCCAATCCAAGTAAGCGTCCACATTTTCTTTTCCATGAAAGTAAGGGAGATCAACCCTTGATTCCCTCACTTTGGGTTCTTTAATAACTCTTCTAGGACAGGGTTGGTAATATGCATCAAGGTTTAGGCTATCCTCATTTTGGCTAGGAGAGTCATTGGAACTCTTTGTGGAACCTTTTGAGGAACTTTTTTGACTTTTGTTTTTATGTAATTTTTTTAAAAGTTTTGCTTCTTGTTGCTTAATCTTTTGAATCTCTTCTTCTAAAGCAAGAAGTTGTACTTCTCTTTCAATTTTTTTCTTTTTGTTTTTGAAGTACCTCTTCATGCTTCCAAATTTTTAGTGCTTCAACCTCCTTGACAATTTTTCTAAAACTTTTAGGAGTATCAAAGTCACTACTACTTGGAGAATGATGACTCATGATTAAACAATAAGAATTTGTATGCTATGCAAAAAGGTATAAAATGTTTTTGGGATTTTCTAGGAATGAAAATAGCACTTGGAAGTCTAAGTGTACAAATTGCACTATCAAGGGAGGTGAGCTACAAAGAGCCACTTAATAACCAAGCCTTTTCAAGTGGAAATCACTAAACTCCTTTGTGGTACTTCCAATTCCCCAAAACTTTTCATAAAAATTTTGAATGCTTTTTCACAATTGGTTTGTTTTGAAAGCTAAGCTAAACATGAAAAATTAAGAACTACACAATTCTAGACGTTTCAAGGCAGCAAAATAAAGAAATTAAAAGACAAGGAACTTAAAGGAAGCAAGATAAGTAACTAGTCGGGTTCCCTAAGTGGAAGCTTGAAACATATGAAATTTCCAAGCCACTTCCACTAGTACTACACGTGAGTAGGCTACCAAGGAGTTAGATATACCTGACCAGCTTCTTAATACTCCCTCCAAGCTTTACAAATTGGTTTAAAATACAAGAGATTATGGCAAAAATGTAAACTAGCCGAGAAAGCAATTAAAAGGTGGCTTTAGTGACGGATTTTTGATGTTCAAATTTCCTACACTTATTCAAGTGTTTAATCCGCCACTAATCCTTCAAATATGATGCTCCTGGACCTGCAAAATAAACACAACAAAGAGGTTAATGGTGGCTGCCTCACAAGGTGAAAGGAATGGTCACTCAAGTGAAGGAAGTTTAGGAAAAGCTAGGTCACTAAATTAGGTCAAATTTTTGTAGTCTTAGTGTCCAAACTTTTCCTACTCTTTGTTGAGCAATGCTTGATCCTTGAGCAAGGATTTGAGGCCACTTCCAGCACAGGAAATTTAATGAAAGAAAACTAGACAAGCAATAAAGCACAATTTGGAAAGCTTATACCAAAAGTAAAGAGTAATAGGTGTATATGACAAGACACAAAGAGGTTCAACAAGTAAAATTGAAAATTAAGACTCCAAATAAAAGCTAGCACTCAGTTAGAAAGGTTCCTAGATAGGTACTAGAGTAGATGAACAAAACAAAAAAAATTTGAAAGCAATTGGATAAGCATAGAACAATTAGTAGTCAAAACAATAACAAGGAATCAAGTAGATTTTCAACTTGTACACCTCTCGGCTTTTTCCTTTTAATTTTCTTTATATAATTTTTTTTATTCTTTCTTTTTCTAAATTCAAATTAAGATTCCAGAGAAGGTATTTGCCTTTTGTTTCAAATTTTTCTTTGACTCCAAGCTATAGAAACCGAGACTACAAGTTAGGTCAAAATTCAAGTGAAAACAAGGAAACTAGTGCACTAGTTTTAGGTTTTTGTATTGAATTCTTTTTGTACTCTTTTCTTTTGAACTTTTGCAACTTAGGCTCTGTTTTTTCTCTGTTTTCAGACTCTTAATTCTTTTTTTTTTATATAAAATTTGAATCCACAAAGTTAGTGCACTAGAAGTAGGATTAAACACTTGAGATTTTAGGTAACACAAATTTTCTTAAGATTTTTTAATGGAAAGTGATTTGAAAACTTAAGTACACAATGGAAACCTAACTCTAAAGAAATTTGCTAGAACTAATAGAAAATTATGAACACAATAAGGTAAAAGAAAAATCACATATAGGTAGGCACAAATGAACACAACTAATGAAAGAACTAGACCTAAGCCTTGAGGGAAGCATCCAAGCACAAAGGATCAAGTGATTGTTCACTTCAAAGAGAAGGAACAATGGTGAACTCCTAAAACTAGAGAGAATTCATGGTGACTTTGAGGGAGAAACTTGGCTCAACGGCTCTCAAATTTCTGAATATTCAAAGTAAAGTTTACAAGGTGTGAAGGAGGTATTTAAAAGGATCCGGAATCAAGCACTTGGCGCCTAATGTGAAAGCCTCACATGTGACGCCAAGTTTTGAATTCAAATTTCAAAAATTTGAATTCAAAACTTATCTCACATGTGGTGACCGGTCACACTTAGAGCTAGGTGCATTTGGCTTTGATTTAGTATGCATTTAGGGTTAATTTTGAGTCACACATGTTCAGCCAAGGTGGCGTCAAACATGTGACTCAAAATGTAACTTAAATGCATCCTAAATTAAACCTAGTTTAACCTAATCCAATTAGACTACAAATCCTCCTTAAACCCTAATCTAATGACCTAAATACAATGGTCAAGAAAATACAATGAATAGGAAAAATTACAAGAAGAAGAATGAGCCTAATATTGGGTATCAAAAGCCCAAAGCTCAAGAAGCCCAAAAATAAGCCCAAATACAAAAACTCTATTCTATGGTCAAAATACAAGACCAAACATCAAAGTAACTTCCTATACTAAGTAATGCAATAAAACATGGTGTTTATTCAAGTAATGTCCATGTAAGAAGCACCCTAGGCCCACCAAGCCCATTGGGCCCACTAAGCTCTGAAGCAGACAAGTCTTCATGTAATTTTCTGGCCATAGCTCTAGTGGTTGGGCCTTTAGCCCATGCTCTTCCATCAGTTAGAGAAGATATTCTCAGTTTTGGGTTGTTCAGAGGAGTGGAAGCTTGCGTATGCAGTGTATATGTTGATAGGGGAGGCAGAGCATTGGTGGAGGTGTACTAGCCAGATGCTGATTGACCGTGGAGTGGTTGTGGACTGGGTGTGCTTCAAGAGGGTTTTCCTCGAGAAGTATTTCCTAGAAAGTGTTAGGCATGCTCGGGAGGCAAAGTTTATGAGATTACAGTAGGGTGAGATGTCAGTGACTGAGTATGCCATGAGATTCGAGCATTTGGCACGCTTCTACACCCAAGCCACCTCTGAGGCTTGGAAGTGTAGGAAGTTTGCTAAAGGCTTGAAGTATGATCTGAGGAGGGTTGTGGTGGCTATGGCCTTCACAGAGTTTCCAGCCTTGGTAGAGAAGGCGAACATTGTAGAGCGGCTAGAGAGCATTGGCAAGCTGGCGAAGACTGTTGGTGGGCCAGTTGGGTCCAAGAGTAGTGGTGGTTCTCAAAGGAAGCCTTATGTCAGACCCCAACAATAAGGGGGTTCTACCACGAGGAAGTCTACTGAGTGTAGACACCCAATTTCGTCCGGGGGCACACAAACAAGAAAATGGACCTCTGTCATGAAGGGAAGGAGCTCCCGAAGCAGGCAAACAACAAGATAGGACATTAGAAGGCCTAAAGGCCAAATAAGGTTGTTTTAGTAGCCCGGAACAGGCTGTTCCAAAATTGGAACGGGCCGTTCTGAACCTCGAAACGGGCCGTTCCAATATCAGAACGGGTCGTTCCAATGTGACAAAAACACCTAAAGATCCAATACTGGAACGGGCCGTTCCAATACCAGAACGGGCCGTTCCAGGCTCTTTTAAAAAGGCTAAAATTTACATTTTGGAACGGGCCGTTCCAAATAACAAAAAAGGCTTGAATTTGTAAATTGGAACTGGCCGTTCCGGAATGGCAATTATGTGTTAAACTCGCCTCTGGAACGGGCCGTTTCGATTTCAGAACGACCCGTTCCAATACACTAAATTAACACATAACGGCCAGATCCAGAACAGGCCGTTCTGATGTCGGATCGAGCCGTTTTGGACCCCTTCTGAAGGCTATAAATAGGCAGCTTGGGCTCATTTCTAAAGGACCTCAAAAATTTCGTTCAGCACTCTTTAGAGCTCGAAATTTCTCTCTTTTTTTCTCTCTCTCTCCTATTGTATTTCTTGAGTATTGTGAGACATTTGTGTAGTGTGAAAGGTTGCCAAAAAGCACCTACAATTTCCATATTGGAAGATCTAGCAAGGCTTTCTACGAGGTATTTTAATCAACCTTCTTCTCTCTCTTTTATTTCTTATCTTTAATAAATATTATTATAATAAAAGCAATCATGTAGATATTTTAAAGTTAATTGTTTAATTTAAATTTCAAGCATGTAAATATCATCAATAAAAGGGGATTTAATATTTATATTATTATTGTTTATAATGTTAACTTCGTCACAGGGTACCGATTAAGGGCGTTGTAGGGGTGCTTAATACCTTCCCTACACGTAACCGACCCCCGAACCTAATTCTGGTTATCAAGACCATTATTGGACCTTTAAAAAACTTTTTCTTTTTCCAATGTTTTGAGTAAAACATTGGTGGCGACTCCATGAACCTATTTTCAAAACCATTAATTAAGGATTAGTCTGGTGTCCGGACATTCCTTAATTGATGAGATTTTCAAAAGGATGTCTAAACCATTAGTTGCGAGATCGGAAATTTTCGGGTTGCGACACTAAGAGAGCTAGGAGTGGAGCTCTAGCTGTTAGATGTTATCGGTGTGGTGGGCCACATATTGTCAGAGACTACACTTCTGCACAGCCTAGGTGTTTTAGGTGTAGCAAGTTTGGCCATCTGGCCAAGGATTGCCTAGTTAGGGCAAGTCAGTCTGGAGGTGCTCAGAGGGTGGAGCGACCTAGGGCAGCAGGATAAGTTTTTGCTTTGACAGGAGCAAAGGCTTCCACTTCACCAGACTTGGTGAAAGGGAAGGGTAGAGCTGTAGGTACAAAGGTTTCTATCCTGTTTGATTCTGGTGCTACACATTCATTTATATCTGTTGATTGTGTGGGGAGATTGGGTTTGTCGGTATCTGCATTGCATGTTGATTTGTCTGTGTCTACTCCAGCTTCGGTTTCTGTAGTGACGTCGGAGATGTGTGTGGGATGCCCGATAGAGGTGTTTGGTAGGAGGTTCCGAGTGAACCTGATTGTATTGCCTATGGTGGATATCGACATAATCTTAGGAATGGATTGGTTATCTGCCCATCAAATCCTTATAGATTGTGCTCGGAGAGAGTTGGTGTTTCCTCAGTTAGAGGATGAAGTGTTGGTATCAACGGGTCAGGCTGAGTAGTTGATGAGGGATGGAGTTGATTGCTTCATGTTGTTTGCAGCTTTGAGTATTGAGACAGAGAGAGCTATCACTG
This sequence comes from Cajanus cajan, assembly GCF_000230855.2. Taxonomy (NCBI): domain Eukaryota; kingdom Viridiplantae; phylum Streptophyta; class Magnoliopsida; order Fabales; family Fabaceae; genus Cajanus; species Cajanus cajan. The sequence goes on from NC_138526.1 coordinate 26,286,418, forward strand.
GGATTGAGATTATCAGTGAATTTCCTGAGGTGTTTCCAGATGATGTGTCGGGATTGCCACCTATGCATGATCTTGAGTTTAGCATTGATCTGGTACCAGGTGCAGGATCGGTATCAGTGGCTCCTTATAGAATGGCTCCAGCTGAGTTGGTAGAGCTGAAGAGACGGATTGAGGATATGTTAGAGAAACAGGTGGTGAGGCCTAGTGTTTCTCCTTGGGGTGCCCCGATATTATTAGTAAAGAAGAAGGATGGTGGGGCCCGTTTGTGTGTTGATTATCGGTAATTAAATAAGTTAACGATAAAGAATAAGTATCCACTTCTGAGGATTAATGATTTGATGGATCAACTAAGGGGAGCTTTGATATTTTCAAAGATTAATTTGAGATTCGGATACCATCAAATCTGAGTAAAGGAAAGTGACATACCAAAGACTGCTTTCAGGACTAGGTATGGTCACTATGAGTATGTGGTGATGCCTTTTGGTGTCACTAATGCTCCGGAAGTGTTCATGGATTACATGAATAGGATTTTTAGACCGTTCTTGGACAGATTTGTGGTGGTCTTCATTGATGATATTTTGGTGTATTCTAGATCATTGGAGGATCACCGTGAGCATTTGAGGTCAGTTTTGGAGGTGTTGAGGGAGAAACAGTTGTATGCCAAACTGTCCAAGTGTGAGTTTTGGTTGTCCGAGGTGAGATTTTTGGGGCATGTGATATCAGCAGACGGGATTGCAGTAGATCCAGCCAAGGTGGAGGTTGTGATTCAGTGGGAGCGTCCGAGGACTGCTACGGAGATTAGGAGTTTTGTTGGGTTAGCAGGTTACTATCAAAGATTTATAGAGGGTTTCTCTCGAATAGTAATGCCTTTGACTCAACTGACTCAGAAGGATCAGCCTTTTGTGTGGACGGATGCTTGTGAGCAGAGTTTTCAGGAGTTGAAGAGGTGGTTGAATACTTCTCCAGTTTTGGTATTACCTGACACTGGTGAACATTTTGATGTGTTTTGTGATGCTTCTCACTAGGGGTTGGGATGTGTGTTGATGCAAGGAGGGAGAGTAGTGGCATATGCTTCGAGGCAACTTAAGACCCATGAGAGAAATTATCCTACTCATGATTTGGAGCTTGCAGCTGTGGTGTTTGCCTTGAAGTCGTGGAGACACTATCTGTATGGTGCGAAATTCAGTGTATTTAGTGATCACAAGAGTTTGAAATACCTGTTTGATTAGAGGGAGTTGAATATGAGGTAGAGGAGGTGGATGGAATTCTTAAAGGACTTCGATTTCCAGTTGATGTATCATCCTGGGAAGGCGAATGTGGTAGCAGATGCATTGAGTAGGAAATCCATTCACATGTCGGCTATGATGATTAAGGAGTTGGAGCTGATTGAGCAGTTCAGAGATTTGAGACTAGAGGTGGAGGTTTTTCAAGATCACATTAGTTGTGGTATGATCACCATAACTAATGAGTTCTTGAAATAGGTGGGAACTAAATAGTTACAAGACCCAGAGTTGTTGAGGATTTTGGGATTGCTTAGTACTGAGAGGGCAACGGTTTTGAGCTTGGTACAGATGGAATTCTGAGATTCAGAGATCGGATTTGTTTACCTTGTGATTTAGAGTTGAGGAGAGCTGTTCTAGAGGAGGGACACATGAGTCATCTTAGCATACATCTTGGTATGACTAAGATGTATCAGGACATCAAGAAAAGTTTCTGGTGGTCTGGTATGAAGAAGGAGATAGCAAAGTTTGTGGCCGCTTGTTTGACTTTTTAGAAAGCGAAGATTGAGCATCAGAGACCTGGAGGGGTTTTGCAGTTGACGGATATTCCTGAGTGGAAGTGGGATAATGTCACTATGGACTTTGTGGTTGGGTTGCCTAGGACAGCTAGGAACAGTGACTCTATCTGGGTGATTGTTGATAGCTTGACAAAGTGTGCCCACTTTCTTCCTGTCAACAAGAGTGGTCCTTGGAGAGGCTTGCACAATTGTATATCAGAGAGATACTATGGTTGCATGGAGTGCCTTCCAGTATTATTTCTGACAGAGATCCAAGGTTTACTTCTAGGTTTTGGCAGACTCTACATCAGGCGTTTGGGAGGAGGTTGAGGTTAAGTTTCGCTTATTATCCATAGACAGATGGTCAGTCGAAGAGGACAATCCAGTCACTCGAGGATCTTTTGAGAGCTTGTGTGTTGGATCATCTAGGTAGCTGGGAGGAGGTGTTGCCATTGGTAGAGTTTACCTACAATAACAGTTATCACTCAAGTATTGGCATGACACCTTTTGAGGCTTTGTATGGTAGGAGGTGCAAGACTCCATTATGCTGGTATCAGGAGGGTGAGTCAGTAGTGGTTGGTCCAGAGTTAGTTCTTCAGACTACTGAGATGGTGAGACAGATTCAGGAGAGGTTGAGGGCTACTCAGAGTCGACAAAAGTCTTATGCTGATAGGAGGAGGAGACCTCTAGAGTTTGAGGAGGGAGAGCATGTGTTTCTTAGGGTAACACCCACTACTAGAGTGGGAAGGGCTGTTAGGGCCAAGAAACTCACACTGAGATTCATTGGTCCTTACCAGATCCTTCGTCTTGTAGGTCTAGTGGCTTATCAGCTGGCGTTACCTCCGGTTTTGTCCAACCTGCATGATGTGTTTCATGTTTCACAGTTGAGGAAGTACATCAAAGACCCGAGTCACGTGGTAGAGATGGATGAGGTGCAAGTTAGAGAGAACTTGACCTATGAGAAAAGACCAGTAGCTGTGATTGATCACAAGTTGAAGGAGCTTCGTGGCAAGTCCATCAGCTTGGTGAAGATTCTTTGGGATGCAGCTACTGGTGAGGCAACCTGGGAAGTAGAGAGTCAGTTCAAGAAACAGTATCCATTCCTCTTTTCAGGTAAGCCTATTTTTGGTGACGAAAATTCCTATTTGTTGGGGGGTATTGTAACGTAGCAAGTTATTTTAAAAAGACTAATATAGGTGATTTAGTAGCCCAGAACGGGTCGTTCCCAATTTGGAACGAGCTGTTCCAAGCTATTAAATTGACCTATAAATCATTGTTGAGAACGGGCCGTTCTGCATGTGATTTTTGCACATGATGAAGGGGTGCAGAACGGGCCGTTCCGGTTTCGGTACAGGCCATTTTGGCCACTCCAGAATGTCTATAAATAGGGGTTATGGGCAGTGAGGAGAATGAGAGTTTTTAGAGAGAAGTTTTAGAGAGAAGGTCTTTAGGTCTGTGAGCTCCTTTCTCTCCCAAATTTCTCTATATAATTCCCTTTCTCCTCTAGACAACTATTGTCTTCTGTCGTTTCTTGAAATTCAGATTAGAAAACTTGCTTTGGGTGGATTGAAGTTCCGGGTTGAGCTTCGAAGGGAAATTCTACTTTTTTTCCAGTTTTTGGCTGCCTGAGCCAATCTTCAGGTGACGGAAGCTAGAATGTAGATTGATTAAGTTGTTGAGTGTGGATTGAGTAGTTGTTAGCTTAAGTTGTTCATATGTTATGTGTTGTAATATGTGATACGTTGTTAAAGTTGTTATACGTTGTAAAACAAAGTTATTTTTATGTTGTTTATTGTTGAATTATGAATAAGTTAAAATGTATAAGTTGAAGTAGTTTATTGATGTAAAAGTAGTTTAAAGTTGTATAAGTTGCCTATTGTTGAAAGATGCTTATTGTTGTAAGTTGCCTCTTGTTGTAAGATGTCTATAGTTGTATTGTTGTAAGTTGCTGTAAAGTTGTAAGTCGTCTATTGCTGTAAAGTTGTAAGTCGTCTATTGCTGTAAAGTTGTTAGTCGTCTATTGCTGTAAAGTTGTAAGTTTTCTATTGCCGTGAAGTTGTTAAGATGCCTATTGTTGTAAAGTTGGAAAGTTGGGGACATAAGGTGAAGATATATGTCCTATGTTGAGATACATAGTACTAAGGTAATAAGTTGAAAGTTTTTTTAAAGTTGAATCCCTTAGTACTGTGTGGGCGACATGTAAATAGTCGATCCATGTCATGGTTGAATGACCAATTTGAGTAAGGTATCTAGTTAGAGATGTAGTCTTTGACTAGGTACTGGAGGGTGCGTGGTACTTAGAGGACAGTGGGTGGGCTAACTCCACATGTGGATTGGTGAAGCTAGCCAAGGCCGTGGTAGGCTCATATCCAAACCCTTCTGTCCTGACAGTAGTACTGGACCTCCGAGTCTAAGTGGCACACCTGAGCAATCAACTATTGTTGTCTATACTTGGTTCTCTTTGGAGTTCCTAACGATGTTCTATACCTGACCTGGTTGAGATAGGTCAAACGCTGGATTCGGTAGGGTTTATGCCACCTAGACTGCTTAACCTCAATTGTTGGAGATCTCCAAGTTGTACATGCGTGACGACGCATTAAATATTAAGTTGTATATTGATGTTGTTGTTGTTGTGTTAAAGTTGCTTCTAAGTTGTATGAATGAGTTGTGTTTTATGTTAAACTGTATGGTCGTTTGTGATGATGATTGAATGAATGAGTAGTATAATATTTTCCCTATACTTATATGGTTGATTATTGAATTCTAGCTTACCCTTCTGTTTCCATGTGGATGGACTGCTATGATCATACGGTGTATGGGAGCAAATCAGAGCTAGGTTGGAGCTGTTGGCTGAGTCTGCTGCTAAAAGTGGAATTTTTGGTTCCTAGTGTTAGAGTTACCACCTTGGGTAGCAGTTTTGTGCTTGACCGACACTAGGAGATAGTAGTTTTGGATAACTGTATAAATACTAATACTTAAAAACTTAATTATTCGTATATATATTTTTCATGTTTTTGTATTTATTAGTTATCCAATTTTATTATTTATCTTAGTTCACAAATTCTGAGTGCAATTCCACTAAGTGTAAGGACCACGACGGGTCGTTACAGGCGCGATCAACTCATGCTTGGCGTCCTTGAGAGAAAGACCCCTAAGAGTCTCCACGCCTGACGCAACTAAATCATGCCCAGCCCAACATCCAAACCCGAGAGCCCTAAACTCTTCCATGCCTAGCGCGCTCAACCTGGGCCCGACCTAATCCCAGTCAGAGAGTTCAAAAACTCTCATCCAAACTAACAAATCCAGCCACATGCAAACACAAAAACACAATGCATAGGCTCCATACAACTCAAAATAAACTTAGATCTCACATGCATCCAACCTATGCATCAAAATCATCAAAAACCCCATTTTTCCCAAAACCCCGAAAAATGAGCGAATTCTCCGATCCAGCCATGGATCCTCAACTTTCATATATCAATTGAGTTTTTAAACTCACATGCAACCTAAACAAAAAACATTCTAGCTTCTCTCACCTGAAGATTGGCTCAAAATAGCCAATAACTGAGAAGAAGTAGAATTCCCTTCTGAAGCTTAAGGTAGGAGTTGTGAGGGAATTTTTGAAGGTGTTTTGGATGAGGTGTCTGGGTTACCTCCTACTAGGGAGATTGAGTTTAGCATTGATCTGGTCCTTGGTGTAGGGCTAGTGTTGGTTGCTCCCTATAGGATGGCCCGCAACAGAGTTGGTTGATTTGAAGTGTCAAGTGGAAGAGTTGAAAAGAAAGATTGACTACTTCTCCTATGTTGGTGTTGCCTAATCCTAATGAGCCATTTGAGGTGTGTTGTGATGTTTCTCACCTAGGGTTGGGGTGTGTATTGATGTAGAATAGGAGAGTAGTTGCATATGCTTTAAGGCAATTGAAGAATCATGATAGGAATTACCCTACTCATGACTTAGAGTTGGCAGCAGTTGTTTTACCTTAAAGGTATGGATGCACTATTTTTAGTGCAGGGTTCAACGTCTTTGGTGATTGCAAGAGTCTGAAGTATTTGTTTGATCAGAAGGAGTTGAACATGAGATAGAGACAGTGGATGGAATATTTTAAAAGATTATGAATTTCAGTTGATGTATCACCCTAGGAAGGCCAATGTAGTGGCAGACGCTTTGAGTAGGAAGTCCATCCACATGTCTAGTTTGATGGTGAAGGAGTTGGAGCTGGTTAAGAAATTCAGAGATTTGAATATGTATGTGAAGTTGGCTCAAGACCACATTAGCTGTGGCATGATTACCATTGCTAGTGAGTTCTTGTAGCAAGTTGGTATGAAGTAGTTGTAAGATTCGGAAGTTGTGAAGGTTCTTAATTTGTTGGATACAGAGAAAGCAGTTGGCTTTGAGATGGGTGAAGATGAGATTTGAGGTTTAAGGGCAGAATTTGCCTACCTCAAGATTCTAAGTATAGAGAGACATGGTTGAATATATGGCGGCCTGTCTGACCTGTCAGAAGGCTAAGGTTGGGCACCAGAAGTCTGGTGGTTTAATCATAGATGATGGAGATCCTATAGTGGAAGTTGGATAGTATCACTATGGATTTCATTGATGGATTGCCTAAGTCGACTAGGAATAGTGATGCTATTTGAGTTGTGCTTGACAAATTGACCAAGTGTGCATATTTCTTACTTGTCAATATCAAGTGATCCTTGGAGAAGTTGACACAGTTATATGTGAAGGAAATAGTACGGTTGCACGGGGTGCCTTCCAGTATTATTTCAGATAGGGATCCGAGGTTCACTTCTAGATTTTTGGCAGAGTCTACACCAAGCCTTAGGCACGAGGTTGAGGTTGAGTTCGGCTTATCATCCACAGACGGATGGTCAGTCAGAGAGGACAATTCAGTCCTTGGAGGTTTTGCTGAGAGCTTGTGTGCTAGACCACTTGGAGAGTTGGGAGGAAGTCTTACTACTAGTAGAGTTCATGTATAATAATAGATTTCATGTTAGTATCGGGATGGCATCGTTTGAAGTCTTGTATGGTAAGGGGTGTAGGACTCCTCTGTGTTGGTACCAAGATAGTGAATCAGTGGTTGTGGGGCCGGAGTTAGTCCTACAGACTACTGAAAAAGTAAAGTTGATTCAAGAGAGTATGAAGACTGCCCAGAGTAGATAGAAGTCATATGCTGATAAAAAGGTGAAAGCCTGTGGAGTTTGCTGAGGTGGGAATATGTGTTTCACGTTTCACAATTGAGGAAGTATGTCCATGACCCGAGTCATGTAGTTGAGATGGGTGAGATTCAGGTCAAGGAGAACCTGACTTATGAGAAGAGACTGGTAGCTGTGATTGATTACAAGTTGAAGGAGTTGAGTGGAAAGTCCACTGGATTGGTGAAGATCTTGTGGGATGCAACTACTGGTGAGACTACTTGGGAGATTGAGCAACTGTGTAGAGAGTAGTGTCCTTCTTTATTTCCAAGTAAGCCTATTTTCAGGGACGAAAATTCTTATTTGTTGGGGGGTATTGTAACGTAGTAAGTTATTTCAGAAGGCCTAAAGGCCCAGTATGGGTGATTCAGTAGCCCAGAACGGGTCGTTCCCAAACTGGAACGGGCCGTTCCAAACTACTGAATTGACCTATAAAATGTAGTTGAGAATGGGGCGTTTCAAACCCTAGAACGGGCCGTTCTGGATGGAGTACGGGCTGTTCTGGATGGAGTATGGGGCGTTTTGGAGAGAGTACGGGCCGTTCTGGATGGAGAACGGGTCGTGGTATTGTAACGTAGTAAGTTATTTCAGAAGACCCAAAAGCCCAGTATGGATGATTCAGTAGCCCAGAACGGGCTGTTCCCAAACTGGAACGGGCCGTTCCAAACTACTGAATTAACCTATAAAATGTAGTTGAGAACGGGGCGTTTCAAACCCTAGAACGGGCCGTTCTGGATGGAGTACGGGCCGTTCTAGATGGAGTTTGGGGCGTTCTGTGTGACACCCTCTACCCCAACATACATATACAGTAATTATAAAAAAAAAATATAAAAAAAATTTCATCATTAAAAATCAAATTTCCAGCCACGTAAGGGTAAAGAGTTCACATTCATAAACTTAATCCAAATAACATGCCGGTAAAATTACAAAGAAATAAAACTGAATTTTCTAAAATAATTTAATAAGAACATCTTTAAACTAATTCTATCTATGTCCCGATGTCACATGTCCTATCAGAGCAAAAACCAACATAGAAGCCTAAGCTTCATCACCAACATCCTCAGCCTCACACTAATGATCACCTGTATAACAGTCAAAACAGAACAACACGAGAAAAGGGAGTGACAAACATCTCACTCTGGCTCACAGTGTAGAAATATACGCCGAATAGCCAAACACAAACAAAATAAGTATAACATAGATAAATTAATAATAACATCACACTCATCCAAGACATAAACCATCACTTTATCATATAACATTAAGAATGCATATGCATGGACACGGACTACATATTATCATGCATGTGGCGCCAGTAAAACATCACATGGCATATTGCTGCTAGCAATACACGAAGAGTAGTCTAGGAGTACATGCCGGGTCACACCCTCTGGGCACTCTCACTAGGAGGATATACTACCAGAGTCTCGTCGGGATAGCTAAGCCACGCAAGATACATCCCATGCACACAATGGGCGAGACTGGGACTTCCAAACCGAGCTATCCCCAAGGACTAATCCCCAAAGCTTTTACATTAGGAGGCCTTCTCTGGCGGTGTATTCCATATCGTACCCTTAAAACACTTATGCAAATGATGCATGTCATTCAAGACTCTATGCATTCTCATATCTCATTATCATTTCTCATTCCCATATCACATTATCATGTCTCATTATCACTTTTCACATCATTTCATCATATTCACATAGTCATCACTTTTCACATCATCTCATCATATTCACATAATCATCATTTTTCACATCATCTCATCATATTCACATAGTGTCTACAGAGCACTCAAAATCATATCAAAACTGATCTATTTTCAAAAATAAACACATATTTATACATCTCATTCAACAAGGAATACATCAGAACAATCAGAAAGCAAAACAGAAAATATTCATATTTTGCCTGTTTCTCATAGGGTTCCCACAGGAACCCACAGAGCACTCTAATTCATATCAAAACTTGTTTATTTTCAAGATTATATACATATTTACACTCAGCAAATATCAAGAGACACAACAGAAAACTCAGAAGGTAAAACAGAAAACCTTTAAAATTTGCCTCTTACAATTATCAATGCATTCCCTTAGGGTTTCCCATAGGAACCCATAGAAATCTCAATTCATACGATTAATTACATATAAGAAAACAATAGGCAAAACATATACAATTTGGAAAAACCCCTCATACATAAGCATACAAAAAATGCAACAAACACAGGATTGGGGGCCAATCCCACTACCCAGCATACAATCCCACACCCAGAGCGAGGTTTCTCACTCCCCCCTTACCTGGATGAGCAGAAGACGGATGGTCTTGGTGTGATCTAAGATCGTTCCTGAGTACTCTTCCTTAGAGCTCTTTGTTTCTCCTCTATTTTTTTTTCTAACCCCTCAGAATGCAAATGAGGCAGATCAGGTTAACATGATTCCTTTCTTAAAATTAATCTATTGGGTTGGGTCAACCCAACCCATTTTCCTTCTCTTCTAACCCACTTCTCTTTCTCCTCAAAATAATTAAATAAAATAAATGCATGTATATTATAAAATATTTCCTCTATAATAATAATATATTTCTGACCCAAAATATAATAATAAATTTCAATAACAAAATATCATATAAAATCAACCTTCTCTTAAAACATATAAATATTTATTTAAAAATACTAATAAAAATACTTATTTAATACGTACAAAATAATTGTCCAAAATAATAATTATTTAAAACGTACAAAATAATATTTCTATATAATTATTAAAATAATTATGATCAAATACCATATAATAATAATAATAACAATAACCTTTTTGAAAACTGGGGTGTTACAATACTTCCCCCCTTTTAAGAAATTCGTCCTCGAATTTCTGAAATGAAGAGGTTCGACTATGACTTCTTCATTAAACTAAGATTCTTCCTAAACTTCCTAGGCAAACCCACAACAAAGTCTAGACGCATTATCTCACTTCCAAACAGGGACATCTAAAGGTTACAAAAGTCCTAAAAGGCTTCTGATGTTCTATCTTAGACTTATACCATACTAAACATGAGTACACAAGCTTCCTCTACTCCTCTCTTCACCTAGGCTACCATGCTTCCGCTGCGTCACTCTGATACATCTTAGTAGCTCCTAAATGGATGTTAAGAGTACTCTTATGTCCTCCCTCTAAGATCATTTTCCTAAATTCAAGATTACTAGGCCATAGATCCTATCATTGAACCCCAAAACACCATCAACTTCCACTCCTAAAGGGCTATCTATACCCCTACCAATCCTCTCCACTTGGTTCACTAAGAAAGGATCTAACTCCTAGGCTTCTCTAATCTCGTCCATTAATTCATTAATCACTTTCAACATAATTGATTCAATGCTCCTAAAGGTAATCTCACACACCAAGCTTAAGTCTCTAAACTCTTCAATCAAATCCAACTCTTAAATCATCAAAGATGATAGATGAAAGATCATCCTACTCAAGGTATCTTCTAGAATAATAGCTTTATTTCTACGACCCTCTCCAAAGATCAAGTGCCTAAGCGTAAGTTCACTAGGTACACAGAATCGGTCTCCAAGTCTTACCACTTCATCTATACCCAAGGCAAATCTTCTCTCCATTACCTTGTCCTATAGCTTCATATCTTGTCACCAAATTGAATCAACTAATTATGCTTCTCCAATTTCCTTCAACAATCCACTCGTTACTCGAGTCATACCTAGTCTCACACTACTAAGGGTAACCTCATAAGCCAAACTTAAATCCTTAGACTAAACCAAAAGATCCATCTCTCTAACCATAAGGAAAGGAAAATATAAAGGTTTCCTACTCAAAGCATCGATCACCACATTGGCTTTACCTAGATAACAACTAAAATTAAAATCCTAGTCCTTAAGAAATTCCAACTATATCCTTTGGTCAAAAGATATTTAAGGCTCTAACGATCACTAAATACCTCAAGTTTAGAATCATATAGGTAGTGTCTCCAAATCTTAGTGTAAATATCATAACTACTAACTCAAGGTCATGTGTAAGGTAACTCCTCTCATGAATTCTTAATTTCCTAGAAGCATAAGCTACTACCATTCCTTCTTGCATCAACACTCTGCCCAAACTCATCCTAGAAGCACCACTATATACCACAAAAGACTTACTAAATCTAGTAGTATTAACATTAATCAATCTTTCCTTAAGAGTTTGGAAACTACTCTCACACTTACTATCCCACACAAAGACAACACTCTCCCTAGTTGACATAGTCAAAAGTAATGTTATCTTAGAAATTTCCTCAATAACTCTCTTATAATAATAAGCTTATCTAAGAAAACTCTTAACCTCACTAATTGACTTAGATATCTCCCCACTTAAACATAACTTCTACCTGAGACAGATCCATGTTTACCTCAACTGGAATTTACAAGAACTAGAAAACTTATCTCATACAATCCAAAAAATAAAAAATAAATAAATCAATCAATCAATAAATAAAATAAAATAAGATAAAATAAAATAAAATAGTAATACTTAGATAACTTAACATAGAACCGTCTTGGATATATCTCCACCCTCAACTACAATATGATCATATCACACCCTAAGATCAATCTCACTAACCACACGACATTCACCAATTGATCCCGAAGATCATCTATCCACATATCAACATACATGCATATTAAATCATATTAGAATACCTACTTTAAACCTTCAAATATACCATCCATAAGAATGTACATGAACAACCCTTACCACATAGCATCATACAATCTTAAACAACCTCTCAATCCACATGAAAACACCTCAAAACATATTAACAAAATCAATTCTTATCCTTGCATTGCCTACTAACCCAAAAACATTATTACAACCTATTTCTCCTTTCAACAACTATCAAATAAAATAACACACAGAGAGTTCTAATCATCCAAATGATCTCAAACCTATCCAAACGAAAGCTAAGAGAATAAGCTACAACTCCTATGAAGACATAAGATTCTAAAAATATCATCTTCTTAGCTAAAAATCTCAAAAACCGCAGCAGATATACTCAGCGCTTACAGCTAGACCTTTGATCACCAAAGTAGCTATAACTAGAGTTCTAGACCTCCGTTTTACCTGATTCCAGTTCCATTGGAAAGATAACGTCCAAGGCTACAACTTTTGTGAAGACCATAAAATCTAAATCTGTCAATATGGTACTCATACTGGAACAACAAGACTGCAGCGAAAATATCCTCTACACCAAAAAGCAATAGTATATCAATATATCTAAGCCCACAAAAATACCTCAACCCTTCCAAACTCACACCTCAACTTCATATTCAAGCTTTCCACTACAATCCTAAACCAAAACAACTCACATATTCAGTATAAAAGGCTTTTAGAAAATAAAATTCACATGCTACCTATACCATAAAAGGTCAACATGCAACCATCAAACTCTAGAAACCATCAACACTTCAATCTCTCCTTAAGAATACCAAAACTCCAATTCTCAACATACATCATCCTTGGATTCAATCGCTACAACTATAGCTTTCAAAAATTCCACCAATCGTAAACTCTTAATACACTAAAAAAAAATCATTGTCTTACCCAAATCTATGGCCTCAATAGTTCCTACAATATTAGCACAATATCTCGTATACCACTACTCGCACATATGCTTGCAACACAAGCGATATCACTCAACCACTACTTCTTACGTAAGCAAGAAGTATCAAACAAATAAGATATTATAAGAATGAAGAAAAGCGGTCATAATGGTATTAGCTAACACTATCATGACTATCATTCCTCTAAAAATAACTTAACAATATCAAACTCAACAATATCAACACAAGAAGAACATCATCATCATCAAAGCAAAACATCATCATAGTACACAACAAACAAGACACAGTCAGAGCACACAACAGAGTCGTGATAAGCACATAACACACACGGTCGATTGGATCAACCAGGCTCTGATACCACTTAATGTGATACCCTCTACTCCAACATACATATAAAGTAATTATAAAAAAAAATTAAAAAAATTTTCATCATTAAAAATCAAATTTCCAGCCACGTAAGGGTAAAGAGTTCACATTCATAAACTTAATCCAAATAACATGCCGGTAAAATTACAAAGAAATAAAACTGAATTTTCTAAAATAATTTAATAAGAACATCTTTAAACTAATTCTATCTATGTCCCGATGTCACATGTCCTATCAGAGCAAAACCCAACATAGAAGCCTAAGCTTCATCACCAACATCCTCAGCCTCACACTAATGATCACCTGTATAACAGTTAAAATAGAACAACACGAGAAAAGGGAGTGAGAAACATCTCACTCTGGCTCACAGTGTAGAAATATACGCCGAATAGCCAAACACAAACAAAATAAGTATAACATAGATAAATTAATAATAACATCACACTCATCCAAGACATAAACCATCACTTTATCATATAACATTAAGAATGCATATGCATGGACACGGACTACATATTATCATGCATGTGGCGCTAGTAAAACATCACATGGCATATTGCTGCTAGCAATACACGAAGAGTAGTCTAGGAGTACATGCCGGGTCACACCCTCTGCGCACTCTCACTAGAAGGATATACTACCAGAGTCTCGTCGGGATAGCTAAGCCGCGCAAGATACATCCCATGCACACAATGGGCGAGACTAGGACTTCCAAACCGAGCTATCCCCAAGGACTAATCCCCAAAGCTTTTACACTAGGGGGCCTTCTTTGGCGGTGTATTCCATATCGTACCCTTAAAACACTTATGCAAATGATGCATGTCATTCAAGACTCTATGCATTCTCATATCTCATTATCATTTCTCATTCCCATATCACATTATCATGTCTCATTATCACTTTTCACATCATCTCATCATATTCACATAGTCATCACTTTTCACATCATCTCATCATATTCACTTAATCATCATTTTTCACATCATCTCATCATATTCACATAGTGTCTACAGAGCACTCAAAATCATATCAAAACTGATCTATTTTAAAAAATAAACACATATTTATACATCTCATTCAACAAGGAATACATCAGAACAATCAGAAAGCAAAACAGAAAATATTCATATTTTGCCTGTTTCTCATAGGGTTCCCACAGGAACCCACAGAGCACTCTAATTCATATCAAAACTTGTTTATTTTCAAGATTATATACATATTTACACTCAGCAAATATCAAGAAACACAACAGAAAACTCAGAAGGTAAAACAGAAAACCTTTAAAATTTGCCTCTTACAATTATCAATGCATTCCCTTAGGGTTTCCCATAGGAACCCATAGAAATCTCAATTCATACGATTAATTACATATAAGAAAACAATAGGCAAAACATATACAATTGGGAAAAACCCCCCATACATAAGCATACATAAAATGCAACAAACACAGGATTGGGGGCCAATCCCACTACCCAGCATACAATCCCACACCTAGAGCGAGGTTTCTCACTCCCCCTTACCTGGATGAGCAGAAGACGGATGGTCTTGGTGTGATCTAAGATCGTTCCTGAGTACTCTTCCTTAGAGCTCTTTGTTTCTCCTCTATTTTTTTTTCTAACCCCTCAGAATGCAAATGAGGCAGATCAGGTTAACATGATTCCTTTCTTAAAATTAATCTATTGGGTTGGGTCAACCCAACCCATTTTCCTTCTCTTCTAACCCACTTCTCTTTCTCTTCAAAATAATTAAATAAAATAAATGCATGTATATTATAAAATATTTCCTCTATAATAATAATATATTTCTGACCCAAAATATAATAATAAATTTCAATAACAAAATATCATATAAAATCAACCTTCTCTTAAAACATATAAATATTTATTTAAAGATACTAATAAAAATACTTATTTAATACGTACAAAATAATTGTCCAAAATAATAATTATTTAAAACGTACAAAATAATATTTCTATATAATTATTAAAATAATTATGATCAAATACCATATAATAATAATAATAACAATAACCTTTTTGAAAACTGGGGTGTTACATTCTGGAGGGAGTACGGGTTGTTCTGGATGGAGAACGGGTCGTGGTATTGTAACGTAGTAAGTTATTTCAGAAGGCCCAAAAGCCCAGTATAGGTGATTCAGTAGCCCAGAACGGGCTGTTCCCAAACTAGAACGAGCCGTTCCAAACTACTGAATTGACCTATAAAATGTAGTTGAGAATGGGGCATTTCAAACCCTAGAACAGGACGTTCTGGATAGAGTGCGGGCCGTTCTGGATGGAGAATGGGCCGTTCTAGATGAGTCCCAGAACGGGCCATTCTGATTTCAAAACGGGCCGTTCTGCATGCGATTTTTGTACGTGATGAAGGGGTGCAGAACGGGCCGTTCTGGCCACTCCTGAACTTCAATAAATAGGGGTTGTGTGGTTGAGGAGGAAGTGAAGTTTTTAGATAGAAAGACTTTGGGTCTATGAGCTCCTTTATCTCCCAAATTTCTCTGTATGATTCCTTTTCTCCTCTAGATCACTAATGCCTTCTGTCTTTTCTTGAAATTTAGACTAGGAAGCTTGTTTTGGGTGGATTGAAGTTCCGGGTTGAGCTTTGAAAAAGGAATATTGATTCTTCTCAGTTCTTGGCTATTCTGAGCCAATCTTCAGGTGAGGGAAGCTAGAATGTAGATTGTGTAGTTTCAGAAGATTTAGGGAAGCTTTATGCATGGTGTTCTTTTGTTGAAATAGTTGAGTTGTTAAGTGCTAAAGTTGATTTATGCTGTTTATATTGTGTAAGTTGACATGATAGATGAATTTTGAATATGTTGTATATTGTTGAAGTTGTTTATAAAGTTGTTAAGTTGCATTAAGTTGATATTGTAATGACTATAGTTGTTTAATTAAGTTTTTTGCATGTTGTTAAAATTATTAAAGTTGCATAGTTGTATAATTGAATAAGAAGTTGTCAAGCTGGTATATAATGTCTATTGTTGTATTGTTGTAAGTTGTCTATTGTTGTAAGATGTCTATTGCTGTAAAGTTGTTAAGATGTCTATTGCTGTAAAGTTGTTAAGATGCTTATTGCTAAAAAGTTGTTAAGATGCCTATTGCTGTGAAGTTGTTAAGATGTCTATTGTTGTAAAACTGTGATGATGAGTTGTTGATCACTAGGACTATGGGAGATGTTTTCGAAGGTTTTCATCCCATTGTGTTGATTGAGATAGTTGTGGTGCTTTGAGATCCCAATTTGTTGAAAAACCCTCCTTGGGAAGTTGTCCCTTGGAGTGGACGTTGTGTTGTTCTCCTCTAGGACTTAGTTGATCCCGTGTGTGGGCAAGGTTGAGGCACACATGTACAAAGCGACCACGGTATAAGGGCCAGGCCAAGCTATACCGATTACAAGTGGCCAGATGTTTATTGTTGTAAAGTTGTTATGGTGTCTATTGTTGTAAAGTTAAAAAGTTGGGGACATATGGTGAAGATATATGTCCTATGTTGAGATACATAGTACTAAGGAGATAAGTAGAAAGTTGTTTTAAAGTTGAATCCCTTAGTATTGTGTGGGCGACAAGGAAATAGTTGATCCATGTCATGGTTGAATGACCAATTTGAGTAAGGTATCTAGTTAGAGATGTAGTCTTTGACTAGGTACTGGAGGGTGTGTGGTACTTGGAGGACAGTGGGTGGGCTAACTCCATATGTGGATTGGTGATGTTAGCCAAGGCCGTGGTAGGCTCATACCCAAACCCTTCTATCCTGACAGTAGTACTGGACCTCCGAGTCTGAGTGGCACACTTGAGCAATCGCTTATTGTTGTCTATACCTGGTTCTCTTCGGAGTTCCTAACACTGTTCTATACCTAGCCTGATTGAGATAGGTCAAATGCTAGATTTGGTAGGGTTTATGCCACCTAGACTGCTCAACCTCAGTTGTTGGATATCTCCGAGTTGAAATGCGTGACAACGCATAAGTTATTGATGAGTTGATTTGTTGTTGATAAGAGTTGTATCTATGTTGTTATGTTGTTAAGTTGTGATTCTGTTGTATGTTGACCATGTTGAGGATGATGATAGTGTTGTTATGTTGTAAGCTGTTTTAAACATGTGTTGTTGAAAGATGTGTAATATATGTGTTGTTTGTCTTTTGTGTCAGATGTGAAGATGATTATAGTTGTTATGTTGCATATTTGATATTTATGAGTTGTTTATTGTATCTATCTTACCCTTGCATGTTTCCATGTGGTTTGGACTGCGATGATCATAGGTTGTATGGGAGCAGGGCAGGGATAGGCTGGGAGATAGCTGCTAGAGGCCACAGGAGGTGCCTGGAGATGAATATTTTTTTTTGTAGGCTACCTTATAGTAGCATACTTTGTTGTATATAATTTATTTGTTGTTGATTGCTTGATTAGCAACTTGTGTTGTAAATATTTTATTATACTATTTTAGTATATATATTTCAGTAGTGTGTAGTGTTATTCGTAATGTGACGGTCATGACGGGTCGTTACATATTTCATTTTTTGATTAGGACTCAATTTTATTAATTGAATTCTAAAATCACTAAGAGTAGCTTCCTCACAAGTCAATTAATTGTGTTGGCTATGAGAAATCAATCAAGTATTTGCACTACTAGATTTTAATCTTTTAGCAACATTTTCTTGTTTACATTTGTTAAAATGTTACTATATATTAAATAAATGTTATTTTATAACACTTTTTTGAAAAATGTCATTATAGATAGAGTAACATTTTTTATTTCAATATTATTCTTTCTAATTGTTTTCAAAATCAAAGTCCCATATCGAGTAAATTTTTTTACATAAGTTATTTTGCAACATGTTTTTGAAAAATGTTACTATAATTGCTTCTAAAATCAATGTCCCACATCGAGTAAAAAAAAAAGTATATTTCTCTTATATCTAATTGTAACCCATAATTAAAGTCCCACATCGAATAGATTAATGTCTTATAAAGAGTATATATACTCATATAGTTATATTTAAGATAAATGAAATTTAATATTCTATATATAATTAGTGGTGACTAACTAAAAATGTCTTTCACTAAAAACTTAAGGAACTCTTAGAAGTTTAGGAGACATAAAAATATAATAATTGATAGTAATATTTAAATTAAAATTAATTATTATTTTATAAGATTAACAAAATGTTGGCAACATCATTAAAATGTTACAAAAAATTATTAAAATGTTACAAAAATACTACTTTGGTAACATTTAAAAAATGTTACCTAATTATGCAAAAATGTTATTAAAAGTCTTTAGCAACATGGACTATATACAACATTTGATAATATGTTGCTAAAACAAATTAGCAATATTTATACATAATTAAGTAACATTTTTCAAATATTGCTAAATACCATTTGTGTTGTAGTGTTGGAATTTCAACTTTATAGTACTGAAGGGATCATTTGGATTGAAAAGACATTCAGTTTTTACATGTTAATTTTACATTTATTTAAAAATATCACCTTATTTTCAATTTTCTTTCCTTTTTTCAAAAGTTTGTATAAGAATTAATGAAAAAATAAAAAATTGTTTTCAATGTTCCTATACAAATTTCTCAAATCAAACTTGCTTACTATGTTATAAACATGCATCAACATATGTTTTCTGATGGGAACATAACTAAGATTCTTCTGGCGTCTTTTGCAAATAGAAACAGTTATACAGAACAAAGCAAGAATATGTCTGAATTTGGAAGGCCTCTATTGGCCAGGATAAACTATTTTGCCTTCAACAGGGTCCTTTATTCTATTATATGCCTCAACAATATAAAGAAGTTGCTTACTCATATGCATGCTCAATCTCTTGTTTCCCTGTTGAAACCGGTTGGTAATCTTTGAACCACTCACATACATTAAGTGGAACCTGAACAATGAAAATACATTAGACTGCAATTATGATAACCTCTTTAGCAAGGATAAAATGTACAATATTAATATGGTTCTTGCTTTCAGGATCTTCTTCTCAAATATGTCAAACCTGCTTAAGAATAACATGAAGGATGTTTTCTGTGTATGGAAAAGAGAAAGACATTATAATTTTCTGAGATGAGAAGAAATCTTAACTGTGAAAAACATAAAGCTTTCAGAAGCAGGTATCTTATAAAGGAACCAGAGAAAGAAAAAGCTGACATAAGAATTTTTCACATAATTGTAGTAGAAGTTAAAGTTAATAAAGACTAAAAAAAATAAACCTCAAAACACGGTTGCTTCAGGACCCACTCGAAAAGTTCCTTAGTCTCCATTCTGTTTCTATTTTCATCCTCAAAAAATGTTTGATCATACCTCAAGGTAAGTGTGATTCAATACAATTTTAGCTTTGAACACTAGTGCAAAAATAGGCTTCTACGTCACCTAATTTACGTTGGAAACACGAAAACCCGACGTTATAAAAGTGCGGTGGCACGGAGCGTAATTTTGTTGAATTATTTACGTCGGCCCTAATTGGGTCTGACGTAAATTTTAACATCTACGTCGGTTAAGCATTGTGTCCGACGTAGATGTTAAAATTTACGTCGGACCCCTTTAGGACCGACGTAAATAATCCTCACCCATTAATTAAAAGGAGGTTCACGCAATGAAGATTTCAAATCTGGAAAAGGTTCTCCCGCGCCTCGCCTCCTCAAATCGTGGTGGAGATTTCAAATTTGGAAAAGGTTCTCCCGCCCCTCCTCAACTCGTGGTGGAGATTTCAAATCTGGAAAAGGTTCTCCCGCGCCTCCTCAAATCATGGCTGCTCCTGATTTTTTGAGCAAAATCTATTCTTGATTTTTGGAGCAAATCTGGAGCAAATCTGGAAAAGGTTTTACTTCTTCTTGCATTTTGAACCTTGTAATTTTTTGGTGTAGTCATTTTACGAAATAGGAAATGGAGTTATTGCCCTTGATTAAAAGGTTCTAATAGTTGTTCCTAGGTTCACTTACGGGTGTATTTGTGAAGTATTTTGGCAGATCTTTTAGCAATTATGAGTTTTTATGCGTTGTATTTTGAGTTTTTGAAGCTGGAGAAGGAAGTGGCCAAGTCCAGGTTGTAGAACGAGCCGTTCTTTTTGGAGAACGGGTCGTTCTCCATTCAGAACGGGTCGTTCTGGTTGGAGAACGGGCCGTTCTCCAAGCAAAATGGGACGTTCTGCTTGGAGAACGGGCCGTTCTCCAACCAGAACGACCCGTTCTGATTGAAATCGTTTTTCTTTTCTTTAAAATTTTTCACAACTTTTTACGTCGGACCTTGTAAGGTCCGACGTAAATTTACGTCGGTTTTCGCACCCCGACGTAATTTTACGTCTCCCGCTTCTACGTCACAGCTTTTTCCGACGTAAAAGCCCTAAAATGACCGACGTAAAATGTATAATTTGTACTAGTGGAACATTTTATAATTATGACGCTCTCTTGCCAGCAACATTGAATATGTTAGTGTCACAGTAACACTGAAAGCACAGTAACTAATTGCATGACAGTGAAATGAAAGTGTTACTGTGCCACCGAAGTAGAAATTACCATGGTAGTAGTTGGGAATCCCTCACTCTCTCCAGCATCTAGCCCCGCCGCGAAATCCTCAATAGCGTCGTCGCCTTCCAATAATATGCCAGAATTGCTAATTCCGACGATTGGTTCCGCCGCAGAATGGCGGCTCTCGGCGACGGCGTTGATGCGTCGAAGAGAATGCACTTGGCAAAACGAACGAGGCCGATCAACCTGATGAGGTCCATTTTGGATTGTTCCTCGCTCTGATTGATAATCTCTTCCTCGAGGCTCTCAATCTCCGTTCCACAGCTGGACGCATTGCGAATCTCTAGTTTGTCAAAAATCAAAGAGAGATGTGCTTGATTGGGAACAATCTCGTGCTTGATCTGGTCATTTAGGTGGAGTTCTTGGAGAGGGAAAACATCGAGCTGGAGCGTGGAGAGTTCTCTGGTGAGCATGGAAGGTGTCGGCAACGGTTTCAATTTGCACGAGCACATTGAACTTACTTCTTCCGTTGGAGCAATCTTCAGTTAGCGTTATGATCCATAGAGGAGGCAGTTGGCGGTGCTGCTGAGGGAACGCATTTGATCCCTGAGTTGAAGCAGAGACTCACTCACGTGCCCTGTTTTTTATTATTATTTTTGATTTCTTTATAATTTTTTATAAAAATATTTCAATTAAATTGACTGGTAAACATTGTGGCGGTTTCTAATCGCTGAAAAATTTAATTATTCGTGGAGTTAAAAATAACCCCAAAAGTATAACATTTTTTGGCGGTTTTTAAAAACTGCAAAAAAAAAAAAACCACCGAAAATTACCTAATTTTTTTGTAGTGCTTGTTTTGTCTGTGGGTTTTCGTTTGGTCCCTCGTTATTTACTTTTACTTTTTCTGTTAATATTAGAATTATTAATGTGAAGCATATGATTCATGAGGAGTGGTGCACTAACCTAGTTAGAATCCCTTTTTTCATAGTGATGTTATATCACATCTACCCTTTGTTCAAAATATAGGATTGATTTGTATGATTTTGATAAATATTAATATTTTAACATGTGTAATTTAGATACTAAATATTTATTATATATAAAATTTATAATAAATTATATACAAAATAAATACTATATTTACATATATAAATTATATTTAAAAATAACATAAATAGTGTAACACCCAACTTTTATTTTATTATTATTTTATTATTATTATATTATTAAAGGTATTTTCGTAAATTTATTAAAGCTATAGGGGTAATTTGGTAACTTGGAACGGGCTGTTCGAAAAATGGAACGGGCCGTTCCAAGCATTAAAAATGTGTTGTTTTTGGTGTTGCAGAACAGCCTTGGAAGGGGTCGTTCTGGTATGGAGAACGGGCCGTTCCGGAGGGAGAACGGGCCGTTCTGGTTTCAGAACGGGCCGTTCTGCTTTTTGGGAAAGGGCCGTTCCGATTTTGGAACGGGCCGTTCCAGCTGAAAAATTTGCCCATGTTTGAAGGATCCGGAACGGGCCATTCTAAAATCAGTACGGGCCGTTCCGGGTGCGTCAGATTGCCTATAAATAGGGGAGGGGGGGTGAAAATTTTATACAGAGTAAGAAAGTGAATTCATAGAGAGAGAGAGAGAGAGAGAGAAAGAAAAAGAGGGAATCCAGAGGAGGAAGCCTTGCCCAAGTTTCAACTCCTGCTTATCCAGGTAAGGGGGGAGTAAGAAACCTCGCTCAGGGGTGTGGGAATAATTGTTGGATAGTTTGTTTGTCGGATTGGCCCCCAATCCCTTGCTGTTGTGCTGTCTTATTTTCTGTTTGTTCTACTTTATTTCTTGTTGGAAATAATAAATAATTATGTAATCGCAATCCCTTGCCGTTGTTCTGTTTGATTTTCTATTTACTTTACTTTGTTCTTTGTTGAAGGTGTCGTTGTTCTGTTTGATTTTCTATTTACTCTACTTTGTTCTTTATTGAAGGTGTCGTTGTTCTGCTTGATTTTCTATTTATTCTACCTTGTTCTTTGTTGAAGTAATAAATGAGTATGAAATTAATGTTAATAATAGATGAGTTTTAATATGAATAAGAATGCTCTCTGAATCTCTGTGAATACCTATGCGGACCTTATGAGGAGTACTTATGACATGACCATGGAAATATGGACAAATGACATGAGACCTAAGAATGGACTATGAGACCTAAGAATGGACTATTGAGACAAACTATGATTATGAGATTATGACAAATGAGGACATGATGTACTAAATGAAATGCTGTAATAAGTTAAATGTTGAGTCAATGAGATTATAAATGTATAACATGCATCATATGCATATATTACTTCAGGTGTGCCGTTGAGGCCGCATACCCACGACTAACAAGGTGTACCTGATGGTCACCCACGAAGTAACATGCTAATAAGGTGTACCTTATGGTCACCCACGACTAACAAGGTGTACCTTAGGGTCACCCACGATGTAACATGCTAACAAGGTGTACCTTAGGGTCACCAGTGATGATATGTGAAACTTCTTTATGGCACCACATGCATGCATTTATGAGTCGAGTCCATGACATCATAGCATGATAAATGAATATATATGTGATATTGATTATTTATGTATGTTATTTACATGTGACTTATATTTGTTGTGTGTGTGTGTGGGCTATTTAACCTTTATTTCTGCACCTGAAACTGAGTGAGATGTTTCTCACTACCTTTTTATTCTTGTATATGTTTAAATTATGATGCAGGTGATCAGCATCATGAGGATGTTGGTGATGAGGCTTAAAGGCTTCAATTGGGCATGCTCTGATAGGATGTGACATCGGGACATAGTTAGCTTAGTTTAATATGTTATTGTTTTAATAACTTTAGTTTCTCTTCTTTTGTAATTTCTAACGAAGAGATAACGTAGATAAAGTTTATAATCCAAGGAAAATGTATGTTAAGAATTGTAATTTGAATGTTCTTGATAAAAGACCAGAATGAATATCTTTGTTATATTTTTATTACATGATTTGAAAATTATAAATTAGTTCCTAACTAGGAGGCACTGCCACCTTTGCTGGAATTAATCTATATTTTTCTTTATATGATTTCTTGAATTTTTATACTTACAAGATGACTTTCTATGATCTATGAATTACGAATGTGAATCTTCTACCTTATGAGATTTGAAATAATTGTTTTATACATGAAAGATGTTATTAAACTATGAAAGATTTTATTTACTCCAAAAGAAAAAGAAATTATTGTTTATATTTATTGTGTATTAACGTTGGGGTAGAGGGTGTCACATTTAGTGGTATCAGAGCAGGTCGATCTAATCGACCGTGAGTTATGAGTTTACTATGCTTATTTGGTACATGAATGATGGACTGAACTGATTGTGAAACTTGTTGGTATGATGATTGATTATGTTTATTAATTGTATTATTTTGTTAGACTATGGATGGTAGAAATGATCGTGCGATTGCTGATGCTCTTCAAGCATTAGCACAAGCTATGAATAATAACAATAGGGCTGAGGTCGCTCCTAACTGGTTGGAGCAATTTCAACGAAATCACCCACCTACCTTTAAAGGAGGATATGACCCAGATGCTGCTATGAATTGGCTAACAGAAATAGAGAATATTTTCAATGTTATGGATTGTCCTATCACTCAGAAGGTGAAGTTGGCCACATTCATGTTGACTGCTGATGCTCACTTTTGGTGGGAAGGAGCACTTCAGAGGATGATTGATGGAGGGGTGCACTTGAATTGGGACAACTTCAGGAAGGTCTTTCTTGAGAAGTATTTCTCGGATGATGTGAGAAGTCGGAAAGAAATGGAATTCCTTGAGCTGAATCAAGGGAACGACACAGTGGCTGTGTATGCTGCCAAATTTGATGCTTTGGTTCGTTATTGTACACACTACCATGGTGAGGGTGGTGAAAGAGCTAAATGCATAAAATTTGTAAATGGTCTGCATCCTGAAGTGAAAACTGCAATTAACTATCAGGAGATATATCACTTTCCCACTCTGGTCAATAAGTGCAACATTTATGATCGTGACAACCGTGCTCGTGCTGCTTTTTATAAAGGAGTTGGAGGTCCTATCCGTGCTGTGAAGTCTAGTACTTCGGAGGATCCACTGTTAGTGTTACTGGAAGTGTTGGAGGGTCTGTGTCCACTCCTTCAGGAAGATGTGGGAAGTGTGGACGTGTTGGTCATAATCAGTCTGAGTGTCTTGACAACGAGATTACCTGCTTTAATTGCAGTGGCAAGGGTCACATCAGCACACAATGTCCTGAACCACGAAGAACACGTGTTATTGGATCAGGTTCACAAATTGAGCGTCCAAAGACCGTAGAGAGAGTATTTGCTCTTAGTGGTGCTGAAGCTGCTCGGTCGGAAAATTTGATACAAGGTACTTGTTTCATAGTTGAGACTCCTTTTGTTGTACTATTTGATTCTGGTGCAACTCATTCCTTTATTTCTATCTCTTGTGTTCAAAAATTGAATTTGTCTATGTCTTTGTTAGATTTTGATTTAGTTGTTGAAACCCCTACTAGTGGTCCTGTGACTACATCCCTAGTGTGTTTGAAATGTCCTTTGACAGTTTCTGATAAGCAGTTTCTAGTTGACTTAATTTGTTTACCTCTTAGTCAATTAGATGTAATTCTTGGTATGGATTGGTTATCTTCTCACCATGTCCTTTTAAACTACTTTGAGAAATCTATTTCCTTTGGTGAATGTAAGAGTACAGAATTTCTTAATGCTGCTGACATTAAAATTTGTTTAAAAGACAATGAAAGAGTGTACATGATCTTAGCTTCTTTAACACTTGAGACTGATAGTAAGCTAGATGAGATTCCCTTAGTGAGAGAATTTCCAGAAGTATTTCCTAAGGATGTGTCTAGTTTACCACCTGAGAGAGAGATTGAGTTTAGCATAGACTTAGTGCCAGGTACCTCACCTATATCTATAGCACCCTATAGGATGTCCCCAACAGAGTTAGTTGAGCTTAAGAAACAAATAAAGGAATGTCGCCACCGGCCCAAACGGGCCTCGGCGGTCGCGAAGACGGTCGAGCTCGCTTTTATTTTAGTTTTGAAAATGTATTGGATTATTAGAACGACTTGTTCTCAAACTGAGACCTTGTCGATCTTATCCAATTTATTTATTAAATGTCTCACCAATCCATGTTAATCCCAAGCGGGACCCTCCATGGATTAGTGGTTTTCATAAAAAGGAAGGGTTCGTGGAGTCGCCACCAATGTTTTACTCAAAACATTGGAAAAAGGGATAAGGCAATTGATTTTATAAATCAACTTCGGCCATTACAACCAGAGTTGGGTAAGGGAGTCGGTTACGCGTGGGGAAGGTGTTAGCACCCCACAGCGCCCCTTTCGGGTTCCCTATGACAGATTATTTCTAAAATAACAGTGTAAAATTACTAAATTACCCCTATTTATTCTAAGCAATTATAAATTAACTATCTACATGATGACAGTTTAAATATGCACACAGAAAGCAGTAAAAGGAAGGATTTAAGAAGAAACCTTTGAAGCGTGCTTTTATATATTTCGTAAAACTGGGAAGCTTTTTGGCGTTCCCTCGCTCTACAAGCCCGCTCGCTCCCTCCTATAAAATTTTGACTACGGAAATCCGGAGGATTTCCCTTCGACTAGGTTCGATCCTCAAGCAAAATGGCTCGGGGCTCAAGAACTTCGTCGGATCAACTCTCCGAGTGATTTCTAGGGCAGAACACTGCTCAAAAACCCCAGAATACTCAAGGAGAGGGTTGAAACTATGTTCCAAAGTCCCCAAATGACGTCCAATTGACGTCATATTTATAGGGAATAGGCGCAATACGGGCTACAGAATCAATACGGCCGTATTAAGTTTAGTATGGCCGTATTGGGCTTCATTCCCTCCACTTCCTTATTTTAAGCTACTCTAAGACCTCTAAACCTACAGATAGCCATCCTATGGTCTTCTAGGAGTCCTTCTGGTTGACTTTCCTTCGATCTTTGAGGGTCTTCGAGTTTTATTTCCGACCCGGACAATTTTAGGGGTCTACAGCTGCCCCCCCTTTAGTTAGTCAAACGGTCTTTTGGTGTACCGGCTGACAAGTAAAGGAGTTGACCCAATTGTCCGGGTGATGTGCCAACCTTCTGACTTGTAGCGTCTTCCGGTGGAAAATTGTCGAGTAGCCTCTCCAGGTTTTGCTTTGCTTGCTGCCCAAGCTGGAAGCTGTGAGTACCGCCTCTCCAGGCTTAGCTTCACTCTTTGTTCGAGCCGGAAGCTAAGTACCCTTGTGACAACGGTAGCAGTGTGAGTTTCGCCTCTCCAGGCTTAGTCTCGCTCTTTGTTCGAGCCGGAAACTAAGCACCTTTGTGACGACGGTGAGCAGTGTGAGTTTCGCCTCTCCAGGCTTAGTCTCGCTCTTTGTTCGAGCCGGAAACTAAGCACCTTTGTGACGACGGTGAGCAGTGTGAGTTTCGCCTCTCCAGGCTTAGTCTCGCTCTTTGTTCGAGCCGGAAACTAAGCACCTTTGTGACGACGGTGAGCAGTGTGAGTTTCGCCTCTCCAGGCTTTGCTTTGCTTGCTGCCCAAGCTGGAAGCTGTGAGTACCGCCTCTCCAGGCTTAGCTTCACTCTTTGTTCGAGCCGGAAGCTACATACCTCCGTGTTTGTGACGACGGGGGTAGCGTGAATATCTCCTTTTCAGGGATTTGTGATGATTTTGTCTCCACAGTCCACGATGCTGCTTCGACGGTTGTTTTTTTGATTTTTGTGCCATTGAGGGCTGGATAACGCAGGGATCCGTCTAGGGGATGTGCAGTTACTCATAGGTTCTTGTGTCCCAACTTTCCATTGCGTAGTTGGTGCCCACTGGGGAATTTATGATTCCTTTGGGGTGCAGACACAAAGATGCTCTTTCTGATGTGAGCGGTGCCTTATGATTGGCTGACGTCCTTTCGACGTTGGTGGAGTATCCCGGTTATCCTTGTTCGGGTGTCTCTTTTGGTTTTCTAATTTTGCTGCCTCTGTGTAGGCTGTTATCCACTGGGGGATTTTGTCGTTGATTTTGATTAGCCTCTTCTGTTAGGCGTATCAGCTTGACGTTCAATGATTGGCTGAGAGCCGGATTCCGCTTGGGGAATGATTATTGATCTTTTCGATTTTTCTCTTTTTTGAAAGAGTGCCTCTGAGTAGGCGAATTATCTTGATGTTTAGTGTTCGGCTGAGTGCCGGATTCCGCTTGGGGAATATTTATTGATATTTTTTGATTTTTCTCCTTTTGCAGGGATGCCTCTTGAGTAGGCGACTGGGGATTTGGGGATCTTATGTATCCCAGAGTATCTTTTAAGAAGCCTCTGCAGGCTTAGCCTCACTCAACGCCTGAGTTGAAGAGCTATTTTCACTGAGGAAGTTTTAAAGTCCTTTGACTTGGATATTCTTCTTGGGCGATCGTGTTTCCATTAGGGACTTTGACGATCTTGCTTGATAGCTCTTGCTGGGGATTTTGAGTCCAAGAGCGTGAGTTGAGGTTTCTCTGGGGAGTATTATTTCTGCGAGCCTCTCCAGGCTCAATTATTCTGCATACTGTGGAGGATGTGTCGGCAAGCCTCTCCAGGCTCAGTTATTCTGTACAAACTGTTTGTTGGATTTTCTGTATCCTTGCCTTTTTTCATTTTCGGCTTTTTCTGTATTTTGCCTTTTCTTCTGATTTGGCTTTTTCTGTATTTTGCCTTTTTATGTTTTTGGCTTTTGCTGTACAGAATTTAAATTGCTAGAGAATTTAAAATTCAATTATTATGAGAGAGTATTATTTCGGCAAGCCTCTCCAGGCTCAATTATTCTGAAGGAGTATTATTTCGACAAGCCTCTCCAGGCTCAGTTATTCTGAAAGTATTCTTTCGGCAAGCCTCTCCAGGCTCAATTATTCTGTATGATGCTGTTGATTTTCTGAATCTTTGCATTTTGTTTGCTGCTGTCATACACAAGCAATTTTTTCTATTTTTTCTATTTTATGCGTTTGCCTCATGATAAGGTCTTTAAATGTGCAACTAATGTGTGTGTGATGCACAAATGCAATACAATTTTTTTATTTTTTGTTCATTTATTTAGAAAAGTGAGTGGCTCTCCCTATCCTCTTCTTCTTGGAGGACTTTCTGTCATTGACGCGAGGGAGTGTTTTTGTGAGCCTTTATGCAGGAGGTTATGGATTTTACAGGAACCCCTCCAATTTTCTTTTATTGACCGATTATTAATGGAATTTCGTACAATTTTTATGAAAAACTAATTCAGAGGCATAATCACATGGTCAAGAAAGAAAAGAAACAAATGGATATTTTTATTGATATTCACAAGTGTTTTTACAGAAAGATATACAGAAGGAAATTTCTGAAGAATGGCTGGCCAAGGTAGGCTATACATTTTTGGCTTAAACAATTATATCTGTAATTGTCGCTCTTCCCGTTCCCCTAATCGTTTCGGGTGAGATGCCTGAGCCAGGAGTGTAGATGCTGCAAGACGCTTGCTTCTAGAAGATTATCACTTGAAACGCCTTTTAGGTTTTCGATTCAAGTGATCGTTGCTTGCTTTACTTTTTGCATCTTATTCTTTTGCCCCTAATTTTTGCCTAGGACATGTCCTAGCGGGGATAATTTTGCCTTTGTTTTGCCTAGTACCCTTGTACTGGCGGGCTTTTCGTTTTGCCCTAACTTTTGCCTAGGATGCCCTTTTTGGGTTTTCATCCTAGCGGGCTGATGCAAGCAACGTCTTCAAGCATAATACTTCTTTACCACGTCAGCGTTGACTGGGTATCGAAGTTCTTCTCCGTCCATGTCTGTGAGAATCAATGCTCCTCCGGAGAAGGCTCGCTTCACCACGTATGGTCCTTCGTAATTTGGGGCCCACTTTCCGATTTTGTCCTTTTGAGCTGGTAGCAATTTCTTCATCACCAGCTCTCCCTCATGGTAGATTCGAGGATGGACTTTCTTGTCAAAAGCCTTTTTGATCTTCCTTTGGTAGGCTTGACCATGGCATATGGCGTTCAGTCGTTTTTCTTCGATAAGGTTCAATTGGTCGTATCGACTTTGAACCCATTCTGCCTCGGAAAGTTTTGCTTCCATGATTACTCTCAGAGATGGTATCTCGACTTCAACCGGCAGAACTGCCTCCATTCCATAAACAAGGGAGAATGGAGTAGCTCCTGTGGATGTACGTACTGAAGTCCTATAACCATGGAGAGCGAAGGGTAGCATCTCATGCCAGTCTTTGAATGAGACAACCATCTTTTGTACTATCTTCTTGATATTCTTATTGGCTGCCTCGACTGCCCCATTCATCTTCGGTCGATATGGGGAAGAGTTGTGGTGCTGAATTTTGAACTCTTTGCACAGTTCTTCCACCATCTTATTGTTCAAATTGGATCCATTATCAGTGATGATTTTGTCGAGAATACCGTATCTGCATATGATATTCTTTCTGATGAAGGATGTTACCACCTTTCGGGTCACATGAGCATACGATGCCGCTTCTACCCATTTGGTAAAATAGTCAATGGCTACAAGAATGAACCTATGTCCATTGGATGCCTTGGGCTCGATGGGTCCAATAACATCCATGCCCCACATTGCGAATGGCCATGGTGAAGCCAACACATTGAGTGGCGTTGGTGGGACATGAATGTTGTCGGCGTATGCTTGACACTTGTGGCATTTCCGGACGTATTGGTAACAATCCTTTTCAATGGTCGACCAATAATATCCTGCTCTGAGGATTTTCTTAGCCATTGCAGGCCCGGGGATATGGGTACCGAAAACCCCCTCATGTATTTCTTTGATTACATTTTGAGCTTCGACTTGGTCTATGCACCTCAACAAGACCGAGTCATAATTCTTTTTGTAGAGGGTTTCTCCAATCAACAGAAATCCCATGGCCCTTCTTCGGATATGCTTTTTATCATTATCGCTAGCCATATCAGGATATTCCCCTTTTGACAGATATTGTTTGATGTCATGGAACCATGGATGATCGTCAACAGCTTCATCTATCAGTAGGCAGAACGCTTGCTTATCGTGCCGCCGGATATTGATGATGGGCATTTCATGCTCCTTATCCAAGGCGAACATCGATGATAGTGTGGCAAGGGCGTCAGCGAACTGATTTTCCTCCCTTGGGATATATTCAAAGACGACATTTTGAAAGAATTGTATCAGGTCTTTGATATGCTCAACATATGGTATCAGCTTAGGATTTCGGACTTCCCATTCACCTCGCAGTTGGTGGATGACTAAAGCCGAATCTCCAAATACTTTGAGCTTTAGGATACCATTGTTGATTGCTGCTTGGATTCCTAACGCGCAAGCCTCGTATTCGGCCATGTTATTTGTACAGTCGAAGTTGAGTCTTGCCGTTAAGGGGATATGCTTTCCTTGTGGGGAGATTAATACTGTTCCAATCCCCTGTCCAAGCATGTTGGAGGCTCCATCAAAATACATGGTCCACGTATCATCCTTAGGATCTTCATGTTGTAAATGCATTATATCCTCATCGGGGAAATCATCCTGAAGGGATTGAAAGTCATTGGTCGGCCCGTGTGCTAGGTAATCAGCTAGGGTACTACCTTTGATAGCCTTTTGTGTGACATGTATGATGTCAAATTCTGATAATTGCACTTGCCATCGGGCAATCTTCCCAGTGATTATCGGTTTGTCGAACACGTACTTAATTGGGTCCATTTTGGAAACCAACCAAGTAGTATGCCTAATCATATACTGCCTGAGCCGTTGTGTTGCCCATGCTAACGCACAGCACGTCTTTTTTAGTGGCGTGTAGCGGGTTTCATAATCAAGGAACTTTTTGCTCAGGTAGTAGATGGCTTGTTCTTTCTTCTTTGTTTCATCTTGTTGTCCTAGCACAGCTCCCATGGACTCATCAAGTACCGTTAGATAGAGGATTAATGGTCTTCCCTCGACAGGTGGCACCAACACTGGTGGATTGGCCAAGCACTGTTTGATCTTATCGAAAGCTTGTTGACAATTCTCATCCCAAACTTCGGAATGATTCTTGCGCAACAGCTTGAATATTGGTTTGCACGTGTCAGTCAACTGTGCGATGAACCTTGCGACGTAGTTCACCCTGCCGAGGAATCCTCTAATTTCTTTCTCAGTTTTAGGAGGAGGCATTTCCATTATTGCCTTTACTTTATCGGGGTCCACCTCTATGCCTTTTTCACTGACGATGAACCCGAGAAGCTTACCCGACCGAACTCCGAAAGTACACTTAGCCGGGTTTAGCTTAAGCTGATACTTACGAAGCCGATTGAATAATTTTCTCAAATATTGGATGTGGTCCATCTCGTCTTTTGACTTTGCGATCATGTCATCCACGTATACTTCAATTTCTTTGTGGATCATATCGTGGAATAGCGTCACCATCGCTCGTTGGTAGGTGGCACCCGCATTTTTAAGTCCAAAAGGCATCACTCTGTAGCAGAAAGTGCCCCAGGGTGTAATGAAAGAAGTTTTCTCGCGGTCTTCTATATTCATCTTGATTTGATTATACCCCGAGTATCCATCCATAAAGGAATAGAGTGTGTTTGTGGCGGTGTGATCCACAAGTGTATCGATGTGGGGCAAGGGAAAATCGTCCTTTGGACTGGCACGATTCAAATCCCTATAATCAACACACACTCTAACCTTCCCATTCTTTTTGATGACTGGCACAATGTTAGCCAGCCATTCGGGATACTGGGATACAACCAAGAATCCCGCGTCCAATTGTTTTTCTACCTCCTCCTTAATCTTTAAGGACCATTCGGGCTTGATTCGTCGAAGCTTTTGCTTAATGGGTCGAAACCCCTCTTTTAAGGGCAACTTGTGTTCGACGATGTTGGAGTCCAAACCGGGCATATCATGGTACGACCATGCAAATACGTCCTTGTATTCCCTCAACAATTGAATCAATTGCGTTTTTATTCCATCACTGATATGGGTCCCAATGTTGACCTCTTTCAATTCTTGACCCTGCCCCAAATTCACGGTCTCCAATTCTTCTTGATACGGTTGGAGTAGACGAGCTTCTTGATCTAGCAGTCTTTGCAGATCCGGAGAGATGGTCTCCTCATCACTGTCCAACTCAACCCATTCACCTTCGGCTTTCGGATCCCGATCGGAGCGAACAATCACAGACATAATTATTTATTGGTTCTGTTTAGGTTTAGAGTTTATTAATATTAGTGAGAGAGAGAGAATAGAACAAAATGAGAGAATAATGTGTGAAAAATGCCTCTTTATTGATATATGTATGTAAAACTGTACAAAACCCTTTATTTACATGAAAAGGTCCTCATGATCTCGGGTACTGATCATGAGTCCCTAAAAGAAAAAATGTGGAGGGGCCCTATCATGGCTTGCCCTTCTCTCTACTCCTGCTGCGGTAGAGGATTCTTGCTCACGTCGGGCGCCGTCGAATCGAAAGTGACCCACCCAGCATCGATAAGGTCTTGGACCTTATACTTGAGAGCTCTGCAGTTCTCCGTTGAATGCCCTGGTGCCCCCGAATGGTATAGACATTTGTCTTGTGGATTGTACCAATCGGGGTACGGTGGATTCACTTTCTTTGGTGGAATGTAAGCTATAAGACGCGCCTCCACTAGCTTCGACAGGAGATCGCTATAAGTGGTCGGAAGTTTATCAAACTTCTTCACAGAGTTGTTTTGCGATTTGCCTGACTTCGAAGCGGAAGAAGATGGAGAAATGGTTACAGCGTTGACTCCTCCTTCTTTCTTCTTCCCGAAGGCCTTCTTAGCTTCATATGGTTGGGAAGGCTTAGCCAGCTTCCCACTTTTAAGTCCTTGTTCCACCCTTTCTCCAATGGTGATGATGTCCGAGAAGAGTGTCGTTGTGTTCCCTATCATTTTATCGTAATAGGGACCAGTCAACGAGTTGATGAATAAGGACACCGTCTCCTTATCCGACAGCGGGGGCTCTATCTGTGCCGCCAACTCCCTCCAACGTTGGGCGTACGCCTTGAAGGATTCATCGTTCTTTTTACTCAAGGCTTGAAGATCAGACCTATCGGGTGTTAGGTCGATGTTGTATTTATAGCGCTTGAGAAAGGCGTCGGCCAACTGCCTCCATGTATGTACTAGATTTCCATCTAGTTGCATATACCAGTTGAGTGCAGTTTCAGCCAAGCTCTCTTGAAAGCAGTGGATCAAGAGCTTTTCATTTGTGGCATATGCAGCCATCTTGCGACAGTACATGGTGAGATGACTTTTAGGGCAAGTCGATCCCACGTACTTTGGGAAATCCGGCACTTTAAATTTAGGAGGGAATTGAATGTCCCTTACTAAGCACATGTCGGCGGCATCTTTGATGTCAAAATCATGCCCCTCCATAGCCCTTAGCCGATCCTCGAGGGCGTGGAATTGTTCCTTTGATACTTCGGGCTCTTTAATCATAATTCCAGCCCCAAGGGGTACAGCGTGTGGAGGATCTTCTTCATGCTCTTCCTCCTCTCCCTCATGATGGGACCCATGATCACTGTGATGAGATCCATGGATGTTGTGATGACGCATGAGTTCCATCATTTGCGCCATTTGGTCTTTAAGTTGTGAAAGCTCGGTTGTGAGCTTTTTGTTTTGTTCCTCTAGCGCTTCCATTTTCTTGATTTTTTGTGCGCGTGTGAGGACAGAGAGATGACCAGCCACTTTCTAAAAATGAATATTTAATCTAATTAATTTATGGAATGAATACGCTCTTGACATGAGCTTGATAACCCTCCATTTTTAAGGCGCTGCCTTTTTAAAACAGAGTGTTACCACCCTCCTTGACTTATGATCTCTCCTCAACGGAGAATCTCGATAATTATGGGTCACTTTTACTCATGTCAAGAGGTATTGGTGAACCTAAAATGCATGGTTTATGAGGATGCATGATATCTTTATTGGTAATGATGCACATGCTCCTCACTTTTATTATATTTTCACACATGGTCTTTCCTCTCATGTCATGGTTTTTTCATGCATGGGGATTATTCTTTAGACCTTATCACGAGGTTTATTATTAATGCACAAACAATTGCACATAAGCATTTACACAAACAATTCACTCATCCACGAACAGTCACGAGCGAATCACGAGGTAGGGGTATCCTGCAGAAAGGTGCATATTCAAGGTAGGTTCTAACTGTTCTCACCAGTCCAAGGCCCCCAAGGTGCCCCCATTATAGGGACCCAATTCCTCTCATCGTAGGTCGATGGAAAGCTCCAACGCACCGTCGGACTCAAGTTCATGGTTATCACCTTGAGTGATGTTTTCCGACAACGGTCTACGGGCACCTATAGACCCATTCGACAACCGGCCGTACTAACATCCACTCCCTATGGTTAATCACTCATGCCCCCGGGTATAGAGGGAACTGTTGTGTGCAAAGGTTTGTGTACAGTTTGTATTTCAAACAATTGCGGAATTTAAACATACAACAGTTATTTAAAGCCAAATAGATAAACATGTTATCATACAAGTGAGGGGTAATGAAGTAATTTTGACTATTATTTGTTAAAAATAATCTGTCACTAAATGGGACTGACTCTCGAAGCTTCCCCAGTGGAGTCGCCATCTGTCGCCACCGGCCCAAACGGGCCTCGGCGGTCGCGAAGACGGTCGAGCTCGCTTTTATTTTAGTTTTGAAAATGTATTGGATTATTAGAACGACTTGTTCTCAAACTGAGACCTTGTCGATCTTATCCAATTTATTTATTAAATGTCTCACCAATCCATGTTAATCCCAAGCGGGACCCTCCATGGATTAGTGGTTTTCATAAAAAGGAAGGGTTCGTGGAGTCGCCACCAATGTTTTACTCAAAACATTGGAAAAAGGGATAAGGCAATTGATTTTATAAATCAACTTCGGCCATTACAACCAGAGTTGGGTAAGGGAGTCGGTTACGCGTGGGGAAGGTGTTAGCACCCCACAGCGCCCCTTTCGGGTTCCCTATGACAGATTATTTCTAAAATAACAGTGTAAAATTACTAAATTACCCCTATTTATTCTAAGCAATTATAAATTAACTATCTACATGATGACAGTTTAAATATGCACACAGAAAGCAGTAAAAGGAAGGATTTAAGAAGAAACCTTTGAAGCGTGCTTTTATATATTTCGTAAAACTGGGAAGCTTTTTGGCGTTCCCTCGCTCTACAAGCCCGCTCGCTCCCTCCTATAAAATTTTGACTACGGAAATCCGGAGGATTTCCCTTCGACTAGGTTCGATCCTCAAGCAAAATGGCTCGGGGCTCAAGAACTTCGTCGGATCAACTCTCCGAGTGATTTCTAGGGCAGAACACTGCTCAAAAACCCCAGAATACTCAAGGAGAGGGTTGAAACTATGTTCCAAAGTCCCCAAATGACGTCCAATTGACGTCATATTTATAGGGAATAGGCGCAATACGGGCTACAGAATCAATACGGCCGTATTGAAATTTTTGAACTTCAATACGGTCGTATTGAATTCAATACGGTCGTATTGAAATTCAGAAATTTCAATACGCCCGTATTGAGTTCACTGCGGCTGTATTGAAGCTTCAATACGGCCGTATTGATTTCAGTACGGCCGTATTGAAGTTTCAGAAACTTCAATACGCCGTATTGAGTTCACTGCGGCCATATTGAAGCTTCAATACGGCCGTATTAAGTTTAGTACGGCCGTATTGGGCTTCATTCCCTCCACTTCCTTATTTTAAGCTACTCTAAGACCTCTAAACCTACAGATAGCCATCCTATGGTCTTCTAGGAGTCCTTCTGGTTGACTTTCCTTCGATCTTTGAGGGTCTTCGAGTTTTATTTCCGACCCGGACAATTTTAGGGGTCTACAAGGAATTACAAGGAAAACAATTCATTAGGCCTAGTGTCTCGCCTTGGGGAGCGCCTGTTTTGTTGGTTAAGAAGAAAGATGGGAGCATGAGGTTGTGTGTAGACTATAGGCAACTGAATAAAGTGACCATTAAGAATAAGTATCATTTGCCTAGGATAGATGACCTTATGGATCAACTAGTTGGAGCTTGTGTGTTCAGTAAGATAGATTTAAGGTCAGGATACCATCAGATTAGAGTGAGAGCTGAGGATGTTCCTAAGACTGCCTTTAGGACTCGCTATGGGCACTATGAGTATTTAGTTATGCCGTTTGGTGTGACTAATGCACCTGGTGTTTTTATGGACTACATGAATAGGATCTTTCACCCTTACTTGGATAGATTTGTAGTGGTCTTCATAGATGATATCCTAGTGTATTCCAAGACTAGGGAGGAACATGTTGAGCACCTTAGAATCGTTCTTCAAACCTTTAAGGAGAAGCAGTTGTATGCTAAATTGTCAAAATGTGAATTTTGGTTGGATAGTGTGAACTTTCTAGGACATGTGATATCCAAGGGTGGGATAGCTGTAGATCCTGCTAAAGTAGAAGCTGTGTTAGAGTGGAGAACACCTAAATCAATATTTGAGATTAGGAGTTTCTTAGGACTAGCTGGTTATTACAGAAGGTTCATAGAGAATTTCTCTAGGCTAGCTCTTCCTTTGACTAAGCTGACGAAGAAGGACCAACCTTTTATGTGGGATTCTAGGTGTGAGGAGAGTTTTCAAGAGCTTAAGAGAAGATTAACTAGTGCCCCTATGTTAGTGTTACCTGATCCTAGTAAGACTTTTGAGGTATTTTGTGATGCTTCTAAATTGGGTTTAGGAGGAGTGCTTATGCAGGAGGGTAAGGCAGTAGCCTATGCTTCTAGACAACTTAAAATTCATGAGCAAAACTATCCTACCCATGACCTTGAGTTAGCTGCAATAGTATTTGTGCTCAAGTTGTGGAGACATTACTTGTTTGGGTCTAGATTTGAGGTTTTTAGTGACCATAAAAGCCTTAAGTACTTTTTTGACCAAAAGGAATTGAATATGAGGCAGAGGAGATGGTTAGAGTTTCTTAAGGATTATGACTTTCAATTGAATTATCACCCTGGCAAGGCTAATGTTGTAGCTGATGCTTTGAGTAGAAAATCTTTGAAAGTGTCTTCCTTGATGATTAGGGAATTGCAAATGATTGAGGAGTTTAGGGATATGAGCTTAGGGTGTGAGTTGACCTCTAAGAGTATTAAGTTAGGAGCTTTGAGAGTGACTAACAGCTTGATAAATGAGATTAGAGAAGGTCAGAAGGTAGATCCTTTCTTATTGAGACAGGTAGAGAAATTGAATCAAGGTGTGAATAGTGAGTTTAAAGTTGGAGTGGATGGAGTTTTGAAATTTAAGGATAGGTTGTGTATTCCTAATGTGCCAGAGCTTAAGAGAGCAATCCTAGAAGAAGGTCATAAGAGTATCCTTAGTATCCATCCAGGAGCCACTAAGATGTACCAAGACCTTAAGAAGATGTTTTGGTGGCCTAAGATGAAGAGGGAAGTGGAGGAATTTGTGTATGCTTGCTTAATATGTCAGAAAGCTAAGGTAGAACACCAAAAACCTTCAGGTCTGATGCAACCTTTAGATGTGCCTGTGTGGAAATGGGATAACATCTCTATGGATTTTGTAGTTGGATTACCTAAGACTGTGAAGAACTTGGATGCTATATGGGTCATTGTGGATAGATTGACTAAGTCTGCCCATTTTATTCCCATTAATATTAGGTACCCTTTGGAGAGGTTAACCAAGTTGTACATCAGTGAGATCGTGAGGTTGCATGGAGTTCCTACTAGTATTGTGTCTGATAGAGATCCTAGGTTCACCTCCAGATTTTGGGAGAGTTTGCATAAGGCTTTAGGCACTAAGCTTAGATTGAGTTCAGCCTACCATCCCCAAACAGATGGCCAAACTGAGAGAACCATACAATCTTTGGAAGAAATGTTGAGGGCTTGCATCTTAGAACATGGGGGTAGTTGGGATAGTTTCCTACCTTTGATAGAATTTACCTACAATAACAGCTACCATTCCAGTATTGGGATGGCACCCTATGAGGCTTTGTATGGTAGGAGATGTAGAACACCTTTATGTTGGACAGAACCTGGAGAGAATGCCATGTTAGGACCTGAGATAGTTCAACAAACTACTAAACAGGTTAAGATGATCCAAGAGAAGATGAGAGCAACCTAGAGTAGGCAAAAGAGTTATAATGACAAGAGGAGAAAAGACCTTGAGTTTAAAGAAGGTGATCATGTATTCCTTAAAGTCACTCCTTGGACAGGAGTAGGTAGAGCACTGAAATCCCGTAAGCTTACTCCACGTTTCATCGGTCCTTATCAAGTTCTTAAAAGGATCGGTGAAGTAGCCTATCAAATTGCCTTGCCTCCATCTCTTCAAATCTCCATAGTGTCTTTCATGTTTCCCAACTCAGAAAATATGTCCATGATCCTTCCCATATCATTGAGTCCGACAACATTCTGTTGAAGGATAATCTCACTTATGAAACGATTCCTTTAAGGACTGATGACACAAGAGAGAAACAACTAAGAGGAAAGGAAATCCCTTTGGTTAAGGTCGTTTGGGGAGGAAATATTGAAGAAAGTGCTACATGTGAATTAGAAAGCAAGATGCGAGAAGCTTATCCATTTCTGTTTTCAGGTAAATTTCGGGGACGAAATTTCTAAAAGGAGGGGAGAATTGTAACACCCAACTTTTATTTTATTATTTTATTATTATTATTATATTATTAAAGGTATTTTCGTAAATTTATTAAAGTTATAGGGGTAATTTGGTAACTTGGAACATGCTGTTCCAAAAATGGAACGGGACGTTCCAAGCATTAAAAATGTGTTGTTTTTGGTGTTGCAGAACGACCTTGGAACAGGCCGTTCTGGTATGGAGAACGGGCCGTTCCGGACGGAGAACGGGCCGTTCTGCTGAGATTGAGAACGGGCCGTTCTGGTTTCAGAACGGGCCGTTCTGCTTTTTGGGAATGGGCCGTTCCGATTTTGGAACGGGCCGTTCCAGCTGAAAAATTTGCCCATGTTTGAAGGATCCGGAACGGGCCGTTCCGGGTGCGTCAGATTGCCTATAAATAGGGGAGGGGGGTGAAAATTTTATACAGAGTAAGAAAGCGAATCCTAGAGAGAGAGAGAGAAAGAGAAAGAAAAAGAGGGAATCCAAAGGAGGAAGCCCTGCCCAAGTTTCAACTCCTGCTTATCCAGGTAAGGGGGGAGTGAGAAACCTCGCTCAGGGGTGTGGGGATAATTGTTGGATAGTTTGTTTGTCGGATTGGCCCCCAATCCCTTGCCGTTGTGCTGTTTTATTTTTTGTTTGTTCTACTTTATTTCTTGTTGGAAATAATAAATAATTATGTAATCACAATCCCTTGTCGTTGTTCTGTTTGATTTTCTATTTACTTTACTTTGTTCTTTGTTGAAGGTGTCGTTGTTCTGTTTGATTTTCTATTTACTCTACTTTGTTCTTTATTGAAGGTGTCGTTGATCTGTTTGATTTTCTATTTATTCTACCTTGTTCTTTGTTGAAGTAATAAATGAGTATGAAATTAATGTTAATAATAGATGAGTTTTAATATGAATAAGAATGCTATCTGAATCTCTGTGAATACCTATGTGGACCTTATGAGGAGTACTTATGACATGACCATGGAAATATGGACAAATGACATGAGACCTAAGAATGGACTATGAGACTTAAGAATGGACTATGAGACCTAAGAATGGACTATTGAGACAAACTATGATTATGAGATTATGACAAATGAGGACATGATGTACTAAATGAAATGCTGTAATAAGTTAAATGTTGAGTCAATGAGATTATAAATGTGTAACATGCATCATACGCATATATTACTCCAGGTGTGCCGCTGAGGCCGCATACCCACGACTAACAAGGTGTACCTTATGATCACCCACGATGTAACATGCTAATAAGGTGTACCTTATGGTCACCCACGACTAACAAGGTGTACCTTAGGGTCACCCACGATGTAACATGCTAACAAGGTGTACCTTAGGGTCACCAGTGATGATATGTGAAACTTCTTTATGGCGCCACATGCATGCATTTATGAGTCGAGTCCATGACATCATAGCATGATAAATGAACATATATGTGATATTGATTATTTATGTATGTTATTTTCATGTGACTTATATTTGTTGTGTGTGTGTGTGGGCTATTTAACCTTTATTTCTGCACCTGAAACTGAGTGAGATGTTTCTCACTCCCTTGTTGTTCTTGTATATGTTTAAATTATGATGCAGGTGATCAGCATCATGAGGATGTTGGTGATGAGGCTTAAAGGCTTCAATTGGGCATGCTCTGATAGGATGTGACATCGGGACATAATTAGCTTAGTTTAATATGTTATTGTTTTAATAACTTTAGTTTCTCTTCGTTTGTAATTTCTAACGAAGAGATAACGTAGATAAAGTTTATAATCCAAGGAAAATGTATGTTAAGAATTATAATTTGAACGTTCT
Source organism: Cajanus cajan (assembly GCF_000230855.2). NCBI lineage: Eukaryota > Viridiplantae > Streptophyta > Magnoliopsida > Fabales > Fabaceae > Cajanus > Cajanus cajan. The sequence goes on from NC_138526.1 coordinate 26,327,302, forward strand.
TGATAAAAGACCAGAATGAATATCTTTGTTATATTTTTATTACATGATTTGAAAATTATAAATTAGTTCCTGTAGACCCCTAAAATTGTCCGGGTCGGAAATAAAGCTTGAAGACTCTCGAAGACTGAAGGATAATCAGCCAGAAGGACTCCTCGAAGGCCCTAGGAGGGTTCTCTGTAGGTCTAGAGGTCTTAGAATAGCTCAAAATAAGGAAGTGGAGGGAAAAAGCCCAATACGGCCGTACTGAACTTAATACGGCCGTATTGAAGCTTCAATACGGCCGCAGCGAAACTCAATACGGCGTATTGAAGTTTCTGAAACTTCAATACGGCCGTACTGAAGTCAATACGACCGTATTGACACTTCAATACAACCGCAGCGAACTCAATACGGGCGTATTGAAATTTCTGAATTTCAATACGACCGTATTGAACTTCAATACGACCGTATTGAAGTTCAAAAATTTCAATACGGCCGTATTGCCCCTGTAGGCCGTATTGCGCCTATTCCCTATAAATATGACGTCAATTGGACGTCATTCCACACTTTTTCAGATAGTTTCAACCCTCTCCTTGAGTATTCTAGGGTTTTTGAGCAGTGTTCTGCCCTAGAAATCACTCGGAGAGTTGATCCGACGAAGTTCTTGAGCCCCGAGCCATTTTGCTTGAGGATCGAACCTAGTCGAGGGGAAATCTTTTTGATTCCCTTAGTTAAAATTTTGTTCTAGGAGAGCGAGGAGCGGGCTTGTAGAGCGAGGGAACGCCAAAACGCTTCCCAGTTCTTTGCAATATATAAAAGCACGCTTCAAGAGGTTTCCTTTCAATCCTTCCTTTTACTGCTTTCTGTGTGCATATTTAAACTGTCATCATGTAGATAGTCAATTTATAATTGCTTAGAATAAATAGGGGTAATTTAGTAATTTTATACTATTATTTTAAAAAATAATTTGTCATAGGGAACCCGAAAGGGGCGCCGTGGGGTGCTAACACCTTCCCCACGCGTAACCGACTCCCTTACCCGACTCTGGTTGTAATGGCCAAAGTTGATTTTTAAATCAATTGCCTTATCCCTTTTTCCAATGTTTTGAGTAAAACATTGGTGGCGACTCCACGAACCCTCCTTTTGCGAAAACCACTAATCCATGGAGGGTCCCGCTTGGGATTAATATGGATTAGTGAGCCTTTTAATAAAATTGCTCGTTTGACGAGGTCTCAGTTTGAGAATAAGTCATTCTAGCAATCCACCTTTTTAAAACAAATAACGAGTCCAACCATCCTTCGCGAATGCCGAAAGCCCCGTTTCGGGCCGGTGGCGACAGATGGCGACTCCACTGGGGAAGCCTCGAGAGTCAGTCCCATTTAGTGACAGATTATTTTTAACAAATAATAGTTAAAAATTACTTCATTACCCCTTGATTGTATGACAATATGATTTATTTTGTGGCTTTAAATAACTGTTGTATGTTTAAATTCCGCAATTGTTTGAAATACAAACTGTACACAAACCTTTGCACACAACAGTTCCCTCTATACCCGGGGGCATGAGTGATTAACCATAGGGAGTGGATGTTAGTACGGCCGGTTGTCGAATGGGTCTATAGGTGCCCGTAGACCGTTGTCGGAAAACATCACTCAAGGTGATAACCATGAACTTGAGTCCGACGGTGCGTTGGAACTTTCCATCGACCTACGACGAGAGGAATTGGGTCCCTATAATGGGGGCACCTTGGGGGCCTTTGACCAAGTGAGAACAGTTAGATCCTCCTTGAATATGCACCATTTCTGCAGGATACCCCTACCTCGTGATTCGCTCGTGACTGTTCGTGGATGAGTGAATTGTGTGTGCATTTTTATGTGACATTGTATGAGCATACATTTGCATTCTTTAAACATACAACATCCCTAGTAAAATAAAAATAAATAGAAATAAAGATTTTCTAGTACATGGTGTTAACATCTGCCTCCATTGCATCCATATAGGTAGTTTCCCTTTTCACCCAAAATATACAAAAAGAAAAAATACGTATTTATCCAAACCAAGCAATATCATGCATCATCTTAAGAATATCCCGAAAACATGATAATGCTTAGTTGAAAAAAAACACTATGCATGCATATTCATCGCCATCATCTCATATCATGCATTGTATTGTAGATTATGGAGAGGTCTAGGGAGGTGCAAAGGCCATTAAAGAAAGTGGACTTCCTATTATACCGTGCTGAGAGGTTGGATCACCTCTGTACCTTGATGCCACGAGAGGCTCGTTTGGAGTTCGAAAAATCTTATGGACGAGTCCTTGACTTGATGAAGATTTGTGTGGATCCAGCTTTTCTGAGAGCCTTGGTCCATTTCTGGAGTCTCGATCTGCACTGTTTTGAATTCCCCCAGTTTGACTTAGTTCCTACTCTCGAGGAGTACGAACTCATGCTTCGATGGCCCAAATCAACAGGGGTCTATATTTTCCATGGAAATCATGTGGCCGTAGAGAGAGTTGCCACTCAAGTCAAACTACCACCACGATTATCTGCTTTAGTGGGGAATGGCAGTATCAAGGGTTGGAAGCTTGCTATGATTGAAAACCACCTTTCTTCTTTGGCTGATGAGGGAGATTGGTTAGCTTTCAACAAGACTCTAGCGTTAGCCGTGTTTGGGATGATCCTATTCCCCTTTCACGCTAACACAGTGGACCATGCTGCTATGGACGCCTTCTTCGCTTGGGACGTACATATGAAGAGTCCCGTGCCTGCCATTCTTGCCGACACCTTGCTTTCTGTCAGCTTATCTCAACAGAAGCAAGGGAAAACTATCCGATGTTGTACCTCCTTGTTGTATGTGTGGGGCATCACACACTTTTATGCCTCTAGTCATATGGGGACTTTGCCCGATCCTTTGAGAAGTTTTTCGAAGATCCCCGTACGCCGTCAGTATGCTTCCGAGTGGAAGGAAGAGATGGAACAGTGGAGTATTGAGCACTTCACGTGGGTTTGTCCTTGGTTCCGTCCAAACAATGTATTGACAAGATGCGGCAGTTATCCAAGCATACCATTAATGGGCCTCAGAGGTTGCATAGCTTATTCACCTAGATTGGCTATGAGGCAACTCATGAGGACTCAAATTGTTCCTACCAAAGAGGAGCTTGGAGGGTTGTGTTTCTCCTTTGATTCCGAACATCAGAGGGACATGCACGCTATCATTAGAGCATGGGAGAAACCAATCTATGAGGGAGATCGAGAGCTTGGAAAGCCTCGGGTATCCGTCTCCACCGACTATGAGATATGGAGGAACGAGAGAGGGGCGTCTCAACCATCCACCCCTTGCGCAACCACAACCACAAGGAGGTTAATGCAAGAACAAGTCGACGCCTTGACCAAAAAGCTGGAAAGTATGGAAGCTCAAATGAGATTTCTTGAAGAAAAAAATGAAGAATCCAGTTTTACTATTGATGGTCTTCAAAGGCAATGCAAGAAGAAAGACCACGAGATAGAGCGGCTCAAGGATGAGTGTGCTAACCTCAACGAGGAGACTACTCGGGCATCCAAAATGCCAAAGGTTGAACCGAGTAGTCAACTCCAAGAAGTCAACGCAAAGATAGCACACCTTGAAGCCGAACATGTAAGGCAGGCACAGTTGATCAAGAACATGCAAGACGATCTGCTCTTGACTCGATCCGATGCACAACAATGGCGGGAAGTTGCTCAACAACAAGCCGCAAACCTTTCCGATTTCCGCAAAAAGGAGAGGGAGGGACTAGCACAAATGGCTAGACTCCGAGAGGAGAAGGATCGAGCCGAAGACGAGCTTAATGAGCTACAGGCCATGATCAACTACTATACTCAGAAAGCGAAGGAGGCTCAGAAAATCAGTGACGATATGAGCCAAGCGGTCCATACACAGATTAAAGCAATGGGTCGTCACGTCGAGGAAGCCGAAGATGAGTGGCAAAGAAACATGAACCCGCCTGTGGGTTTTTACCCGGCTTTTCTCTTATTGTAAAAAATTGCTTCAAAGCATTGTATAAAGTTGTACACTTTCTTTAATGAATAAAACAGTATTTTTGAGATTTATTGCCTTTGCATTTCATAGTCATTCATTTGCATTTATCTCTCCCGGTAATTTAATAATAAATGTTAATAAAAAGAAAGAAATAATCGATGCGTATGTTCAGAATGGATCGCACGCCATTGGTCATTAAATGCAAACCAACAACTGCACCAAGCAAGCACACGGCGACTCCGTTGTTGGTAATCAAGACAGACGAAAGGGAAGGTCCGACACCGTTAAGGATCATCGCTCCGAGGCCTTTCCCCTACAAAACAAATAAGGCTGTGCCGTGGATATACGACATCCACTCTTCTGCCGACAGCGATATCTCCAACATCGCTGGACTTGGGGGCATGACTAGGAGTGGCAGGATCTACACTCCCGAAGATCTGCACGATAAAGCTCCCAAGAATAAAGGAAAAGAAAAGGAGAAAACCGAGGAAGATAGAGAATCCGAGGAGGAGACTGATGAGTTGTTAAAATTCATCAAACAAAGCGAGTACTCCATTGTGGATCAACTTCACAAGACACCAGCAAAGATCACTTTGTTGTCGTTGATCCTAAGCTCCGAACCGCATCGGCAAGCTCTGTTGAAGGTCTTGAACGAGGCATATGTGTCGCATACCATCTCCCAAGACAAGTTTGAGGGAATTGTTAGCCACATCACGGCTAATGATCACCTTACTTTCACCGATGAAGAAATCCCCGCCGAGGGACCTAATCACAACAAGCCCTTGCACATCTCTGTAAAGTGCAAGGAGTACCACATCGCAAAAGTCTTGGTGGATAACGGATCCTCCTTGAATGTGATGCCCAAAAGAACTCTTGATCAAGTGGCAATCAAGGGAGTCCAAATGCGCCCGAGCAACATGATCGTTCGAGCTTTCGACGGTTCTAAAAGAGAAGTGGTGGGAGAAGTCAATCTTCCAATCCAAATTGGACCCACCATCTTCAACGTCGAATTCCAAGTGATGGATATTACTCCTGCATACAGCTGTCTCCTAGGCCGACCTTGGATTCATGATGCGAAAGCTGTACCCTCTACGCTCCACCAAAAAGTCAAATTCATCGTGGGTGACAAACTGGTGACTGTGCAAGCTGAAGATGACATACTCATCAGTAAGCCATCCAACATACCTTATGTGGATGCAGCAGAGGAAGCTTTGGAAACCGCCTTCCAAGCATTGGAAATTGCCAATGTTGAAACGTTTCCCCGAGAAATGAAGAAGGTAGCCCATATGCTCACAAAGAACGGATACTTGCCAGGACAAGGATTGGGCAAGTACTCCCAAGGAATCCCGGAGCTACCTATTATCAAGGACAATCCGGGGAAGCAAGGGTTAGGATACAACCCTGTTAAAGATCAAAGAACGAAGAGGAATCAAAATCCTTCTCGACGTTCTTTAAGCCAGATCTTTAGGAAGGCTGGTTCACAAATGTCGAGGCCAGCTGTTGTCATCAAGTGTCCTTCTCCTTCCGATAGGGATGTATAGACTCAGTGACTATTAGAGATCACTCCTCGGGGACAGCCCGACCCCCGAGCCTCGATAGGGCACATGTTTCCATTATGATTAGAATAAAATCATTCTTCATTAATTTCTTATTGATTCTTTTCTTGCTTACAATAAAGTTCTAGACCACATTATTTAACCCTGTTTGAATGAACATAAATGAGGTTAAGATCGTCTTAATAATCAATAAACCCGCATCATTTTTATGTGGAAGAGTGCATGACAGCTTGGGGCACCTTTTCTTGGCATCAATAAATGCCATCATGGATAAAGAAATCCTAAAGATAATAAGCTCGGCAGGAAACCCAAAAGGGGACTGCGCAAAATAAGAGCAAAAGACCCGCTAGGAATCCCACAAAAGGGTGACCTAGGCAAAAATTAGGGTTACAAAATAATGAACAAAAACAAAAGCCCGCTAAGACATCACAAATGGGTGTTTTAGGCAAAAGTTAGGGCCGTCAAAAAAGGGAACAAAATAAATCCGTGATGGTACCATCAATTGAATTCAACAAGGAGCTCAAGAAAAGCTATCCAAGTTGTCAAAGCACAATCATTAATAACGAAGATGTGCTTAACTTCATAAATGTTTAATCGAACAAACCTAAACACAATAAGCCTGCCATTGGCCAGCCATTCTTACAAAATCCATTTTTCAAAAATAAAATAATCCCCTCTAAAACACAAACTTTTGAAAAATATACCTTTTCCTTCTTTTCTCTCTTGTCCCCAACGATTTTTGAATAATCTAGTGGAAACATGGAGATATAGTGGTCAATAGGAGGGTTGACACATCTTCTAAAGGAAGGGAGAATCATTTGGTTGATAACACCAAAAATCAAATACGCATCGTTCCTTGGTTACAGAAATCGGCAAAGCACAGTCTGTCTGGAGGAATGACAAGATCCAAACAAAGAACGCACCGATTAATTCTTTTGAAAAACTGAATCAAATAGAATTAGGTGCATCTCATTTACATACATGCATACAGATGATAGGTGTACTAGAAGATCACTTATTCTCTGTTTATCTAAAAAAAAAAAAAAAAAAAAAAAAAAAAAAAAAAATCATAAATCAGAAAAATCCAATACGCCCGTATTGGTATTAATACGGTCGTATTGGAGTTAACGTTAAGGATAACGTTTCAACTCCAATACGGGCGTATTAAAACCCAGTACGCCCGTACTAAACCCCAATACGGTCGTATTGAATCCAATACGATCCGTATTGATTGTAAACTTTGTACATCAACGGAAAGGCCAATACGGCCGTATTGAATCCAATACGGGCCGTATTGGCGGAATTTTGCCTATAAATAAAGACTTCCCCTCCCTCATTTTGCATACCTTTCTTCATTCTCCACATTCCTTGCTTGTGAGTGCATTCCTAGAGAGATTATCGGAAATGGCAGAATCTTCTCGCAAAAGGCAGAGAGCCCCAGCCAGACGTGTAATGACAGATCGACACCGGGACCGGCTACAGCTTATAGAGACGTTCACCATCGAGCCGTCAAGAGTGCTCGACTTTGAGCTTCTCCAAGCAGTGGGCTTGGAGAATGACGTCAGGAACTACTTCGACGCCATAGGATGGGGATTTGTCCTTAATCCACCATCCCAGCTATATTTGACGGCCACGAAGGAGTTCTTGGCTACAGTCGGCGTCACGGAGTCGACTAACAGCTATGGGGAGGATGTTTGCGCGGTGGATTTCTGGATGAATGAAGGATACCGCACGCTGACGTTGGACGAGTTCAACGTCCAGGCAGGGTTTTTCAGTCGCACTGATCAGCTGGCCTTCCGAGACGCCATATGCGAGTGGCCTGATCAGTGGACTCCGGTTGAGATGTGGAGTTTGCTCACTGGCCGACGGGATTATCATTCAGGGGTGAAGGGCTCCCGGCTCCCGACTGCTCTTAGGATCTGTCACAAGATCCTCACCAGTACTATTCATGGCAGGTCCAAGAGTCAGGAGTCGATTACACGACCGGATCTGCTGGCCTTATATTGCATGGCCACCGGCCGGAAGGCCAATCCTGGATATTTCTTCCTTGAGCACGTGAAGAAGTTTGGGGTACGAGAGGGAGGAGAGTCCAGACAGGGGTACATCTTGGTTGCCCCACTCCTCTCACAGCTGGCGGAGACATGGGGATGTCCCGATGGTGCAGAGCCAGGGGCATTGGCGCCAAAGTTGATTGGTGCCTCCACCCTGATTAACATGAAGATCATCGCTAGATCGCCAGGAGGGGGGTTTGTGCGAGTAGATGGCCTCGAGACCTTCGACGACCTCCTCAACAACCTCGACTTTGAGGGAGGCGACACCCCGCAGCCAGAGGCTAGCACGTCACGGTCGGACAGGGGATACTTTGACGCCCGCTTCGACACACTGCAGCAGAGCATTGACACGCGATTCGATGCTTTTCAGCAGAGCATCGACACGCGATTCGATGCTTTTCAGCATAGTGTCGGTACATGGCAGCAGAGTACCGATGCTCGACTAGATACCTTGGTGCAGGGGTTCGACAACCTCTCCGTCTGGATGCATCGCCGCTTCCCGGACTCGCCACAGGACCCGCCAGCAGAGGAGTGAAGACTGGCTTCTGTTTTATTGCTTTTTCATGTACTAGTTTGGTTGGGCTTAGCCCCATTTCTCAAATTTTTCTTGTACAAATTCATTTTTAATGAAATTTGCCACTTTTGAATTCAAAATTCTCTAGCAATTTAAATTCTGTACAGAAAAAGCCAAAAAATAAAAAAGGCAAGGATACAGAAAATCCAACAATCAGTTTGCACAGAATAACTGAGCCTGGAGAGGCTTGCCGAAACAATACTCCTCATCCCCCACATCAAAGAATAACTGAGCCTGGAGAGGCTCGCAGAAATAATACTCCCCAGAGAAACCTCAACTCACGCTCTTGGACTCAAAATCCCCAGCAAGAGCTATCAAAGCAAGATCGACGACATTCTCAATGGAAGTACGATCACCCAAACAGAATATCCAAGTCAAAGGACTTAAACTTCCTCAGTGAAGATAGCTCTCCAACTCAAGTGTCGAGTGAGGCTAAGCCTGTAGAGGCTTCCTAAATAATACTCTGGGATACATAAGATTGTCGCCACCGGCCCGAAACGGGCTTTCGGCATTCGCGAGGGATGGTTGGACTCATTTATTTGTTTAAAAATAGTGGATTGCTAGAATGACTTATTCTCAAACTGAGACCTCGTCAAACGAGCAATTTTATTAAAAGGCTCACTAATCCATATTAATCCCAAGCGGGACCCTCCATGGATTAGTGGTTTTCATAAAAGGAGGGTTCGTGGAGTCGCCACCAATGTTTTACTCAAAACATTGGAAAAAGGGATAAGGCAATTGATTTAAAAATCAACTTTGGCCACTACAACCAGAGTTGGGTAAGGGAGTCGGTTACGCGTGGGGAAGGTGTTAGCACCCCACGGCGCCCCTTTCGGGTTCCCTATGACAGATTATTTTTTTAAAAGAACAGTATAAAATTACTAAATTACCCCTATTTATTCTAAACAATTATAAATTGACTATCTACATGATGACAATTTAAATATGCACACAGAAAGCAGTAAAAGGAAGGATTGAAGGGAAACCTCTTGAAGCGTGCTTTTTATAAAAAATGAACTGGGAAGCGTTTTGGCGTTCCCTCGCTCTACAAGCCCGCTCCTCGCTCTCCTAGAACAAAATTTTAACTAAGGGAATCAAAAAGATTTCCCCTCGACTTGGTTCGATCCTCAAGCAAAATGGCTCGGGGCTCAAGAACTTCGTCGGATCGACTCCCAGAGAGTTTTCTAGGGCAGAACACTGCTCAAAAACCCCAAAAATCTCAAGGAGGGAGTCAAAACTGAGTGAAAAAGTCGCGTTGGACGTCCAAATGACGTCATATTTATAGGGAATAGGCGCAATACGGCCTACAGGGCCAATACGGCCGTATTGAAATTTTTGAACTTCAATACGGTCGTATTGGAGTTCAATACGGTCGTATTGAAAGTCAGAAATTTCAATACGCCCGTATTGAGTTCGCAGCGGTCGTATTGAAGTGTCAATACGGTCGTACTGACTTCAGTACGGCCGTATTGAAGCTTCAATACGGCCGTATTAAGTTCAGTACGGCCGTATTGGGCTTTTTCCCTCCACTTCCTTATTTTTTAGCTATTCTAAGACCTCTAGACCTGCAGAGAACCCTCCTAGGGCTTTCCAGGAGTCCTTCTGGCTGATTATCCTTCAGTCTTCGAGAGTCTTCAAGCTTTATTTCCGACCCGGACAATTTTAGGGGTCTACAGCTGCCCCCCCTTTACTTAGTCGGACGGCCTTTTGGTGTATCGGCTGACAAGTAAAGGAGTTGACCCAATTGTCCGGGTATTGTGCCGACCTTCTGACTTGTAGCGTCTTCCGGTGGAAAAATGTCGAGTAGCCTCTCCAGGTGGGTGCATACCTCGGCGCTTCTGACATCCTCGGTAGCTGAGTTTACCTTCTCCAAGGTCAACTTCACTCGACACCCGAGCCGGAAGTTGGACATCAACGCGCCTCTGATGACGCTGATGGTTGAGTACCGTCTCTCCAGGCTTAGCTTCACTCTTTGTTCGAGCCGGAAGCTAAGTACCCTTGTGACGACGGTAGCAGTGTGAGTTTCGCCTCTCCAGGCTTAGTCTCGCTCTTTGTTCGAGCCGGAAACCAAGCACCTTTGTGACGACGGTGAGCAGTGTGAGTTTTGCCTCTCCAGGCCTAGTCTCGCTCTTTGTTCGAGCCGGAAACCAAGCACCTTTGTGACGAGGGTGAGTAGTGTGAGTTTTGCCTCTCCAGGCCTTGCTTTGCTTGTTGCCCAAGCTGGAAGCTGTAAGTACCGTCTCTCCAGGCTTAGCTTCACTCTTTGTTCGAGCCGGAAGCTAAGTACCCTTATGATAACGGCGAGCAGTGAGTACCCCTTTTCCAGAGATAGCTTCGCTCATTGCCCGAGCCGGAAGCTGCATACCTCCGTGTTTGTGACGACGGGGGTAGCGTGAATATCTCCTTTCCAAGGATTCGTGATGATTTTGTCTCCACAGTCCACGATGCTGCTTCGACGGTTGTTTTTTGATTTTGTGCCACTAAGGGCTGGATAACGCAGGGATCCGTCTAGGGGATGTGCAGTTACTCATAGGTTCTTGTGTCCCAACTTTCCATTGCGTAGTTGGTGCCCACTGGGGAATTTCTGATTCCTTTGGGGTATAGACACAAAGATGCTCTTTCTGATGTGAGCGGTGCCTTATGATTGGCTGACGTCCTTTCGACGTTGATGGAGTATCCCGGTTATCCTTGTTCGGGTGTCTCTTTTGGTTTTCTGATTTTTTGCTGCCTCTGTGTAGGCTGTTATCCGCTGGGGGATTTTGTCGTTGATTTTGATTAGCCTCTTCTGTTAGGCGTATCAGCTTGACGTTCAATGATTGGCTGAGAGCCAGATTCCACTTGGGGAATGATTATTGATTTTTTTATTTTTTCTCCTTCTGCAGGGATGCCTCTTGAGTAGGCGACTGGGGATTTGGGGATCTTATGTATCCCAGAGTATTATTTAGGAAGCCTCTACAGGCTTAGCCTCACTCGACACTTGAGTTGGAGAGCTATCTTCACTGAGGAAGTTTAAGTCCTTTGACTTGGATATTCTGTTTGGGTGATCGTGCTTCCATTGGGAATGTCGTCGATCTTGCTTTGATAGCTCTTGCTGGGGATTTTGAGTCCAAGAGCGTGAGTTGAGGTTTCTCTGGGGAGTATTATTTCTGCGAGCCTCTCCAGGCTCAATTATTCTGAGATGTGGGGGATGAGGAGTATTGTTTCGGCAAGCCTCTCCAGGCTCAGTTATTCTGTGCAAACTGATTGTTGGATTTTCTGTATCCTTGCCTTTTTTATTTTTTTTTGGCTTTTTCTGTATTTTGCCTTTTTTTATGTTTTTGGCTTTTGCTGTACAGAATTTAAATTGCTAAAGAAATTAAATTCAGTTATTATGAGAGAGTATTATTTCGGCGAGCCTCTCCAGGCTCAGTTATTTTGAGAGTATTCTTTCGGCAAGCCTCTCCAGGCTCAATTATTCTGTATGATGCTGCTGATTTTCTGAATCTTTGTATTTTGCTTGCTGCTGTCATACACAAGCAATTTTCTATTTTTCTATTTTATGCAGTTGCCTCATGGTAAGGTCTTTGAATGTGCAACTAATGTGTGTGATGCACAAATGTAATACAATTTTTATTTTTGTTCATTTATTTAGAAAAGTGAGTGGCTCTCCCTATCCTCTTCTTCTTGGAGGACTTTCTGTCATTGACGCGAGGGAGTATTTTTGTGAGCCTTTATGCAGGAGATTATGGATTTTACAGGAACCCCTCCAATTTTCTTTTATTGACCGATTATTAAGAGTTTCGTACAATTTTTAGAAACATCAATTTAAAGGCATAATCACAAGGTCAAGAAAGAAAAGAAACAAATGGATATTTTATTGATATTCACAAATGTTTATACAGAAAGATTTACAAAGGGAATTTCTGAAGAATGGCTGGCCAAGGTGGGCTATACATTTTTGGCTTAAACAATTATATCTGTAATTGCTGCTTTTCTCGTTCCCCTAATCGTTTTGGGTGAGATGCCTGAGCCAGGAGTGTAGATACTGCAAGACGCTTACTTCTAGAAGATTATCACTTGAACCGCCTTTCGGTTTTCGGTTCAAGTGATCGTTGCTTGCTTTGTTTTTATATCTTATTCTTTTGCCCCTAATTTTTGCCTAGGACATGTCCTAGCGGGGATAATTTCGCCTTTGTTTTGCCTAGTACCCTTGTACTGGCGGGCTTTTTGTCTTGCCCTAACTTTTGCCTAGGATGCCCTTTTTGGGTTTTCATCCTAGCGGGCTGATGCAAGCAACGTCTTCAAGCATAATACTTCTTTACCATGTCAGCGTTGACTGGGTATCGAAGTTCTTCTCCGTCCATGTCTGTGAGAATCAATGCTCCTCCGGAGAAAGCTCGTTTCACCACATATGGTCCTTCGTAATTTGGGGCCCACTTTCCGATTTTGTCCTTTTGAGCTGGTAGCAATTTCTTCATCACCAGCTCTCCCTCATGGTAGATTCGAGGATGGACTTTTTTGTCGAAAGCCTTTTTGATCTTCCTTTGGTAGGCTTGACCATGGCATATGGCGTTCAGTCGTTTTTCTTCGATAAGGTTCAATTGGTTGTATCGACTTTGAACCCATTCTGCCTCGGAAAGCTTTGCTTCCATGATTACTCTCAGAGACGGTATCTCGACTTCAATCGGCAGAACTGCCTCCATTCCATAAACAAGGGAGAATGGAGTAGCTCCTGTGGATGTACGTACTGAAGTCCTATAACCATGGAGAGCGAAGGGTAGCATCTCATGCCAGTCTTTGAATGAGACAACCATCTTTTGTACTATCTTCTTGATATTCTTATTGGCTGCCTCGACTGCCCCATTCATCTTTGGTCGATATGGGGAAGAGTTATGGTGCTGAATTTTGAACTCTTTGCACAGCTCTTCCACCATCTTATTGTTCAAATTGGATCCATTATCAGTGATGATTTTATCGGGAATACCGTATCTGCATATGATATTCTTTCTGATGAAGGATGTTACCACCTTTCGGGTCACATGAGCATACGATGCCGCTTCTACCCATTTGGTGAAATAGTCAATGGCCACAAGGATGAACCTATGTCCGTTGGATGCTTTTGGCTCGATGGGTCCAATAACATCCATGCCCCACATTGCGAATGGCCATGGTGAAGCCAAAACATTGAGTGGCGTTGGTGGGACATGAATGTTGTCGGCATATGCTTGACACTTGTGACATTTCCGGACGTATTGGTAACAATCCCTTTCAATGGTCGACCAATAATATCCTGCTCTAAGGATTTTCTTAGCCATTGCAGGCCCGGGAATATGGGTACCAAAAACCCCCTCATGTATTTCTTTGATCACATTTTGAGCTTCGACTTGGTCTATACACCTCAACAAGACCGAGTCATAATTCTTTTTGTAAAGGGTTTCTCCTATTAGCAGAAATCCCATGGCCCTTCTTCGGATATGCTTTTTATCATTATTGTTGGCCATATCAGGATATTCCCCTTTTGACAGATATTGTTTGATGTCATGGAACCATGGATGATCGTCGACAGCTTCATCTATCAGTAGGCAGAACGCTTGCTTATCGTACCGCCGGATATTGATGATGGGCATTTCATGCTCCTTATCCAAGGCGAACATCGATGATAGTGTAGCAAGGGCGTCAGCGAACTGATTCTCCTCCCTTGGAATGTATTCAAAGATGACACTTTGGAAGAATTGTGTCAAATCTTTGATATGCTCAACATATGGTATCAGTTTAGGATTTCGGACTTCCCAGTCACCTCGTAGCTGATGGATGACTAAAGCCGAATCTCCAAATACTTTGAGTTTGAGGATACCATTGTTGATAGCCGCTTGGATTCCTAACGCGCAAGCCTCGTATTCGGCCATATTATTTGTACAGTCGAAATTGAGTCTTGCTGTTAGAGGGATATGCTTTCCTTGTGGGGAGATTAACACTGTCCCAATCCCCTGTCCAAGCATGTTGGAGGCTCCATCAAAATACATGGTCCACGCATCGTCCTTAGGATCTTCATGTTGTATACTCATTATATGTTCATCGGGGAAATCATCCTGAAGGGATTGATAATCATTGGTCGGCCCATGTGCTAGGTAATCAGCTAGGGTACTGCCTTTGATGGCTTTTTGTGTGACATGTATGATGTCGAATTCTGATAATTGTACTTGCCATCGGGCGATCTTCCCAGTGATTATTGGCTTGTCGAACACGTACTTAATTGGGTCCATTTTGGAGACCAACCAAGTAGTATGCCTTATCATGTACTGCCTGAGCCTTTGTGTTGCCCACGCTAGCGCACAGCAAGTCTTTTCTAATGGCGTGTAGCGGGTTTCATAATCAAGGAACTTTTTGCTCAGGTAGTAGATGGCTTGTTCTTTCTTTCCAGTTTCGTCCTGTTGCCCTAGCACGGCTCCCATGGACTCATCAAGTACTGTCAGATAGAGGATTAATGGCCTTCCCTCGACAGGTGGCACCAGTACTGGTGGATTGGCCAAGCACTGTTTGACCTTGTCAAAAGCTCGTTGACAATTCTCATCCCAAGTTTCGGAATGATTCTTGCGCAACAGCTTGAATATTGGTTTGCACGTGTCAGTCAACTGTGCGATGAACCTTGCGACGTAGTTCACCCTGCCGAGGAATCCTCTAATTTCTTTCTCAGTTTTAGGAGGAGGCATTTCCATTATTGCCTTTACTTTATCGGGGTCCACCTCTATGCCTTTTTCACTGACGATGAACCCAAGAAGCTTACCCGACCGAACTCCGAAAGTACACTTAGCCGGGTTTAGCTTAAGCTGATACTTACGAAGCCGATTGAATAATTTTCTCAAATATTGGACGTGGTCCATCTCGTCTTTTGACTTTGCGATCATGTCATCCACGTATACTTCAATTTCTTTGTGGATCATATCGTGGAATAGCGTCACCATCGCTCGTTGGTAGGTGGCACCCGCATTTTTAAGTCCAAAAGGCATCACCCTGTAGCAGAAAGTTCCCCAGGGTGTAATGAAAGAAGTTTTCTCGCGGTCTTCTATATTCATCTTGATTTGATTATATCCCGAGTATCCATCCATAAAGGAATAGAGCGTGTTTGTGGCGGTGTGATCCACAAGTGTATCGATGTGGGGCAAGGGAAAATCGTCCTTTGGACTGGCACGATTCAAATCCCTATAATCAACACACACTCTAACCTTCCCATTCTTTTTAACGACTGGCACAATGTTAGCCAGCCATTCAGGATACTGGGATACAACCAAGAATCCCGCGTCCAATTGTTTTTCTACCTCCTCCTTAATCTTTAAGGACCATTCGGGCTTGATTCGTCGAAGCTTTTGCTTAATGGGTCGAAACCCCTCTTTTAAGGGCAACTTGTGTTCGACAATGTTGGAGTCCAACCCGGGCATATCATGGTACGACCATGCAAATACGTCCTTGTATTCCCTCAACAATTGAATCAATTGTGTTTTTATTCCATCACTGATACGGGTCCCAATATTGACCTCTTTCAATTCTTGACCCTGCCCCAAATTCACGGTCTCCAATTCTTCTTGATTCGGTTGGAGTAGACGAGCTTCTTGATCTAGCAGTCTCTGCAGATCCGGAGAGATGGTCTCCTTATCACTGTCCAACTCAACCCATTCACCCTCGGCTTTCGGATCCCGGTCAGAGCGAGCAATCACAGACATAATTATTTATTGGTTCTGTTTAGGTTTAGAGTTTATTAATATGAGAGAGAGAGAATAGAACAAAATGAGAGAATAATGTGTGAAAAATGCCTTTTTATTGATATATGAGTGTAAAACTGTACAAAACCCTTTATTTACATGAAAAGGTCCTCATGATCTCGGGTACTGATCATGAGTCCCTAAAAGAAAAAATGTGGAGGGGCCCTATCATGGCTTGCCCTTCTCTCTACTCCTGCTGCGGTAGAGGATTCTTGCTCACGTCGGGCGCCGTCGAATCGAAAGTGACCCACCCAGCGTCGATAAGGTCTTGGACCTTATACTTGAGAGCTCGGCAGTTCTCCGTTGAATGCCCTTGTGCCCCCGAGTGGTATAGACATTTGTCTTGTGGATTGTACCAATCGGGGTAGGGTGGATTCACCTTCTTTGGTGGAATGTAAGCTATAAGACGCGCCTCTACTAGCTTCGGCAGGAGATCGCTGTAAGTGGTCGGAAGTCTATCAAACTTCTTCACAGAGTTGTTTTGCGATTTGCCTGACTTCGAAGCGGAAGAAGACGGAGCAATGGTTACAGCGTTGACTCCTCCTTCTTTCTTCTTCCCAAAGGCCTTCTTAGCTTCATATGATTGGGAAGGCTTAGCCAGCTTCCCACTTTTAAGTCCTTGTTCCACCCTTTCTCCTATGGTGATGATGTCCGAGAAGAGTGTCGTTGTGTTCCCTATCATTTTATCGTAATAGGGACCAGTCAACGAGTTGATGAATAAGGACACCGCCTCCTTATCCGACAGCGGGGGCTCTATCTGTGCCGCCAACTCCCTCCAACGTTGGGCGTACGCCTTGAAGGATTCATCGTTCTTTTTACTCAAGGCTTGAAGATCAGACCTATCGGGTGTTAGGTCGATGTTGTATTTGTAGCGCTTGAGGAAGGCGTCGGCCAACTGCCTCCATGTGTGTACTAGATTTCCATCTAGCTGCATATACCAGTTGAGTGCAGTTTCAGCTAAGCTCTCTTGAAAGCAGTGGATCAAGAGCTTTTCATTTGTGGCATATGCAGCCATCTTGCGACAGTACATGGTGAGATGACTTTTAGGGCAAGTCGATCCCACGTACTTTGGGAAATCTGGTACTTTAAATTTAGGAGGGAATTGAATGTCCCTCACTAAACACATGTCGGCGGCATCCTTAATATCAAAGTCATGCCCCTCCATAGCCCTTAGCCGATCCTCGAGGGCATGGAATTGTTCCTTGGAGACCTCGGGCTCTTTTATTATAATTCCTGCCCCAAGGGGTACGGCGTTTGGAGGATCTTTTTCATGCTCTTCCTCCTCTCCCTCATGATGGGACCCATGATCACTATGATGAGAATCATGGATGTTGTGATGACGCATGAGTTCCATCATTTGCGCCATCTGCTCTTTAAGCTGTGAAAGCTCGGTTGTGAGCTTCTTGTTTTGCTCCTCCAATGCTTCCATTTTCTTGATTTTCCGTGCGCGCGTAAGGACAGAGAGATGACCAGCCACTTTCTAAAATGAATGTTTAGTTAGTTTATTTTATGGAATGAATACACTCTTTAACATGAGCTTGATAAACCTCCATCTTTAAGGCGCTGCCTTTTTAAGACGGAAGTTTACCACCCTTCTTTATCTATGATTTCTCCCCAACGGAGAATCTCTATAGTCATGGGTCTCTTTCACTCATGTCAAGAGGTATTGGTGATCCTAAAATGTATGTTTTCATGAGGATGCATGATGTCTTATTGGTAATGATGTACATGCTCCTCACTTTTATTATATTTTCACACATGGTCTTTCCTCTCATGTCATGGTTTTTTATGCATGGGGATTATTTTTAGACCTTATCACGAGGTTATTTATTAATGCACAAACAATTGCACATAAGCATTTACACAAACAATTCACTCATCCACGAACAGTCACGAGCGAATCACGAGGTAGGGGTCTCCTGCAGAAAAGTGCATATTCAAGGAGGATCTAACTGTTCTCACTTGGTCAAAGGCCCCCAAGGTGCCCCCATTATAGGGACCCAATTCCTCTCGTCGTAGGTCGATGGAAAGTTCCAACGCACCGTCGGACTCAAGTTCATGGTTATCACCTTGAGTGATGTTTTCCGACAACGGTCTACGGGCACCTATAGACCCATTCGACAACCGGCCGTACTAACATCCACTCCCTATGGTTAATCACTCATGCCCCCGGGTATAGAGGGAACTGTTGTGTGCAAAGGTTTGTGTGCAGTTTTTATTTCAAACAATTGCGTAAATTTAAACATTCAACAGTTATTTAAAGCCATATAATAAAACATATTATAATACAAGCAAGGGGTAATGAAGTAATTTTAACTATTATTTGTTAAAAATAATCTGTCACTAAATGGGACTGACTCTCGAGGCTTCCCCAGTGGAGTCGCCATCTGTCGCCACCGGCCCGAAACGGGCTTTCGGCATTCGCGAGGGATGGTTGGACTCATTTATTTGTTTAAAAATAGTGGATTGCTAGAATGACTTATTCTCAAACTGAGACCTCGTCAAACGAGCAATTTTATTAAAAGGCTCACTAATCCATATTAATCCCAAGCGGGACCCTCCATGGATTAGTGGTTTTCATAAAAGGAGGGTTCGTGGAGTCACCACCAATGTTTTACTCAAAACATTGGAAAAAGGGATAAGGCAATTGATTTAAAAATCAACTTTGGCCACTACAACCAGAGTTGGGTAAGGGAGTCGGTTACGCGTGGGGAAGGTGTTAGCACCCCACGGCGCCCCTTTCGGGTTCCCTATGACAGATTATTTTTTTAAAAGAACAGTATAAAATTACTAAATTACCCCTATTTATTCTAAACAATTATAAATTGACTATCTACATGATGACAATTTAAATATGCACACAGAAAGCAGTAAAAGGAAGGATTGAAGGGAAACCTCTTGAAGCGTGCTTTTTATAAAAAATGAACTGGGAAGCGTTTTGGCGTTCCCACGCTCTACAAGCCCGCTCCTCGCTCTCCTAGAACAAAATTTTAACTAAGGGAATCAAAAAGATTTCCCCTCGACTTGGTTCGATCCTCAAGCAAAATGGCTCGGGGCTCAAGAACTTCGTCGGATCGACTCCCAGAGAGTTTTCTAGGGCAGAACACTGCTCAAAAACCCCAAAAATCTCAAGGAGGGAGTCAAAACTGAGTGAAAAAGTCGCGTTGGACGTCCAAATGACGTCATATTTATAGGGAATAGGCGCAATACGGCCTACAGGGCCAATACGGCCGTATTGAAATTTTTGAACTTCAATACGGTCGTATTGGAGTTCAATACGGTCGTATTGAAAGTCAGAAATTTCAATACGCCCGTATTGAGTTCGCAGCGGTCGTATTGAAGTGTCAATACGGTCGTACTGACTTCAGTACGGCCGTATTGAAGCTTCAATACGGCCGTATTAAGTTCAGTACGGCCGTATTGGGCTTTTTCCCTCCACTTCCTTATTTTTTAGCTATTCTAAGACCTCTAGACCTGCAGAGAACCCTCCTAGGGCTTTCCAGGAGTCCTTCTGGCTGATTATCCTTCAGTCTTCGAGAGTCTTCAAGCTTTATTTCCGACCCGGACAATTTTAGGGGTCTACAAAGATCCCCAAATCCCCAGTCGCCTACTCAAGAGGCATCCCTGCAGAAGGAGAAAAATAAAAAAATCAATAATTATTCCCCAAGTGGAATCTGGCTCTCAGCCAATCATTGAACGTCAAGCTGATACGCCTAACAGAAGAGGCTAATCAAAATCAACGACAAAATCCCCCAGTGGATAACAGCCTACACAGAGGCAGCAAAATCAGAAAACCAAAAGAGACACCCGAACAAGGATAACCGGGATACTCCACCAACGTCGAAAGGACGTCAGCCAATCATAAGGCACCGCTCACATCAGAAAGAGCATCTTTGTGTCTGCACCCAAAGGAATCAGAAATTCCCCAGTGGGAACCAACTACGCAATGGAAAGTTGGGACACAAGAACCTATGAGTAACTGCACATCCCCTAGACGGATCCCTGCGTTATCCAGCCCTTAGTGGCACAAAATCAAAAAACAACCGTCGAAGCAGCATCGTGGACTGTGGAGACAAAATCATCACCAAATCCCTGGAAAGGAGATATTCACGCTACCCCGTCGTCACAAACACGGAGGTATGCAGCTTCCGGCTCGGGCAATGAGCGAAGCTATCTCTGGAAAAGGGATACTCACCGCTTACCGTTGTCACAAAGGTACTTAGCTTCCGGCTCAAACAAAGAGTGAAGCTAAGCCTGGAGAGACGGTACTTACAGCTTCCAGCTTGGGCAACAAGCAAAGCAAGGCCTGGAGAGGCAAAACTCACACTGCTCACCGTCGTCACAAAGGTACTTAGCTTCCGGCTCAAACAAAGAGTGAAGCTAAGCCTGGAGAGGCGGGTACTCAACCATCAGCGTCATCAGAGGCGCGTTGATGTCCAACTTCCGGCTCGGGCGTCGAGTGAAGTTGACCTTGGAGAAGGTAAACTCAGCTACCGAGGATGTCAGAAGCGCCGAGGTATGCACCCACCTGGAGAGGCTACTCAACATTTTTCCACCGGAAGACGCTACAAGTCAGAAGGTCGGCGCAATACCCGGACAATTGGGTCAACTCCTTTACTTGTCAGCCGATACACCAAAAGGCCGTCCGACTAAGTAAAGGGGGGGGCAGCTGTAGACCCCTAAAATTGTCCGGGTCGGAAATAAAGCTTGAAGACTCTCGAAGACTGAAGGATAATCAGCCAGAAGGACTCCTCGAAGGCCCTAGGAGGGTTCTCTGTAGGTCTAGAGGTCTTAGAATAGCTCAAAATAAGGAAGTGGAGGGAAAAAGCCCAATACGGCCGTACTGAACTTAATACGGCCGTATTGAAGCTTCAATACGGCCGCAGCGAAACTCAATACGGCGTATTGAAGTTTCTGAAACTTCAATACGGCCGTACTGAGGTCAATACGACCGTATTGACACTTCAATACAACCGCAGCGAACTCAATACGGGCGTATTGAAATTTCTGAATTTCAATACGACCGTATTGAACTTCAATACGACCGTATTGAAGTTCAAAAATTTCAATACGGCCGTATTGCCCCTGTAGGCCGTATTGCGCCTATTCCCTATAAATATGACGTCAATTGGACGTCATTCCACACTTTTTCAGATAGTTTCAACCCTCTCCTTGAGTATTCTGGGGTTTTTGAGCAGTGTTCTGCCCTAGAAATCACTCGGAGAGTTGATCCGACGAAGTTCTTGAGCCCCGAGCCATTTTGCTTGAGGATCGAACCTAGTCGAGGGGAAATCTTTTTGATTCCCTTAGTTAAAATTTTGTTCTAGGAGAGCGAGGAGCGGGCTTGTAGAGCGAGGGAACGCCAAAACGCTTCCCAGTTCTTTGCAATATATAAAAGCACGCTTCAAGAGGTTTCCTTTCAATCCTTCCTTTTACTGCTTTCTGTGTGCATATTTAAACTGTCATCATGTAGATAGTCAATTTATAATTGCTTAGAATAAATAGGGGTAATTTAGTAATTTTATACTATTATTTTAAAAAATAATTTGTCATAGGGAACCCGAAAGGGGCGCCGTGGGGTGCTAACACCTTCCCCACGCGTAACCGACTCCCTTACCCGACTCTAGTTGTAATGGCCAAAGTTGATTTTTAAATCAATTGCCTTATCCCTTTTTCCAATGTTTTGAGTAAAACATTGGTGGCGACTCCACGAACCCTCCTTTTGCGAAAACCACTAATCCATGGAGGGTCCCGCTTGGGATTAATATGGATTAGTGAGCCTTTTAATAAAATTGCTCGTTTGACGAGGTCTCAGTTTGAGAATAAGTCATTCTAGCAATCCACCTTTTTAAAACAAATAACGAGTCCAACCATCCTTCGCGAATGCCGAAAGCCCCGTTTCGGGCCGGTGGCGACAGTTCCTAACTAGGAGGCACTGCCACCTTTGCTGGAATTAATCTATATTTTTCTTTATATGATTTCTTGAATTTTTATACTTACAAGACGACTTTCTATGATCTATGAATTACGAATGTGAATCTTCTACCTTATGAGATTTGAAACAATTGTTTTATACATGAAAGATGTTATTAAACTATGAAAGATTTTATTTACTTAAAAAGAAAAAGAAATTATTGTTTATATTTATTGTGTATTAACGTTGGGGTAGAGGGTGTCACAAATAGATGTTAGCCTTCTTAAACAAGTTCTCATGTTCAAATCCAATTTCATAGGGACAATATTATTAGGAGGGGAGATCTCATTAGAGGTGACCGACCAGGTTCTTTAGCAGAGATTAATCATCTATGAAACTAGTAAATACTTAATACTAATATATGATATTAGGATAAAATATATAATTCAACTAGTGATAATAATTCTTAAAAATGCTTCTATTTAAGTACAAAATCTAAAAAAACTTTACATTGAAAATAACTAATAAAAGTGCTTTCATTTATGATGAATATCTAGATTTATAATACAAAAGTTGATAAATTATTTATAATAATAAACTTAATTGTTTTTTTTATTCTTTAAATATTTCAATTGTGTGATTTTAGTTTCTAAGGTTTTAATTAATTGGTTAATTTTTGTCTCTAAAATATCACAATTGTATGATTATAATCATTTCCGATAAAAATATAATAATTTTAAGATTATATATATACATTACTTATAATTTTTGCTTAAATTACTTTTGAAAAATGTTCTAAAACAAGGTTAGACTACCAAAATTTTGTAAAAGTTTTAAACTTCATTTTGTTTTTTTTTTCTATCTAGATTTTATGAACTTTTACCTAGAAATCTGTCAACCCAGATTCCTACTGAATATGAGTGAAAGGAGCCCAATAGATCATCAAAATGGACCAAAATAGCGATAGGAGGCCAAGAGACTCGAAGGTAGGGTTTTAGGCGAGAAATGGGTTGTTCCCAAATCGGAATAGACTGTTTCAAACTACTGAAGTAGCCTAAAACCCTATTGGGAGTGGCCTGTTCCCAATTTAGAATGGGTCGTTTCGATCCACTAAAATGGCCTAAAGCCCTAGTTGGGAACAACTTGTTCCCAATCCAAAATAGGTTGTTCTAATGGCTAAAAACCCTAATTGGGAATGGTCTATTCCAAAATTAGAACAATTGTTCCACATCTCAAGGAGCCTATAAATGTGTGCCTGATGCACACATTCCCACACATGCTGCTTAGTTAACCTAGTTCAAGCAAAAACTCTCTCTCTTTTTTTTCTCCATACTTTTTTGAGTGTTTATGAGACTTTTGTAGAGTGAAAGGCTACCAAAATACACTTTTGTATTAAGATCTTGAAGTTTATTTTATAAAAGCTTGCTACGGTGGTATTTTCACCAAATTCCCTTTTTCTCTCGTTATTTATTTGATTGTTCTTAATTATATTATTGCCATGGAAATGTCATTCCTCATGTAAATATTTAATATCTGAATAATTAATAAAATGGGTAAATATTTCATTGTTTTTATTATTATGCTAAATTCATCATAAAATACCGAATTAGGGCATTGTGGGGTGCCTAATATCTTCCCCACATGTAACTGATCCCCGAACCTAATTTTAATTATGAAGGCCATTATTAATTTTCAAAAAGTCTTTTTTTTTAATTTTTTAATTTTTATGTTTTTGAGTAAAATATCAGTGATAACTCCTAAGAACCTTTTTCAAAAACTATTGGTGAATTAGTGTAGTCTCTAGACATTCCTAATTCGATGAGATTTTCAAACGGAAGTCAAAATCAGTTGTGGGAAAAATTGAAATTTTTTGGATTCCGACAATGATCTGTGTCAATAAAGTTATATTGAAAACTATTTTTTCGGATATAATCACGAATGAAGTGATATCTTATTTCAATGTGTTTAGCTTTGTAATGTTGTATGAGATTTTTTGACAAATTTATGACACTTGTATTGTCATATAATACAAGTATATTTGATTCAAGACTAAAATAGTCTTCTGACTTATATTTCAACCCTAAGAATTGTGAACAACATCTAGTAACTGAAATATATTCTATCTTTACTGCTGAAATAGCTATCAACTTTCCAAAAAGTGACATCCTTCACTTGTATTCTTTCTTTCAATTATGTCCTCTACATAGCCTGCGTTACAAAATCGTGCTAACCTAAAATTGTTATTTCTTTCATTGAACAAACTTAGATCAGTAGAGTCTATAAGATATATAAATATTTGTTTCACAATGAGACTCTTTGGGGTCAAAGTGAAATCTGGCACAAAGACATAGTCTCTTACAACACCCTTATAGCTGCGTATGCTCATAGGGGTGAGTGTGGGCCTGCATTGAGGCTCTTTGAGGAAGTTAGAGGGATGGTGTTTAGGGAAATGGGGGAGGGTGGGGGTAGGGATGAGGTTTCCTGAAACGCGATTGTGGCTTGTGGGCAGCACCCGGAGTGATTGGAGGTGGTGGGGTTGTTGTGGGAGAAGGGTAGGATGGGGTTGAAGGTTTATGTTCACTATGGCGAGTGTTTTGACTGCTTTTACTTGTGTTAAGGATTTGGTTGGGGGTATGCAGTTTCATGGGGTGATGATTAAGAGTGTGTTCCATGGGAATTCACATGTTGGGAGTGGGTTGATTGATTTGTATTCACAAAATAGTCAATTATTGTCATTTTGTGAATCTGTTTAAAGGAATAGGTGGTGAAAAGAAAAAGGAGTTTGTTATGAGTCCCAAAGATGGGGCATTGTGGAAGGCTCAACAAAGTGTTTTGATTCTTTTCAAGCGTTGTTCCGGCATGAACCATTTAAAGGAGATGCATGGTCGCATTGTGATACGGAGTTAGTTATACTAGTTAGGGGTTGGATATGTTAGTTAAGTGTATAAAAGGGAATAAGACCCATACATGAAAGGACACATTCAGTCTATTGTAAAAACACAAATCTTCACTCTGCTCACTCTGATTAATAAAACTTTCTTCGGAATCTCTTCTATTCACGATTCCCTAGCTTTCATTTGGTTCTTCGGTTACCTAAATCCCTAGAACTACTTCTTTCCTTATCAATTGGTATCAGCCTGTTCCTTCCTTTTGCAATCCTTCTCCATGGCCGAAAACACCAGGACTCAGGCAGCAATGAAGGAGATGGAGGATCGTCTCGCAGCCCGATTAGAAACCCGTTTGATTGAACTTACGGGAAACATCAAGAAGGCGCTGGATGAATCTTTAAAGAACAGCATTCAAGAAGTCTTCCGGAGTTCACACGAAGGCAATGACAGTCATCATTGTTCTGGGAGTGCGACTCAGCACAAGGGGTCTCATCCACATTCTTCTTACGGAACAAGACTGGCCAGAATCGATTTTCCAAAATTTGGGGGCGATAACGTGCATCAATGGATCTACCAAGCTGAGAATTATTTCTCTATTGATAATACTCCCAATGATGTGAAAGTCAAGATAGCGATCATCCACCTTGAAGGCAAAGCCTTGCAATGGCATACGACATTTGTTCGTTCTGCAGGTAATTTTCCTATTCATAATTGGGCGGCGTACACTAACCTATTGATTGACAGGTTCGGTGCAGTCTATGATGATCCAATGCGGAATTAATGAAGCTGAGACAAACCACTAGTGTTGAGAAATACCATGAGGATTTTGATGCTATCGTGGCTCGGTTACAACTCTCGGAAGAGCATACATTGAGCTGTTTCTTGGGAGGACTAAAGCAGGACATTCAAATGCTGGTCAGGATGTTTCAACCAGATTCTGTGAGAAGGGCATTTACTTTGGCAAAGATGTATGAAGCTGCCAGTTCTCAATCCTCGTTAGCAACTACCCTTGCGAAACAGACTCGAAATCTTTCTAACCAAAAGTCAATACTAGGAGAAAAACCGGTTGCTCTACCAACTGCAGGGGTAGACAACTCCAAGACAGCACCCAAGATTCACAAGAATCTTACCCCAGTGTATATGGCCGAAAGGAGAGCTAAAGGCCTTTGTTACTTCTGCGATGAACCCTTTACTCAATCTCACAGTTTGACTCACAAGAAATTGCAGATACACGTTTTAGAAGTCAATGAAGGTGATGACGAAAGCTCGACACTTGATAGTGCTACAGAAAATGAAGAAGTTGGAATGAAGGAGCCTCAAATTTCAGTGAATGCCTTAACAGGAATTGCCAATTTTAGAACCATGCGAATTACTGGTTATCATAACAAGAAACCTCTCCATGTGCTGATCGATAGTGGCAGTACCCACAACTTCTTGGATATTAATATAGCCAAGAAGTTGGGTTGTCAGATTGTGGAAATGGAACCTTTGAATGTTGTTGTTGTAGATGGAACTAAACTGCAAATTTCCTCGGTGGTACAGAAATTCTCTTGGACGATCCAGCAAACTACTTTCACTTCGGCCATGTTGCTTCTTCCTTTAGGTTGCTGTGATTTGGTGCTTGGCATCGAATGGTTGGTGACATTAGGTAATATTACTTGGAACTTTGACAAATTGACAATGGAGTTTATCGTCCAAGGCCGCAGACATGTCCTTTGAGGTACCTCTTCTAGTGGACTCCATACCATTAAAAGACAACAGGTACAAAAGACTCTACAAGACGGGGTACACCTTACAATGATCAGCCTATGCGAAGATGATACTTCCTTACTTCAATCTATGACTACACATGCGGCTCAACCAGCTATTCCACAAATCATTTTGCAACTTTTGGATGACTTCAAAGACATTTTCCAGGAGCCCACCCAACTTCCTCCTTCTAGACCCAACTATGATCATACAATTCCGTTAATACAGGGCGCTAGCCCTGTGAATAAACGACCCTACAGGTATGCAAGACATCAGAAGGATATTATAGAAGGCTTGATTCAACAATATTTGAAGACTGGAGTTATACAACACAGCACCAGCCCCTATGCAAGCCCGGTGGTATTGGTTGGAAAGAAAGACGATTCTTGGCGCTTATGCGTGGATTATAGAGATCTGAATCCAGCTACAATCAAAAACAAGTTTCCCATTCCATTGGTGGATGACTTATTAGATGAGTTGCATGGCTCTACGGTATTTTCGAAAATAGATCTGCGAGCAGGTTATAATCAAGTCCGAATGGCCAAATCTGATGTGGGAAAGACAACCTTTAGGACACATGGAGGACACTACGAGTATTTGGTCATGCCATTTGGGCTTACAAACGCCCCAGCCACCTTCCAAGGCCTTATAAATGACATTTTCAAACACGCTTTGAGGAAGTTCCTATTGGTTTTTTTTGATGATATACTCATCTATAGTAAGTCCTTCGATGATCATGTGAGACATTTACAGCAGGTCTTGTTAACCATGAGAAAGAATTTGTTATTTGCCAAAAGGTCCAAATGTTACTTTGCGGTTGGAAAGGTAGAATACTTGGGTCATTTCATAAGTGGTGAGGGTGTTTCAACTGATCCAGCAAAAATAGAAGCTATGGTTCATTGGCCATTACCGCAGTCCATAAAACAACTTAGAGGCTTCCTTGGGCTAGCTGGATATTACAGGCGGTTTGTTCACAGGTATGGAATTGTGGCTAAACCTCTCACTGATATGCTAAAAAAGGATAATTTTTCTTGGACACAGGAAGCCAAATTAGCCTTCCAGCATCTCAAACACTTGCTGTCTTCTACCCCCGTCTTGGCATTACCCGATTTTAGCAAAACATTTTTAATTGAAGTGGATGCTTCTGGCTCAGGCATTGGAGCAGTTTTGATGCAAGCTAACCATCTTATTGCCTATATCAGCAAACCCCTCAATAAACAACAACAAGCTCTCTCCACGTATGAAAAAGAGCTAATTGCAGTAGTGTTTGCTGTCCAAAAATGGCGACATTACTTGTTAAATAGGCACTTCATTATTCGAACTGATCATCGCAGCCTGAAATATATCCTAGACCAGAGACTATCCACTGTTTTTCAGCAAAAATGGTTAGTCAAACTCATGGAATTTGATTTTTCTATTGAGTATAAACAAGGGAAAGAGAATGTTGTCGCTGATGCACTCTCTAGAGTGGACTTTCCGGAATGCCATGCTCTAGTTACTTGCCAATTCCAATCTGATTTAGTGGCCAGAATCCAACAACTATGGTCATCTGACCTTACTCTGCAGAAAGTAATTTCTGAGATTGAGAAGGATCCATCATCACACAAGTATCACACTTGGGTTAATGGTGAACTGCGAAGGAAAGGGAGATTGGTTATTGGAGGTGATCAGACCTTGCGAAAAGATATTTTCCAGTGGTTACACGCCTCTGCAGTTGGAGGACATTCGGGCAGGCAAGCTAGTCTACAAAGACTCAAGGCGGTAGTGTATTGGAAAGGGATGCACAAGGATGTTCAGCTGTTTGTTCAACAATGCGTTACGTGCCAGCAATGTAAGTATGATACGACAGCTTCTCCTGGATTGTTACAACCTCTCCCGATTCCGGGTCATGTATGGCAGCACATCGCAATGGACTTTATTGAGGGATTACCAATTTCTTATGGCAAAAAGGTTATTTTTGTGGTTGTAGACAGATTAAGTAAAGCTGCACATTTCATGTCTTTATCCCATCCCTATACAGCTGCGGAAGTAGCCCAGTCCTTCATGGATAATGTCTTCAAACTCCACGGGTTCCCAGATTCTATCACTAGTGACAGAGATGCGGTCTTCACCAGCCAATTTTGGAAGGAGTTCATGAGTCTACAAGGGGTCCAGATTCAGTTGTCCACTTCCTATCACCCTCGGACTGATGGACAGTCTGAAGTGGTCAATCGCTACCTTGAAACATACTTACGGTGCATGTGTTCTGACTGTCCTCAACAGTGGTCCAAATGGCTTCCTTTGGCTGAATGGTGGTACAACACTACCTTTCATTCTTCTATACAAGCCACTCCTTATGAGATTGTTTATGGACAACCTCCTCCAGCTTATTTGCCTTATCTACCGGGGGAATCCAAGTTGGGATTGGTTGATAGAAGCCTGGTAAAAAGAGAAGAAATGCTAAAGGTTCTCAAGTTTCATTTACGAAGGGCTCAAGACAGGATGAAACAAATTGCAGACAAGCACCAGACTGATAGACAATTTGTAATTGGAGACTTCGTTTATGTCAAGCTACACTCCTATCGACAAGTTTCTATTGCTCACAGAAATTGTGCTAAATTAAGTCCTAAGTTTTTCGGTCCTTTCAAGGTGTTAGACCGTATTGGAGCTGTTGCATACAAGCTGGATCTTCCTACCTCGTTTAGAATACATCCTGTTTTTCATGTCTCACAGCTCAAAAGGCATATTGGTGATCTGGTTTCAAGCCCTACACTTCCTCTGCATGCTGCTGATGCCATTTCTGACAAAGAACCTGAAGCAATTTTGGATCGAGCTATTGTCAAAAGGGGAAACAAAGCTGTCACGAAAGTCTTGGTTAAGTGGAAGCACCAACTTCCTGAAGATGCTAGTTGGGAGTTTTACTATGATCTGAAACAGAAGTTTCCTTCTTTTCATCCTTGAGGACAAGGATTTTTTTCAAGCAGGGAGGATTGATACGAAGTTAGTTATACCAGTTAGGGGTTGGATATGTTAGTTAAGTGTATAAAAGGGAATAAGACCCATACATGAAAGGACACATTCAGTCTATTGTAAAAACACAAATCTTCACTGTGCTCACTCTGATTAATAAAACTTTCTTGGGAATCTCTTCTATTCACGATTCCCTAGCTTTCATTTGGTTCTTCGGTTACCTAAATTCCTAGAACTACTTCTTTCCTTATCACATTGTCCAAAGCGGCTTCGATAAGAACCCGCTTGTGGTCGGAAAGATCATCGAGTTTTGTGCGGTGTCGGGGCACGGAGACATGAATTACGCAGTGAGGGTTTTTAACATGATCGATAAACCCGACGCGTTTATGTGTAACACCATGATCAGGGGCTTCGGAAAAACTAGCCAACGACGACAGGCCATTGACTTGTACAGAAGAATGCATGAAAAAGACAGTTTCACGTTCTCTTTCTTCCTCAAAATCATTGCTGGATTGGGGTCAGTTGCATTGGGAAAGCAATTGCATTGCACAATCCTTAAACATGGGCTTGAAACACATGCTTATGTGAGAAACTCTCTGATTCACATGTATGGTATGGTGAAGGACGTAGAAACTGCACACCAACTGTTTGAGGAAATTCCAGATCCAGATTTAGTGGCTTGGAACTCTATCATCGACTCTCAAGTGCATTGCCGAAACTATAAACAAGCTCTCCACCTGTTTGCCAGAATGCTGCAGAGTGGCGTGCTGCCCGACGACGCCACTTTCGTAGTGACCCTCTCAGCTTGTGGAGCAATAGGAGCACTGGATTTCGGGAGGCGAATTCATTCTATCATACGTAACACTGAGCTTGGTGGGAGTGAGAGCACATTAGTCTCCAATTCGCTAATTGACATGTATGCAAAGTGTGGAGCTGTGGAGGAAGCCTACCACATATTTACTAACATGAAAGGGAAGAAGACCGTGATTTCATGGAATGTCATGATTCTTGGGCTTGCCTCCCACGGTAATGGAGAAGAGGCGTTGGCGTTTTTCACGAAAATGTTGCAGCAGAATGTCGAGAGACCGGATGGTGTTACATTCTTGGGGGTGCTAAGTGCTTGTAGCCATGGAGGATTGGTTGAGGAAAGTAGACGGTATATTGATATTATGGGGAGAAAGTATAACATTCAACCCACAATAAAGCACTACGGGTGCATGGTGGACCTTTTGGGTCGAGCTGGTTTAGTTGAGGAAGCATACAATTTGATAAAGAGCATGCCGGTGGAGTGCAATGCAATTGTATGGAGGACTTTGTTAGTTGCATGTCGACTTCATGGATGCGTTGAACTTGGTGAGAAGGTGAGAAAACATCTGTTGGAATTAGAACCAGACCATAGCAGTGATTATGTTCTTCTTGCAAATATGTATGCAAGTACGGGCCAATGGAATGAGATGAGCAAAGAAAGAAGATCAATGCAGGAGAGTTCAGAAACCAGAGCCTGCAAATAGCTTCATCGGCATTCCTAGATTTGGGTTGGAGAAAGAGACTATCGAAACATCGTTTTAACACTGGTAATGTTCTTGTATATTTTACTCCAGACTCGATTAGAATGTTGATTGATTTTATTTTGAATTTTTTATATGATATATAGGCCCTGTTAATTGTTAAACTTTAATCTGGTTTGATCATATGATGATATTCAGACCCTGTCCATACTGGTTTGATTCGCTGGTCTGCTCTGATGATTTTTAAAACTAGCATATATACAATTTTTGTACCCAAAGATTGTACCTTCTGTCTCTAAAAGAAAATACTCATTCTTGTTAGAGCTTACATCATAATTTGTAGTAGGACTTGGGAAGGGTGTTGTTCTAACATTTGTCCAAGTAGAGACCAACAAGTATGTAGATCAACTGATATGAGATTGTTCCAACTCAACTAATAATTTTAAGTTTGAGTTTTAGAGATACAACTATGTTGAATTTTTTATTTTGAAATTGTTGGGGTCATCCTTGTTCTTTCATAATGTATTCTCGCTATGTTAATAGTATATTTTCTCCCTATCTCAGCCATCTGTACCCAAGGCCCAATACTCTCTTGTAGAACTTTTGTTAACTATTTTAAAATATGTTACAAGATACATATATATAATTATTTGTTCTTATTTGTGAAGGGAAAATAATTAAGATTAACAATGTTACAAGAGTCAAAATTACACTTAGAAGGTTAGAAATATAAAGAGGCAAACTTACAATTAGTAGTTTTTTCTAAAGGTTAAAAAATGATAGATAAAGCTTTCATTTCACCCATCTTCACCTCGAAGGAAATGCTCATTCCTCTTAAAATTCCTTCACATAATAGACTCTGGAGGAACATAGAGCATGCTCATGAACTGAACCAACAATATCATGCAATTAATCTGACATTTCAGGTGGAATCTAAATTTAAAATTTTAATAAATATGATGTTTTATATCAGCCCACTAACCCGCAGTAAGAAATTACTTGATACATTTTGTACAACAATATGTCTAAACAGGTCATTTCAGCTATCAAATTCAAAACCCACTTTTTGTATATTTTTGAAGTATGTTGGCCTTTTGCTTAATAATTTCATAAACATATGTGTGTTTCCTTTCATAAGCAAGCATATGAAACTTTTATGCTACATTTTAGCGCTAAAAAAGTGTCAGCTAGCCTGATATATGAGGATGAACAAAATAGACTGATAAATACTTTGAATGACCGAGTGCAGCAATTGAATAAGAATGCATGAGTCAATTAACTAGTTATTGAAAAAAAATTTAAAAGCATGGGAGGGGGGATATATATTTAGCGAGCCCTTTACTTTATGTTTGAATAATTATCACTCCAGTTGCACAAAATCTTAACAAGACCAGAAAAATTTACAGGATGATGAATTATCAACAATTACTTATTATGAAATTGGTGACAATGAGGAATTATGCAAGATATTAGATAATCTTTGACCATCGCATTTTACCAACTTGTTACTATTCCAGGCAAAAAATTGTGATGCAATATTGTTGATTAAACTTCTTATTTTGATGAAGAGGCAAAATAAACTTGAAGTTATCAACATTCAAAAATGCAAAACAATACCATATTTGTTTTATGTTTTTCTGATCTTATCCTTATTGAAGATGGACATGGTATATATTTGGCACAAATGAGGGAATTAAAATTAATAGAGCTATATGAGCTAACACACATATGGTATGGGAATCCAATAGGACCTTTTGGCTTCAAAAGTTGCCCCTCTCTAATACTTCTATTCTATTATGATGCAACAAAGAAGCTCCACCAACTAAATGAATTAAAGTTAGAGGCATGTGAGTTTTTAAGCAATTTAGTTTATTCCTCTATTAATCAGATACTACCAGCAAAGTTCCCATCACTAACCAAGGTAGAGTTGAAGTCTCTCTCAAGATTGAAATGGTTCTACATTAATGGAGTAGAATTTCCAAGTCTAAAATCCTTGACAATAGGTAAATGTCCTCAATTGACATCATTCACAAATGGGTTTGCAACCAAAGATGCATCATCCACAATTATTGATGGGAAGTCTTTCTTTAAATGAACTCACATTACGTAGTTACGACATATTGGTTGTTGTTGTGTCATCTAAGACTTTACAAGAGTTAAGAAAATTGAAGAAACTCATTATGAGTGATTGTATGTGATGAAGGACTATCCTTGAAGATACATGTGGGCCCCATCACTAGGTCCATGGCTAAGAGAGTGGAAGAAGAGGAGGGAGCTCACACACCAAGGGACATCCTCCTCCTGATCATAGAGTACTAAATACTCTCCTAAGCCTCATTAGCATAGGATTTATTTTATTTAAAGTTATTTTTCATTTTTTCCCTTGTATTTTAGGGTGCTTAGGACTTAGAATTTATTTTTCTTTGCATTTCCTATTTTGCCCTAGTATTTTGGGGCACTTAGAAGTTAGGGCTTTATTTCCTAGGTGATTTAAGTGTTTGGCCGTGACATTAATGGGTCCTTTGGGGTAAGAAGAGCATTGGCCCAAGTGGAAGGGCACCTAAGTTGTATTCTCCCATCATGCACCTAGAAGTAGCCTAGCTTAACCCAAAAAGATCCCATTTTTAGGGTAAGTGGGCGGCACATATCTAGGGTTAATTTGTATGTCATTTGATGTGCATTTCCTTCCCATTTAGGGAAGGAATGATCATCCAATGATGACCTAGTCGTCACACTTCCCTAGGGTTTTTGATGTCACCCCACACTTATAAATATCCTAGGCACCACTCCTTGTAAATACTTTGGATGTTGAATATAGAGAGAGCCTTTGTGCCTTTATATCATTCCTTAGTCTCCCTTGGCTAATTCGGCCACCACCATACCTATCTCCTTCCTTGAGAGTAAACCCTAGAAGTGACCTTCATCACTCATGGAGTGAGACAAACCTAGAGTACCTTTCTCAAGCATTTCATCAAACACTTAACCTCCACTCTCTATTTCCGCCCATTCCTTCATCGTTCCTTCCCAAACTAAGCATCACCCTTGAGGGACTCGATCCAAGGAGTAAGTTGTCCTCTCATTGATCACAACTCTCCATCAATGCAAAAACATGCTAAACATTTATGCTTCATCCTTGAAATGAGTAAAATATGACATGCATGCCACTTGCTTGATGAAATGGTCGCGAGTCTTTGATGTGCTTTAGAGAGTCAATCATGCATGCTAATTAGTTCTAGCATGTTCTACATCACTTAAATATCATGTGTGATTAAATCCTTTGCACATTCTTGCTTTGAAATTTTCGACCATCTTTGAGTATTTCCTAGTGCACTTGGTATGCCTACATGTTGTTTGATGATTTGAGTATAAAAACTAACTTTCATGAGCATATTTTGCTGCTGGACATTTGCACACTAAAACTTTAAGAAAACACTTAAATCTTATCTCATTGAGCCATTATAAGTTACAAAAAAGGATACTCCAAAAGTTGCTAACCAAACCAACAAACACAAGTGTAAAATCTAAGCAAAGAAAGAGTATAAAATTAAAAAAAAAGTGAAAAGTGGCTGGACCCTTGACCCTAAAAACGAGGCATATCCAAGCCTAAAAAGGAACAAAAGAATCAAAGACATAAGGAAAAGGGAACCTTTGCTAGACTTGTGGAATTTTGGACCAATTTTCACAACTTGGCACTTGGAGTCATTCTTGGACTATTGGACAATGCTTAATGGTCGAATGAGACATTTAATCAAACATGTTAAGTGCATTACTTTCTTTTAAGCCTACTTGTTGAATTCTATTCTAGTGCCATTCTAGGACTTATTCTCTTGTGTGCTTGCCTTTCTTTAATGTGCCTTAATTTTAGTTTTGTATCTTCTTTCTACTCTTAAGTTTGTCTCATCAATCTCCACTTGAGTTTAGCCTTTTTAATTGTGCCTTTTTAGTTTTATTCCTTGGCCTCCTGTACTCTTGGTTTTGGTTTCTTTTTGATCTAGGTGAGGAAAACTTCTAAACACCACACACTCTCTTGGTGGATTGAAAGGAGGGGCTGTCCGAATTGTGTCCAAGGTGCTTTGGAGGATCACAACAAATCAAATAGTGCATACACCATTGAGAGGCTAACCTTGGGTGTTCCTTGTGAAGGGGTGGAGAATTGAACACTTGAAGACTTGATATTTTTCCTTTCCTAATTGTTTCCTTCTTATCCAATTTTCGGCCTCTTGTATTTTTGGCCTTTGTTTTCATTAATTTTGGTTTGTAATTGGCCTCTTTAAACCTGTTAGTTTAGGGTAACTCAAGTAGTTGGAGTGGGAGTGGCTTGAATACCACCAAGGTCACTTCAAGCTCCCACCCTAGGGAATCCAACTAACACATGCTTTAATTGCTTTCTTTGCATGCTTTATAGCTTTGGTAGTATAATTGCTTAGGTTCTTTATCTTGCTTGTTTCGTGTTAGAAGGCTACAAGTTGCCTATTAGGGGGCCGTGCACACACACAACTAACTTTTGTGCAAAAATTGTTTTTGTAAGAAAAGTGTAAAAATGCTTAGTGATTTTTACTTGAAAATTCTTGGTTTTTAAGTGATTCCTTGTAGTCCACCTCCCTTGATAGTTCACTTTGTACACTTAGGCCGTTTTATACCACTTTTACACCTTAAAAAGTTTTTGTGAGAACTTTTTATCACTCACTCTTTGTGAAAACCTTTTCTTGATCAAAGATGAGTGATCATTCTAGTGTACATGGTCATAATTCTTGTAGTACTAGGCCTAGTGTTAGAGATGAACATAGAGAGTTAAAAGAGTATTTGAAAAAAAAAAGAGGAGGGAAATATAAAAAGAGAGGAAGAGCTTAGAAAAAGAAAATGCTAGAAATAATGAGGAAATAAGAAAATTACTTGCAAGGTTAGTTGTGGGAAGGGAGGCTAGTGGATCAAAACCTAGACTTCCCCCACCTAAGTCCTCAAAGAACAAGGGGGTTAGAATAACTACAAGCATACATGAGGAGGAAGGGCATCATACCCAACCTCCAGGTGAGAGCTTTTATAGTAGTCATCACAATGATGATTACTATCAAAGATCCCGAAGACAACATAGGCCTAGGGAGTCCTCCAATAAGGAACACAACATTACTCTTCCCTCATTTCATGGAAAGGACAATGTGGAAACATATTTAGATTGGGAAATGAAAGTTGAACAACTTTTCTCTTGCCATGGAATAAGTGAAGAAAGGAAGGTTTCTTTGGCAACCCTTAGCTTCCAAGGGCATGCCATGTATTGGTGGACCTCTTTAGAAAAAGAAAAGAGAATAAATCATAGCCCCAAATCCAATATTAGAATGAACTCCATAGTGCCTTGAGGAGGAGGCATATTCCTCCATACTATGACCGAGAACTCATGGACAAACTTCAAAGATTAAAACAAAGGTCATCTAGTGTGGAAGAATATAGGCAATCTATGGAATTACTCATGATGATGGCTGGGATAAGGGAAGAAGAGAGGACTGCCATCTCAAGGTTTCAAAGTGGTCTTAACCTTGAAATAAGAGACAAAGTTGAACTCTTACCATATAGAGATTTGAATGAGCTTGTTCAACTTTGTTCTAGAGTGGAACATCAACTTAAGAGAAAATCTTTTAGAAAAGACTCCACTCTCTCTTATTCCAAGAATTTTAAGAAGGAGGGCCCCTCTTCCCAACCTTTTCCTAATGAAAAAGAAAAAGAAAAAGAAAGACCTTCTCTTAGGGCATCTTCCAAAGACACTAAAACAAGTGACATCAAGTGTTTCAAGTGTCTTGGCCCTAGGCACATTGCTTCACAATGTCCCACCAAGAAAACCATGATTTTAAGGGGTAAAGATCACTATAGTAGCCTTGATGAAGCTACTTCCTCATCTTCAAGTGATGAAGAAGAAGTTTTAGAATTCGAGGAAGAAACTTACCCATGTGAAGGAGACTTATGGATGGTAAGAAGGCTCCTTGGGAACCAATCTAGTGACTTAGATCAATCCCAAAGAGAGAACTTGTTTCATACAAGATGCAAGGTTTTAGACAACATTTGTTCTCTCATTGTGGATAGTGGATCTAGTTGTAATTGTTGTAGTACTAGATTGGTTAAAAAGTTGGCCTTGACTATACTCTACCTCATCCTAAACCTTATAAGCTACAATGGATCAATAAGGAAGAAGGTATTGTAGTCAACCAACAAGTAAATATACCTATATCCATTGGTAAGTATAAAGATGAATTTTTGTGTAACATAGTGCCATTGGATGTTAGTCATATTTTACTTGGGAAGCCTTGACAATTTGACAAGAAAACCATTCATGAAGGCCTCACTAATAAGATAAGTTTCCATCACTTAGGCAAGAAAATTGTTTTGTGTCCTCTATCACCCTCACAAGTGAGTGAGGATCAAATAAAAATGAAAGCCAAGAGAGAAGAAGAAGAGAAAACAAAAAAAACTAAAAAAAAATAAAAAACCAAAGAAAAACCTTCCCTTGAATGAAGAAAGGGAGGAGAAGGTATCAAGCTTAGAGGCTAGTGTCTCCTCTAAGGAAGTTGTGCACAAAAGTCATTTGTCACTTAAGAATGATATCAAGAAAACCCTTTTGTGCAAGCAACCTTTATACCTTCTCTACTTCAAAGAGACACTAGCTACCACTAGCCATGAACTTGAGTTTCTACCTCATGAGGTTCAAAAACTTTTAAAGGAATTTGATGATTTATTTCCTCAAGAAGTTCCAAGTGGGCTTCCACTGTTAAGAGGAATAGAACATCAAATAGACCTCATATCGAGTGCTAGTCATCCTAATAGGCCCGCCTATATGACTAACCCTCAAGAAACGAAAGAGAGAGAATCTAAAGTTGATGACTTGTTGAAGAAGGGTTGGGTTCAAAAGAGCCTTAGCCCTTGTGCCATCCCCGTTCTCTTGGTGCCCAAGAAAGATGGCAAATGGAGGATGTGCACTGATTATAGGCCCATCAATAACATTACAATAAAGTATAGGCACCCAATTCCTAGGCTAGATGATATGTTAGACGATTTGCATGGAGCCATCATATTTTCCAAGATTGACCTTAAAAGTGGTTATCACCAAATTCGAATCAAAGAGGGTGATGAGTGGAAAAATGCTTTTAAGACCAAATTTGGTTTGTATGAATGGTTAGTGATGCCTCTTAGCCTCACTAATGCCCTTAGCACTTTCATGCGTCTAATGAATCATATTCTTAGGGATTGCATAGGGAAGTTTAGGGTCATTTTCTTTGATGACATCCTTGTATATAGCAAAACCTTAGATGAGCATCTTGGACATCTAAGGCAAGTTCTAATAATTCTTAAAGCTAACCACCTCTATGCCAACCTTGAAAAATGCACTTTTTGTCAAGAACAAGTAATTTTTTTGGGTTTCATAATTGGCAAAGAGGGAGTACAAGTTGACTCCGAGAAAATAAAGGCTATCCAAGATTGGCCCATCCCAAAGAGTGTTGGAGAAGTTAGAAGTTTTCATGGTTTAGCTAGCTTCTATAGAAGGTTTGTGAAAGACTTCTCCACACATGCATTCCCTCTTAATGAGCTTGTTAAGAAAGATGTACCATTCCTTTGGGATGAAGCCCAAGAAAAAGCTTTCAAGACCCTAAAAGAGAAACTCACCAATGCACCCATCCTAGCTCTTCCAAACTTTGACCAAACCTTTGAGCTAGAATGTGATGCAACCGATCATGGCATAGGTGCTGTGTTACTTCAAGGAGGCCACCCAATTGCCTATTTTAGTGAAAAACTCCATGAGGCCACCTTGAATTATCCCACTTATGACAAGGAACTCTATGCCCTTATAAGATCCCTCCAAGTTTGGGAGCACTACTTAGTAACTAAAGAATTTGTTATACATACTGACCATGAGTCACTCAAGTTTCTTAGAGGGCAAGGGAAATTGAATAAGAGGCATGCAAAGTGGGTGGAATATCTTGAAAAATTCCCCTAAATCAAATATAGAAAGGGGAAGAGTAATGTGGTAGCCGACACTCTTTCAAGGAGACATACATTGCTTTCCACCCTAGGAACACAAATACTTAGTTTTGATGATGTA
The DNA here is from genome assembly GCF_000230855.2 of Cajanus cajan. Taxonomy (NCBI): domain Eukaryota; kingdom Viridiplantae; phylum Streptophyta; class Magnoliopsida; order Fabales; family Fabaceae; genus Cajanus; species Cajanus cajan. The sequence continues at coordinate 26,366,303 of NC_138526.1, forward strand.
AAGGAATTATATGAGCTTGTTTTAGACTTCCAAGCTACTTATCCCAAATGCCTTCAAAAGCCTTTTGATGGATTCTATATCCTTGAAGGGTATCTCTTTAGAATGGGCAAACTTTGCATACTCCAAGGATCCATTAGAAAACTTTTGGTCAAAGAAAGTCATGAAGGGGGTCTCATGGGCCATTTTGGGGTTGATAAGACCCTAAATTTCTTAAAGGCAAAATTCTATTGGCCACATATGAGAATAGATGTCCAAAGGCATTGCTCCAAATTCATCACTTGCCTTAAAGCTAAATCAAGAGTAATGCCTCATGGACTCTATACTCCCTTCCCATAGCTAGCTCCCCTTGGGTGGATATTAGTATGGACTTTGTGCTTGGACTTCCAAGAACTCAAAGGGGATTTGACTCCATCTTTGTGGTAGTGGACCGTTTTAGCAAAATGGCTCTTTTTATACCATGCCACAAAGTGGACGATGCTAGCTATATAGCTAAACTTTTCTTTATGGAATTGGTTCGCTTGCATGGTCTACCCAAGACAATTGTGTCCGATAGGGATGCTAAGTTCCTTAGTCACTTTTGGAAGGTACTATGGGAAAAACTAGGAACAAAGCTCCTCAGTTCTACTACTTGTCATCCCTAAACCGATGGCCAAACCGAATTAGTAAATAGGTCCATATCCACATTGTTAAGGGTACTCCTAAAAGGGAATAAGAAAACTTGGCATGATTGTCTCCTCCACCTAGAATTTGCATACATTAGAGTAGTTCATAAGACTACTAATCTTTCACCTTTTGAAGTTGTATATGGCTTTAACCCAATAACATAGTCAAGTGTAACCATGGTTAGCTATCTTTGTTAACTTTCTACAAGTCTAGTTAGTTGTCTAGAAGCTTATGGAGCAAGTTAAACTAATCCTAGTTTAATAATAACCTAGGTTAGCTTAAGTTAACTCCAACTACCTAACCTAATTATTATAACTACTAGACTAATGATTACTTTGACTAGTTTGTTGAGATGTCACTATCAATACCATGTAACTTATTTAAAAAGCTTGGATGGCTCGTTCATTAAGCATGGACATCCAAACCACTTGCTTAGGCAAGTGGACGTCCAATCTTAATGGGCTAGAAAAATGTTTGGGTCATCCATGCCTAAATAAGTCTATGGCCTAGGCTAATTACACCTCCCTTAAACTACTAATTACACGTTAAAGAAAAATAGAAGGACAAAAATTCCTATACTACTTGACCCAAAATTCATGGTCAAAAAAATCATATACAATCACTACCACAAATGTAAAAAAACAATAGAAGTCCTTAAGGTAGGATAGGCTTCCAAATGTAGGGTAGCCTACAAAATAAGGGTAAATACCCTACATTTTTCAAGACCATCTTTATCATCCTTCACCCTTTTTGGTTCTTTTCCTTCCAAAAGGATCCTTGAGAAGTAGGTTTCCATCATCCCTTCCCTCTTCAAAAGGATTTGTCCTCAAATCAAGTGGTTATTCTACATAAACAACATCATCTACTAGAAAAACATAACATTATCTACAAGAAAAACATGAGGCAAATAATTAGAGATGATATATTCATATAATATGTGTGGAAAGTACACCGTATGAGGAATTCCTTCTATAGGAAGGATAAAATCTCTAAGAATAAGGATATGATCTTCACTACTGTGTAGTTTATAGTGGAAACTAAAACCTAAAAAGGTAAAACTAGTAAAACTACTATCTTTTTTAACAAACCCTTTGAAAGAGACACTTTCTTCCTTACTCTTCTCCAAAATTTGTGTCTTTTTTTGTTTCTTTGTTTTTTCTATGGATGGTTCTTTATTAGTGTAATTCTTGGAAGAGTACTCTTCATCATTTAGGTTCTTAGGGTGTAAAAAGGTAGAGGATTCCTTCTTATGAGAAGCTTTCCACTTGATTTGTTGCTCTACCCTAATTCAAAGTTAGACTAGTTCATTTAAATCTCTATAGGGTAAAAGTTTAACCTATCTATATTTACCCTCATCATATAGAGCTCCATGGTTTGTCTATACTCTTTTACACTAAGGTTTCTTTATTGGAGTCTTTGGAGCTTGTCCATTAACTCCGTAGCATAGTATGAAGGTATATGTCTTCTCCTTAAGGAGCTCCTAAGCTCATTCCAATATTGAATTGGAGGGTCATCTCTAAATCTTTTATCTCTTTCTAAGGAGGTCCACCAATGCATGACTTTCCCTTGAAAGCTCAAGGTAGCCATGTGAACCTTTTTTTCTTTACTCACTTTGTGGCAAATAAAGAGTTGTTCCACCTTTATCTCCCAATCTAGAGATTCTTCTACATTGTCTCTACCATAGAAGTAGGGAAGGTCAACTTTAGGTTCTCTATGTTCATGCCTAGGCTTTTGTTGTGTAGGAGGTCGTTGATAATAATCATAGTGATGACTACCATAAAACCCTTTATTAGAAGTGATATGGGTGTGTATGTGTTTCCTTTTAGGCCTATAAGTTCCTTTTATATGTTTGCCTCTAGAAGGCTTAGATGGTCTTTCACCATCATTGTGTCTAAGTTTGGAAGGTCCACTTTCATTAAATCCCTTGGGCTTTCTAGTTTCACCATTTCCATGGTTAACTATAAGATTAGCCAACATCTCTTTCAACTCCTTATTACCCCTTCTAAGATCTTCATCTTTTTTTTTTTTTTTTTTTCTATTTTCCTCTTCCTTTTTCATATTTTCCTTTCCTTTTTCTAGTATATTCTTTTAATTTCCTAAGTTCTTCTCTAGTACTACTCCTATCACTTTGGAAATTATAACCATGCACACTACTATGCCTTGAATGATAACTCATTTTTGCAGAAAAAGATTGTCATGATTTTTCTAATAAAAGGCAAAAATTGAGTTATAGAGATTTTCAAAAGAAAAGTTTTCATTTTTGGTGCAAGACTTAGTACTTGGAGGTCTAAGTATACAAAGTAAATTATCAAGGGAGGTGAGCTACTAAGAGCCACTTAATAACCAAGCCTTTTCAAGTAAAAATTACTAAACCCCCTTATAATTATCTCACAAAACAATTTTGCACAAAAACTTAAGTGTGTGTGTGTGTAGACACCAATTTTTGTCTAGGCTTTTCCTATAAGAATCAGGAGACTTTTGAAATGATAAAAGAAACCCCTGAGATCTAAGGAGGGTACGAAAGCTGGCCAAGATGGAGCACAGGAAGTCCATGAGGCATTTCTACACAAAAAAAGTGTAAAACGCTAATTCTAGGTCCAGAATGGCCATTCCTAGAGGTGGAACGACTGTTCCCTCTTTGTAACACACATGGCTTTGCATGGCCATTCCAGTTGACCTAATCATGTGTAAAATTGAGGTAACGGTCATTCTAGAGTTGGGAACGGTCGTTCCCCTTCCCTAAACAGCTATAAAAGCATGTTAGGGGCTAATACTTCCACAAACTTGATTCCTTCCCCCTTCCTGAGAATTATGAGTGATAGTGAGATTCTTGTAGAGTGAAAAGGCTTCCAAAAAGCGCCCTTATGTTGATTTACAAAAAGAGTTATAAAAAGATTGCTTTAGAGATTCCCAATTTTTCTTATTTATTTATTGCTTTGTTTATCACTTTTTCTTGTATGCATAGAATAGGCACCATGTAGATAATGAAAGTGATGCGTATGTTGTAGATTAGGATAATGTAGAGATAAATCATCATATGTATAATAAAATAAAAAGGGGTAGAAAATTAATTACATCGTTATTACGCTAAATTTGTCATAAGGTACCGAATTTGGGTGTTGTAGGGTACCTAATACCTTCCCTACACGTAACCGACCGCCAACCCAACTCTAGCTATGAAGGCCAAAGTTGACTTTTTTGAAAACATTTTCTTTTTTTGATGTTTTGCATAAAGTATCAGTGACGACTCCTTCAAACTCTTTTCAAAATCTTTAGATGGAGGATTAGTCTGATCTTTGAGTAATCCAAAATTGATGAGATTTTTAAATCAAAGGTCCAAATCATCTGTTGACAAGGTCAAAATTTTTTGTGTTCTGGAAGATTATGACTCCACTAGGGAAGCTAAAAGAAGATCAAGCCCATTTAGTGACAAATTTAGTAAAATAAAGCATAATCAAATTTTTACCCCTTTACATTGTTTGTTTACAACATGTTTTAAAGTGGCTTTAATAACTGCATGATTGCTTTAATTTCCGCACTTGATTGAAAATAACTATACACAACCATTACACATAACAATTCCCTCTATACTCGAGGGCAAGAGTGTGAATAGACCATATGGAGTGGTTGACATATGACTGGCCATAAAATGGGTCTTAGCCACCCACAGGCAAGGTTGTCAATCTTAAAAGTTTATGTAATCTCATGGAGGCTTCGCAAACTTGTATAGTAAACTTGTAAGAAATTACTCAATAAAAAAATCATAAAAATAATTAGAAATAACATAATAATTGAACATTTTAACTCCATACTAAAATGTAAAATAGCAAATTACATTAGTAATAAAATGCCAAAGTTAACAATGAATCATAAAATAAAAATAAAAACAAAAAACCCTAATCGGAGTTGCAGTGTTGCGTTTCTTGTGTGTTGCAACTCGAAAATTTCTGATCTCGCGACTAATGGTTTAGATATCCTTTTGAAAATCTCATCAATTATGGAATGGCCGGACACCAGACTAATCCTTAATTAATGATTTTGAAAATAGGTTCATGGAGTCGCCACCAATGTTTTACTCAAAACATTGGAAAAAGAAAAAGTTTTTTAAAGGTCCAATAATGGTCTTGATAACCAGAATTGGGTTCGGGGGTCGGTTACGTGTAGGGAAGGTATTAAGCACCCCTACAACGCCCTTAATTGGTACCCTATGATGAAGTTAACATTATAAACAATAATAATATAAATATTAAATCCCCTTTTATTGATGATATTTACATGCTTGAAATTTAAATTAAACAATTAACTTTAAAATATCTACATGATTGCTTTTATTATAATAATATTTATAAAAGATAAGAAATAAAAGAGAGAGAAGAAGGTTGATTAAAATACCTCGTAGCAAGCTTTGTTAGATCTTCCAATATGGAAATTGTAGGTGCTTTTTGGAAACCTTTCACACTACACAAATGCCTCACAATACTCAAGAAATACAATAGGAGAGAGAGAGAAAAAGAGAGAAATTTCGAGCTCTAAAGAGTGCTGAACGAAATTTTTGAGGTCCTTTAGAAATGAGCCCAAGCTGCCTATTTATAGCCTTCAGAAGGGGTCCAAAATGGCCCGTTCCGAAATCGGAACGGCCCATTCTGGATCTGGCCGTTACGTGTTAATTTAGTGTATTGGAACGGGCCGTTCTGAAATCAGAACGGCCCGTTCCAGAGGCGAGTTTAACACATAATTGCCATTCCTGAACGGCCCGTTCCAATTTACAAATTCAAGCCTTTTTTGTTATTTGGAATGGCCTGTTCCAATTTGGGAACAGCCCGTTCCAAAATGTAAATTTTAGCCTTTCTAAAAGAGCCTGGAACGGCCCATTCTGGTACTAGAACGACCCGTTCTGGTATTCTTTAGGTGTTTTCCTCACATTGGAATGGCCCGTTCTGATATTGGAACGGCCCGTTCCAAATTTGGAACAACCCGTTCCGGGCTACTAAAACAACTTTATTTGGCCTTTTGGCCTTCTGATGTCCTATTTTCTTGTTTGCCTGCTTCGGGAGCTCCTTCCCTTCATGACAGAGGTCCATTTTCTTGTTTGTGTGCCCCCTGGACGAAATTGGGTGTCTATAGCTGCCCCTCTTTACTTTTCTTTTGGAGTAGCTATGTGTTGCTTTTCCAAAGGCAAGTAAAGACGTAGACATTTTGTCCGGGTCTCCTCCTCGTCTTGTTGGTGTTGGCGCTTCTACGTTCCTTTTTTTGGATAGGTGTATTTGCTCGTGTCCTCGCCTTTTAGAGCAGTTGAGTGTTGGTTGCATACTCTATTGGGTAACAAGGCTGACGAACTGTACACCTGATCTTCGATCTTCAAGTAGATGCTCCATTGTTTCTCTTGTTATAGTGCATTCTTTTATTTGTAGCTTTGTTGAAGAGGGAGTATATTCTGAGCTCAGCCTCTCTAGGCTAGACTGATATTTAGGGCTTCAGCCGACCCATGGTGAAGGTAGGTAACCCCCTCTTTGTTGTTGTAGTATCTTCGTAGCCTCTGCAGGCCGTAGTATTTTCGTAGCCTCTGCAGGCCGTAGTATTTTCGTAGCCTCTGCAGGCCGTAGTATTTTCGTAGCCTCTACAGGCCGTAGTATTTTCGTAGCCTCTCCAGGCCGTAGTACTTTCGTACCCTCTCCAGGCCGTAGTATTTTCGTAGCCTCTCCAGGCCGTAGTATTTTCATAGCCTCTCCAGGCCGTAGTATTTTCATAGCCTCTGCAGGCCGTAGTATTTTCTTAGCCTCTACAGGCCGTAGTATTTTCATAGCCTCTACAGGCCATAGTATTTTCATAGCCTCTCCAGGCCGTAGTATTTTCATAGCCTCTCCAGGCCGTAGTATTTTCATAGCCTCTCTAGGCCGTAGTATTTTCATAGCCTCTCTAGGCCTTCTGCTGGTGATGGTGATGTGATTGCCCCTTGACGAGGATGGTGATGTGATTGCCCCTTGACGAGGATTGTTGGTAAGTGGTGCCCTTGTGCTGGTGGGCAAAGGAGTAGATGGTTGACAGAGATTCTGGTGCTGCCCTTGCCATGTGAGTATTGTGATGCCTCTCCAGGCGCCTTTATTGTGGGATGGCTGGTAAGTGTTTGGTGTTGTTCTTGTCAGGATCTTCGTTGTTAGGGGTAAAACCACTAGTGGGCACACTTCCATGTCACTAGACCCTGATGATACTAATGCTACAACTTTTGGAGAAGAAATGTTGATTTTGGGATGAAAAAATAATAATTTACTACAATATAAACTATTTATTATAAATAAAAAATATCATTTAAATATTTAAAAATATCTATTCATATTTTAAATATAATTTATATATTAAAATATAATATTTATTTATACATAAAATTTATTATAAATTTTAGTTACATAAAATAAATATTTAGTTTATACATTACACATGTTAAAATAATAATCTATTGAAGACTCAATAATTAATTTTCAATGTCACTACAAACTTTCATGAATTTATATAAAAAAATTTGATACCTATATTAATTATATTGTAAAAAAAAATCAATTAATTATGTCCTAAAAATACACTAAATTATAATAAGTTATGTTACATATTAAATTATCATTAAGAACAATATCAGTCGAGAATTATTAAAAAAATTGTTCTCCCAATATTTATGTACTGGCGTATTTGAATGTGTACATTCGACGGTAGAGCTAGAGCCTCACAAATAATTAAAAAAAAAAAGAAGACAAAACAATAAAATAAAATAAAAATAATATGAAAAGAACAATAATATAAAAAGAAAATTGTTTACATATTTAAATGGTAGGTTAATTATATTTTTAGTTCTCCATATATAATTTTTTATTCTTCAAATATAAGAATTGTATTTTTAATCATTAAATGTCAAACATTATTATTTTGACCTCTTAAATTAAAAATTTATCTTTTTAATTTAGAAAAGTTATTTATTACTAATATCATAATTAAAGTGACAAATCAAAGAAATTAAAATAATATTTTATATTTTAAAGATTAAAAATATAAATTTTAAATTTGAACAATCAAAACAATATTTTTGAAATTATAATTCAAAACTAAAATCACAAATTTTAAATTAAAAAATAAAAAATATCTCAAATTTAAAAAACTAAAAATATATTTAATTCATAGAAATTTAAAATCAACCCTTCATAAAATTTGTAAATTTGCTTCATAAAAAATATTAATAAATATTTTTTACTTATCAAATCAATCATAAGCAATTTGATTTGGAGTACGATATGTATAACTTTTAAAATAACAATAGTAAAATATAAAATGAAAAGACTATTAAAAATAATACTTAATATTTTAAAAAGATAAAATCCTACTATCTCTATAATAAACCCTATATTTCATATAATAAAAAAAAACAAGCAACCCTTAAATATATTTATTTTAACATAAAAATATTTAAAATACATATAAAAATTTAATTAGCAAAATGATAGTGGCCAAGGCCCCCATGAGGACCATGTAGGTCTGTCTCTGTCAGTGGACCTTTGAATCTGAGAATCTATGCTTATCAGTTATCACAATTTTTCATAAATATTCATCATTATCTAGAAAAGTGATTTTGTCGTGTAAATATGAGCAACGGGTACATGAGTCAGAAGAACAAATAATTAAATATATTGTTGCAAATTGTTGATTATAGTATATGGTTGGATAACATTAGGATTCTGCATGAGTCATGACAATAATATTTTTTTTACGTTAGAAAAACTAATCTTATACTTTTTCTTTCATTTCAAGCTGCAACCAAAATGAACACAATTTTCATGCACATGAGATGATAAATTTAGACAAAAGCATATATGTGCTTTAGTTTTGATTCGATTCAGTTTGAAGTCAAAAATTACGACAGAATAATTCCAACAATTGTGCCCTGTTAGTTATTTAGTTTATAATTAGAGAGAAAGTTATCAATTTCTTTCTTTAATTCGTATGATTTTTAAAAGAAAAAAAGTTATACATAAATAAAAGAGTTAATCACCTATATATTACCAGTGTAAAGTTTTTTTACACTGACAACCAATTATATCTTTTAATTGTGTCATGTTACTATAAATACATTTACTTTTAACAGTGATATGACACAATTAAAATATATAATTAGGAGGGTGTATTGGATTAGGATTTTAAAGGATTTTTTTAGTTAAAAAAAATCCTGTGGATTTTAAAAGACTTTGCAGGATTTTTCATGACTTTTAAGACTTTGAATGATTCTGTAAGATTTTAAATCAGGATTCTAATGGATTCTGCAAGACTTTTAAATCAGGATTTTAATAGATTTTATGGGACTTTGTAGATTTTGTAAAATTTTCGTAGATTTTTGACATATGATAAAATTTCAAAAAAAAATTCATAAATTCAAATTTAAAAAGAGTCGGGATTTTAAAAGACTTTTTTTGAGTAAAAAAATCCATTGATATTCAGGGGGGTGTATTGGTTTAGGATTTCGTAGGATTTTAAAAGACTTTTTTTGAGTAAAAAAATCTATTGGTATTCAATCAGGATTTTGTGTCACTTAAAAATAATCCGGTGATATTCAATCAGGATTTTCAAGATTTTTTAAAGAATCCATTAAAATCCATTGGTATTCATTTGAGATTTTTTACAACTTAAAAACAATCCATTGGTATTTAAAAATATAAGGATTTAAAAGGATTGTTGTGTGAGAGGGATTTTGAAGGACTTTCCAGTGTTATCTATAAATACCAAATTCATAAAACAATCTCATCCAAACCCATCGGATTTTGAAGGATTGTTTGAAGTGACTTTTCAAGAATTTTCAAGTGAGTTTTTTATCTTTTTTTTTTCTATGCTCCTGTCTTCTCCATTTTTTCTCTGCTAATAATACTGCACTATTGTTCATTGCTCATATATAATATTGAAGTATTGTTCTCATCTCATTCCCCTATTTTGTGAAACTCCGATATATAAATGATAGTGTCATTGATTTGCTCTATTTTTCTGTTCGTTCTCTTTAATTGACTTGCTTTATTTTATTCTATGTAGTTGAATTTGTTCCTTTATATAACACAAAAAAAAATGCTTAAAATTTTAACTTTTAAGTGGTAATTTTTTTTTTATAACACACGTCAAGAAAAGAAAAAAGTGAAAGATGAAATTGATATTATAATCTCTACAATATATATATATATATATATAAAAGATGAATTTGTTAGGGTTTCTGTGAGTAGAATGAGATGAAAATTTGTGACACCCTCTACCCCAACATACATATATAGTAATTGTATAAAATAAATAAAATAAAATACAATTCTTCGACATAAGACGATCAAATCTCCAACAACATAAGGGTAAAGAGTTCACATTCATAATGTGACACCCTCTACCCCAACATATATATATATAATAATAAAAAGAAATATCTTATTGGATAAAAAAATATATTTAAAATTGAAACGACAATTCCAATAATCATGTGAGTAGAGAATTCACATTCATGTCCTTAATCCAAATAGAAAATAAAATTACAAAGAATAAAAATTGAATTTTCCAAAATATATACTTTAATAAATCATAAACAATGTCATATTCTAATTCTATCTATGTCCCGATGTCACATGTCCTATCAGAGCAAAACCCAACATAGAAGCCTAAGCTTCATCACCAACATCCTCAGCCTCACGCCGATGATCACCTGTATATCAAACAAGAGAAACAACACAAAAGAAGGGAGTGAGAAACATCTCACTCTGGCTCACGGTGTAGGAACGCACACCGGATAGCCAAACACAAACAATACAGTTTCCTCATAGATCAATCAACAACAATAGTTTATTCAATCATCCAAGTCATACAAATAGTAATTTATCATCATTTAATAATAAGGATGCACATGCATGGACACAGACTTCACATTATCATGCATGTGGCGCCAGTAAAACATCACATGGCATATTGCCGCTAGCAATACACGAAGAGTAGTCTAGGAGTACATGTCGGGTCACACCCTCTGCGCACTCTCACTAGAAGGATATACTACCAGAGTCTCGTCGGGATAGCTAAGCCGCGCAAGATACATCCCATGCACACAATGGGCGAGACTGAGACTTCCAAACCGAGCTATCCCCAAGGACTAATCCCCAAAGCTTTTACACTAGGGGGCCTTCTCTGGCGGTGTATTCCATATCGTACCCTTAAAATATTTATGCAAATGATGCATGTCAAACAAGACTCTATGCATTAACACATATCACATTTTCATGTCTCATTCCCATATCACATTATCATGTCTCAACATATCTCATCATCACATCTGCTCATTATATTTCATCATCACATCTCATCATTACATTTCATCATCACATTCGCATTATCACATCATATTCACAATTTTCACAGAGCACTTTTATTCATATCATAACTCATCTATTTGCAAAAGTAAACATATATTCATACATCTCATACAACAATGAATACAACAGAATAACCAGAAGCTAAAACAGAAACTATTAGAAATATGTCTGTTTCTCATAGGGTTCCCACAGGAACCCACAAAGCACTCTAATTCATATCAAAACTTGTTTATTTAATAAATTAGACACATATTTATACATTACATTCAACAAGAAATACAATAGAGCAATCAGATAGCAAAACAGAAAACATTCCTATTTTGCCTGCTGCTCATAGGGTTCTCTCAAGAACCCATAGAGCGTTCCAATTTATGCAATAAACATTTAAAATAAGACAATTCACGTATATAATTATTATCACAATTAATTTACTCATACAAGCATCAATGCGCTCCCTTAGGGTTTCCCGTAGGAACCCATAGAAGTACCAAATTCCACAATCATAGTCTAAACAAGTTTTTATTCATACACGCATATTAATTAAGTAATTGGAACATACAAGACAAATATGACATACAACAAACACAGGATTGGGGGCCAATCCCACTACCTAGCATACAATCCCACACCCAGAGCGAGATTTCTCACTCCCCCCTTACCTGGATGAGCAGAAGACAGATGGTCTTGGTGTGATCTAAGATCGTTCCTGAGTACTCTTCCTTAGAGCTCTTTATTTCTCTTCTCTTTTTTTCCCTAACCCCTCAGAATGCAAATGAGGCAGATATGGTTAACACTACCTGATTCCTTTCTTAAAATTAATCTATTGGGCTGGTCAACCCAACCCATTTTCCTTCTCTTCTAACCCACTTCTCTTTCTCCTCAAAATAATTAAATAAAATAAATACATGTATATTATAAAATATTTTTCCTCTATAATAATAATATATTTCTGACCCAAAATATAATAATAAATTTCAATAACAAAATATCATATAAAATCAACCTTCTCTTAAAACATATAAATATTTATTTAAAAATACTAATAAAAATATTTATTTAATACGTACAAAATAATTGTCCAAAATAATAATTATTTAAAACGTACAAAATAATATTTATATATAATTATTAAAATAATTATGATCAAATACCATATAATAATAATAATAACAATAACCTTTTTGAAAACTGGGGTGTTACAAAATTGATCTTAATTTGGGAAAGAACCCTCTCAGCATAAAAATTGCGATTTATCTTTTTCCCTTAAATTTGTTACTCTTATTCTCCTCCTTTTATGACTCAAGAATTATTTTATTTTATTTACTATGAATTTTTCTTTTTATTTTTATATTGTGAAATTAGGACTTTTTTATATTTTAAAAAAGAAAATTAACATAAGACGTTGCAGTATCTAATTTTTTAGGGTTTAGAATTTATGTCTTCATTAACTTATTTTTTAAAAGAGAAAATATTGTTAAAATATTTGTTAGAATAATTTATATTTATAAATATCGTTAAAAATTATTATATAATATATAACTAAAATAACATATATATATATATATTCTTTATATCTAAATGCTTATTCTTTAAATAATAATAATAATAATAATAATTATTATTATTATTATTATTATACTAATATTATATATATTGCATATGTAATTAGGTAAAAAATTTTGGTGGATTATGGATTTCCTAATTGACGCCAATTTTTAGCTCCATTTCGACGTGTAAGATATCATCTACAAGATTTTGTAGGTCAGGGTAATAACCCTGAAAATGAGAAAGAATTGTTCAATCTTCGTCATGCGTCTTTAAGGAATGTGATCGAGAAAATATTTCGTATTTTTAAATCAAGGTTCACAATTTTTAAGTCAGCATCTCCATTTTTATTTAAGACACGAGTAGAACTTGTGTTAATATGTGTAGCACTACATACTTTTCTACGTAAAGAATGTTGTTCTGATGAATTTCCAATTGAAGCGGTGGATGAACCTTCATCTTCAACGTTACCAATTAATGAAGATCATACTTTTGAACTTATTATTCAAATCCAGGAACAAGAGCGAAAATACGCTAATGCTTGGAGGACTAGTATAGATATGGATATGTGGGTGAATGCTATTTAAGAGGACAAGATATTATGGAAAATTATTATTATTATTATTATTATTATTATTATTATTTATCTAGACATTATTATTTTTTATTATTTTTATTTTTGACTCTTTTTAAATTTGAATGTATGAATTTTTTTTTGAAATCTTATCAAATGTCAAAAATCCACGAGAATTCTACAAAATCCCACAGAATCCATTAAAATCTTGATTTAAAAGTCTTGCAGAATCCATTAAAATCCTGATTTTAAGTCTTGTAGAATCTTGTAAAATCTTAAAAGTCATGAAAATCCTGCAAAGTCTTTTAAAATTCGCAAGATTTTTTTTAACTAAAAAAGTCCTTTAAAATCCTAATCCAATACACCCCCCTCAATCAGGATTTTATGTCACTTAAAAATAATCCAGTGGTATTCAATACGGATTTTCAAGATTTTTTTAAGAGTCCATTAAAATCCATTGGTATTCATTTGAGAATTCATAGGATTTTAAAAGACTTTTTTTGAGTAAAAAAGTCCATTGGTACTCAATTAGGATTTTATGTCACTTAAAAACAATCCAGTGGTATTCAATATGAATTTTCAAGATTTTTTAAAGAGTCCATTAAAATCCATTAGTATTCATTTGAGATTTTTTACAACTTAAAAACAATCCATTGGTGTTAAAAAATATAAGGATTTTAAAAGATTGTTGTGTTAGAGGGATTTTGAAGGACTTTCTAGTGTTATCTATAAATACCGAATTCATAAAACAATCCCATCGAAACCTATCAAATTTTGGAGGATTGAAGTGACTTTTCAAGTGCTTCAAAAATTTCCAAGTGAGTTTTTCATTTTTTTTCCTGTGCTTCCATCTTCTCTTTTTTTTTTCTACTAAAAATATTGCACTACTGTTCATTGCTGGTATATAATATTGTAGTATTGTTCCCATTTCATTCCCCTATTTTGTGAAACTCTGATATGTAAATGACAATGTCATTGACTTGCTCTATTTTTCTCTTCACTCTCTTTAATTAACTTGCTCTATTTTATTCTATTTAGTTGAATTTGTTCCTATAACACAAAAAAAAAATGCTTGAAATTTCAAATTTGAAGTGGTAATATTTTTTATAACACACGTCAAGAAAAGGGAAAGGTGAAAGATGAAATTGATATCATGATTTCTACAATATATATATATATAATATGAATTTGAGTTAGGGTTTCTGTGAGTAGAATAATATGAAAATGGATCTTAATTGGGGGAAAAACCCTATCTGCATAAAAATTGCAATCTCTCTCCTTCTCTTGAGTTTGTTACTCTTATCTCTCCTCCTTTTATGACTCAACAATTATTTTATTTTTTTACAATGAATTTTTATTTTAATTTTTATATTATGAAATTAAGAATTTTTATATTTTAAAAAAAGAAAATTAACATAAGACATTGCAATATCTAATTTTTTAAGGCTTAGGATTTATTCATCAATTAACTTATTTTAAAAAAAGGAAATATTGTTAAAATATTTGTTAGAATAATTTACATTTATAAATATTGTTAAAAAATTATCATATAATATATAACTAAAATACTAATATATATATATATATATATATATATATATATATATATATTCTCTGTATCTAAATACTTCCGTTTAGATAAAAAAAATTATATATCTAAATATTTTCTCAGTATCGAATAAAATAATTTTTTTAATATAAAAAATTATCTTATGTTTCTATATTTTCGTTTTTACATGTTTTTTTTATAATGGCTGAGGTATTTGATCCATTTGGATAGCCAACATATATTCGATCTTGTATGATTGATGTGCTTCTAAAAATAATAATATAATTTTATTGATTTTGTCTCTTATCCATAATTATTTATATAACTAGTTTACGACATATATTGTTCTAGTAATTCAAATGGGAGACTCACAAGGAAATAATAAAGAAAAAGGAAAAGAGAAAGAAAACTATGAAGCTTGGACTGTAACAGCCCAAATTTTTACTGGGCCGTGGGCCCAATTCGTTGCCTGGAACGGGCCGTTTCGAAAGTGAAACGGGCCGTTCCGGAATAAAGAATTTGCCTAAAAAACGTAGTTGAGAACGGGCCGTTCCGGTTGGAGAACGGGCCGTTCTGGTTGGAGAACGAGCCGTTCCGGTTGGAGAACGGGCCGTTCTGGTTTGGAGAACGGGCCGTTCTGAAGGTAGAACGGGCCGTTCTGCTGGGTTTTGGAACGGGCCATTCTGGTTTTGGAACGGGCCGTTCTAGTTGATATTTTTGCTTGGTTCTGGAGGGTCCAGAACGGCCGTTCCACTTTTGGAACGGGCCGTTCCAGATTAGCTGAGGTAGATTCCTATAAATAGGAGGCCTTACCTCTCATTTTCTCACATCTCTCATTCTCTCTTCCTATTATCTTCTGTTCTTTTTTCTTCCCCTCTTCTTCTCTCTGAAGACCATGGGGCACTTAGAGGAGGAGACCAAGAGATCCCTGTTGTAGTTTCAACTGTTGTTTATCCAGGTACGGGAGAAAATGGAATTATTTATATGTGGAGTTACATGAGGGAATTGGGTAGAATAAGAGCTCTTAGGATTATGAGTAATTTTATAATTATTTCTGTTTGAAAAATTATTGGCATTATTTGATTCTGTATGAATTTAGGATTATGAATATATGATTTATTTGTAAAAATGATGCTCGGGGAGAGAGAACGAAATTATAGAAAAGTGCCTGTAGGCTAGGTTTTGGAAAATTGAAATATTTCTGTTTGAGGAATTAATGATATCATTAGATTCTGTATGTGTTGAGAATTAGAAATATATATTTAATTTGTAAGAATGATGATCTGAGAGGGAGAACGAAACTGTAGAAAAGTGCCTGTGAGTTAGGTTTTGAAAGAATTGGGGGTTTTATTGTTTATGTTAAAGTTATATGAAATTGATAATTCCATTGTTTATAGTATTAATTTATGAATGTTATTATTGTATTGATTGATAAGAATGAATGATCTTGATGTGAATTACTTGAGGGGTGTGTAAACCCTTATTTTGTTGGGCTTATCTGTTGTGTATGTGAGGTGGAATTGTGTACGTGATGTGAATTTGAATTATGAGATGAGATGTTGTATGAATGTGATTATGATTGTGATTGTGGTGCCTCACATCAGTGACTAGGGATGGCACGACCCCTGGGTAAGTGGTGCTACAGGGAGGGCGTGACCCTAACATGGTGTGGGATGAGTAAGACAGTTAACACACACCACTTATGTCGATTATGGCAGCCCTGACATAGGGTTAATTGCAAGAGACTGTATGGATTGTAATTTGATTGTGGTTCCTCACACTAAAGGATCAAGGATGATACGAACCCTGGTAGTTGATGTTTCAGGGACGAGCGTACTCCCGGATGATCAGGGATGATACGAACCCTGGGTAGGTGATGCTTCAGGGACGAGCGTACTCCTTAATGACTAGGGATGGCACGGCCCCTGGGTAAGTGATGCTACAGGGAGGGCGTGACCCTGGTTTGGTGTGGGAGGCAATTAACCTGTATCACTTGTGTCAGATGTGGCGAGGTCTTGGCATAGTGTTAATTGTAAGATTGGTGTGAATTATGGATGTGGAAATGATATTGTTAATTGTAAGATTGACATGAATTATGAATATGGAAATGATGTTGTAAATTGTATAATTGGTGTGGATTATGATGGATTGAGATATGTATGTGAAATGAGATATGTTAAATGTGAATTGAGATGTGAAGATTATGAATGATTGATATATATATATATATATATATATATATATATATATATATATATATATATATATATATATTTTATTAAATAATGAATTATGATGAGATTATATTGTGATGTCTTTGTATGTACTTTGCATATAGATATTTTATTTTCTCACCGTATAAACTGTGGATATTTTAGGTGAAGAAGATCCGGCTACGAGTTGCATCTAGAATGCGTGAGTTAAATTATGGGAATGCTCTGATAGTGTGACATCGGTACAGAGGATTTCTAGGACAAAATATTTATATGGATTTGGCATTGTAATAAATGATTTTAAAATTGTAAACTCTTAAATTTTACCTTTCAAGTTTTATTTTTCAGTCATTTTCTTATATTGAAGAAAGAACAGTTTTGAAGTTTTATGTGAACCCTTTTACGGACCCTGAAAGTTTATTTTTCTTAATTAAATTATATTATATATGTGTTGGGGTAGTAAGGGTGTCAAATGGACCAAGGAGGATTCCGATGAATTGTTACAACTGATAGTTGATGCTATAAAAAGTGGATTGCGTGATGCTAATAAATCAATTAGCAAACTAAATGTGGAGAGAATCATCCTTCCTCGTCTTAATGCTAAAATTAAATTCCTTAAAATGTATAATCATTACTTGAGTCAAATGAAGTGGTTTAAGAAACAATATAACAATATCTCAACACTTATGCGCAACAACTCTGGCTTTGGGTGGGATCCAATTACAAAGACATTCATCGCTAGTGATGAAGTATAGAAAGAGTACTTAAGGTGAGATTACTTCGTAATCTTTTGAATATATTAATAGTTTACAAGTTTAGTGCATTATATTATTTTAAATATATTAATAATGGATTTTTTTTCTAGTCTCACCCAAGTCACAAAAATCTTCGAGAAAAAAGTATTGTTGATTATGAGGATCTTCGTTGTTAGGGGTAAAACCACTAGTGGGCGCACTTCCATGTCACTAGACCTTGATGATACTAATGCTACAACTTTTGGAGAAGAAATGTTGATTTTGGGATGAAAAAATAATAATTTACTACAATATAAACTATTTATTATAAATAAAAATATCATTTAAATATTTAAAAATATCTATTCATATTTTAAATATAATTTATATATTAAAATATAATATTTATTTATACATAAAATTTATTATAAATTTTAGTTACATAAAATAAATATTTAGTTTATACATTACACATGTTAAAATACTAATCTATTGAAGACTCAATAATTAATTTTCAATGTCACTACAAACTTTCATGAATTTATATAAAAAAATTTGATACCTATATTAATTATATTGTAAAAAAAAATCAATTAATTATGTCCTAAAAATACACTAAATTATAATAAGTTATATTACATATTAAATTATCATTAAGGACAATATCAGTCGAGAATTATTAAAAAAATTGTTCTCCCAATATTTATGTACTGGCGTATTTGAATGAGTACATTCGACGGTAGAGTTAGAGCCTCACAAATAATTTAAAAAAAAAAAGACAAAACAATAAAATAAAATAAAAATAATATGAAAAGAACAATAATAGAAAAAAAATTGTTTACATATTTAAATGGTAGGTTAATTATATTTTTAGTTCTCGATATATAATTTTTTATTCTTCAAATATAAGAATTGTATTTTTAATCATTAAATGTCAAACATTATTATTTTGACCTCTTAAATTAAAAATTTATCTTTTTAATTTAAAAAATTTATTTATTACTAATATCATAATTAAAGTGACAAACCAAAGAAATTAAAATAATATTTTATATTTTAAAGATTAAAAATATAAATTTTAAATTTGAACAATCAAAACAATATTTTTGAAATTATAATTCAAAACTAAAATCACAAATTTTAAATTAAAAAATAAAAAATATCTCAAATTTAAGAAACTAAAAATATATTTAATTCATAGAAATTTAAAATCAACCCTTCATAAAATTTGTAAGTTTGCTTCATAAAAAATATTAATAAATATTTTTTACTTATCAAATCAATAATAAGCAATTTGATTTGGAGTACGATATGTATAACTTCTAAAATAACAATAGTAAAATATAAAATGAAAAGACTATTAAAAATAATACTTAATATTTTAAAAAGATAAAATCTTACTATCTCTATAATAAACCCTATATTTCATAAAATAAAATAAAATGACAAGTGTACTAACCGTACTTCGCATCCGGGCTTCGAGCCAAGATTAGCAATACAAAACAACCCCGGGCACGCGCTGCGCGACGTCAGCCCGGTATTTGAGCAAATCACACCCGAACCCGAGGATCTCGCCCCAGACTAGATCCGCCCTTCAACTATATCATATCATATTGCAATATATTATACTATAACATATCTTATCTCAGGCCCAAGGCCCAAGGCAAACCTAAACCACCCTAAGGTACGTACATTATATATATGAGACTATTATTCATGCAAACCCTAACTTTGGCATCGGAGTCTCTTTTGTAGGTACCTCCCCCATCTTGGAGCACCAATACATCAAGCAAAGGAGGCTCACCGATCTTACTGGACGGATCACCCCTACGGTCAAATTCCGGTAAGAACATTTGGCGCCCACCATGGGGCCGATCAAGACAACTCTTATCGGCCACCTGCATGGTTTCTACTAGAAGCCACATCAGACGAGCAACAGACGACGCAAGCCACTCAACTACCATGGACAGCGACGCTACAACCCTGAGGCGGCTGATCGACCAAGTCGAGCAGATGCGAAGTGTACTACCCATACTTCGCATCCGGGCTCCGAGCTCGGATTATCAACAAGGGGCGACCTCAGACAGATAGCTGGATGACGTCAGCCCGGTATCTAGGTAAATCGACACTAAAACCCTGGGATCCCGCCCCAGGCGGGCTCCCCCATTTAACCATATTACACCATAACATATCTCATCTCAGGCCCAAGGCCCAAGGCAAACCTAAACCACTCCAAGGTACGTGCATTATATATATGAGACTATTATTCATGCAAATCCTAACTTTGGCATCGGAGTCTCTTTTGCAGGTACCTCCCCCATCTTGGAGCACCAATACATCAAGCAAAGGAGGCTCACCGATCTTACTGGACGGATCACCCCTACGGTCAAATTCCGGTAAGAACATTTGGCACCCACCGTGGGGCCGATCAAGACAGCTCTTATCGACCACCTGTACGGTTCCTACCAGCAACCGTACCAGACGAGCACTCAATCACCATGAACGGCGACAATACAGCCTTAAGAAGCCCGACCAGCAAAGTCGACCTACAAACCTCGAACGCAGAAAACACAAAAGCTCGCATCCAAACTCGATGGCGACACCCTGATCGCCCCTCCGACCCTCAACTCGACCCCAGCGGGACCGCGCGAGATGAGGCAGGGCAGGAAGCGGGGTCAACTCCCCTAAACCGATTAGTCAGTACAATCGCAGGAGGCTTCGCAGGAGGCGGCGCCAGCAGCTCGTCCCGGAAAAAGCACCTGCACAAGGTCAACCGCGTACACTCCGCCACCTGCGCTTTACGCCGGAACTCGCTAGTGATAACTTTCACCGACGATGACTATGTCGGGGTCAGCCGAAATCAAGACGATCCCATGGTCATAGCTGTGGCATTGGCCAATTGGGAAGTTCGCAAGACCTTGATCGACCAAGGAAGCTCGACCGACATCCTATACTGGCCAACATTCCTCAGGTTAGACATCCCCCACTCTCTCATACAACCTCATACCGAACCTCTAGTCAGTTTTGCAGGGAAAAACATTCACACTCGGGGATATGTAGACCTATTGACGACTTTCGGAGCACCCCCGATTTCCAGAAAGGTCCTGGTACGATACCTACTCGTGGAAGCCGACACCTCCTATAACGTCATCATCGGCAGACCAACCCTAAATCAGCTCGGGGCGGTGGTGTGCACCCCGCACCTCACCATGAAATTTCCAGGGCACGATGGGAAGATCATCTCCATCAGAGCAAATCAACAGGTAGCGCGACAATGCTACGCAGAAAGCCTGGAAACCGTCTCACCGAGCGAACAGCGCAAGAACGACCTTACCGCTCTGGCTCACACCGACCACGAAGAAATCACCGATCTCGACCCGAGATCCGACGCTCATGACGAACGACCCAGCCCCGTCGATGAGCTCGACGACCTTCAAATCGGGAAACTCCCCGGACAAACCACAAAGATCAGCCGGCAATTAACCCCTGAACTATGACAACAACTCCAAGCGGAGATCCTCAAGAACGCCGACCTCTTCGCCTGGTCTAGCGCTGACATGCCCGGCATAGACGCCGACTTCATCTGCCACAGATTAGCAATACATAAGGAGGAAAAACCAGTCGCCCAGAGAAAGAGGAAGGTCAGCGACGAAAGACGGGAAGCCGTCATCGTCGAAACACAAAAGTTGCTCAACGTCGGCTTCATCCGTGAAGTCAGGTACACTACATGGTTGGCAAACGTGGTCCTAGTAAAGAAGCACTCGGGAAAGTGGTGTATGTGCGTCGACTATACCGACCTCAACAAAGCATGCCCCAAGGACTCATACCCCTTGCCGAGCATCGACAGGTTAGTCGACAGAGCCTCCGGACATGCCCTCCTCAGCTTCCTTGACGCTTATTCTGGGTACAACCAGATAATGATGTACCCGCCTGATGAAGTGCACACGTCCTTCATCACTGACCACGCCAACTACTGTTACCGGGTGATGCCCTTCGGCCTCAAAAATGCGGGAGCAGCATACCAGCGACTGATGGACAAAGTATTCCACCACCAAATTGGGCGAAACATGGAAGTTTATGTGGACGACTTGGTGGTTAAAACCATCTCAGCAACGGACCACGCCTCCGACCTCGCCGAGGTGTTCGCCCAGATCAGGAAGCACAACATGCGCCTCAACCCAGAGAAGTGTGTCTTCGGCGTCCAGGGGGGTAAGTTCCTCGGCTTCATGATCACCAACAGAGGAATCGAGGCCAACCCCGAGAAGTGCAAAGCCATCATACAAATGCAAAGCCCACAAACGGTAAAAGAGGTTCAATGCCTGTCCGGACGGCTAGTCTCGCTATCCCGCTTCATCCCCAAACTTGCGGAGAAAGCAGGGCCAATATTTACCCTGCTAAAGAAGCCAAAAAACTTCCTTTGGACATATCAGTGCGAAGAAGCTTTCCAAAGCTTCAAAAACTTCCTCACAACTCTGCCAGTCTTACAGAGGCCAGATCACAATACCGACCTCCTTCTCTACCTGGCGGTGGCAGAAAACGCCATCAGCGCCGTCATCGTACAAGAACACCAAAAGACACAGACGCCTATCTACTTCATCAGTCGAGTCCTCCAAGACGCGGAAAGAAGATACCAGATGATTGAGAAGCTGGCGTTGGCATTGGTCACCGCAGCCCGGCGACTCCGACCCTACTTCCAGAGCCACCAGGTTGTAGTCAAAACTGACTACCCCATCAAACAAATTCTACGAAAACCTAAGCTCGCCAGACGTATGATTGCCTGGTCGATAGAACTGTCCGAGTTCGGCATCCAGTACAAAAGTCGTGGACCCCTGAAAGCCTAGTGCTTAGCCGATTTCGTAGCCGAGCTCACGCCAACTACTATTGAGGAATCCCAGGCATGGACCCTACATGTTGACGGGTCCTCCAACTCCAAAGGTGGGGGTGCAGGCATCATTCTGGAAGGGCCAAACCAAGTCACCCTGGAGCAATCCCTCAAGTTCGGCTTCAAAGTAACCAATAACCAGGCAGAGTACGAGGCGCTCCTCGCCGGACTAAGGTTAGCCCACGATCTCGGAGCTCGAAGGGTGAACTGCAACAGCGACTCAAAACTCATGGTGGAACAGCTCAGTGGGACATACCAGGCAAAAGACACCCTTCTACAACAGTACTTCCACACCGCATCCCAACAGATCTCGTCTTTCGACGAATTCTCCATAAAACATGTACCTCGAGAACAAAACGCCAGAGCAGACCTCCTATCAAAACTCGCCAGCACCAAAAGGCGCGGTCAACACCGAACCATCATCCAGGAAACCCTGCACTCACCTAGCCTGGATGACAAAATCGTCAACGTCAACGATAGTGAAGAACTGGGATGGATGGAAGATATCTGGAACTACCTGAAAGAGGGCACCCTGCCCAAAGACAAAGACGAAGCACGAAAGGTGAGAATGAGATCAGCCAAATTCATCATCATCGATGATGAATTATTCAAACTTGGGATTTCCACTCCACTGCTCAAATGCCTGACCACGTCTCAAGCAACCTACGTCGTCAAGGAAATCCATCAGGGGATATGCGGAATGCACTCCGGAGCACGCTCAATGGCAGCCAGGGTACTCCGAGTTGGATACTACTGGCCCATTCTGAAGTCGGACTGCCAAAACTACATCCAGAAGTGCAAGGAGTGCCAACAATTTGGCAACGCGCACCGACAACCCCCCGAGGCCCTTCACCACATGATATCAGCATGGCCTTTCTCCCAATGGGGAATGGACATCCTCGGGCCTTTCCCCCCCGCGAAGGGTCAACTAAAATTCCTCCTAGTGGCAATCGACTATTTCACCAAGTGGATTGAGGCATGCCCACTCGCCAAAATCACCACTGAGAACGTGCGGAAATTCACATGGAAAAACATTGTTTGCAGATTCGGGATTTCCCACACCATCGTCACCGACAATGGGCGACAGTTCATCGCAGAAGAATTCGAGGACTTCCTCCGAGAGCTCGGAATCAAGCACTTCCCGACCTCGGTGGAACACCCCCAAACCAACGGCCAGGCCAAAGCAGCCAACAAGGTCATCCTCCGAGAACTCAAAAAATGGCTGGGGAACGCAAAAGGGCAGTGGCCCGACATACTTCCCAGCATCCTTTGGGCATATCACTGCACCCCCCAGTCAACCATGCAAGAAACACCTTACAGGCTAACTTACGGGGCCGACGCAATGATCCCAGTCGAAGTCGGACAAACGTCCCACCGACGCCAAGTCTTCAACAGCGAGAAAAACACCCACGAACTGGCAACCGACCTCGACTTGTTGGACGAGCTCAGAGACGAAGCCCAAATTCATGAAGAGGCCTGCAAACTCCGAGCTTCCCGAAGATACAATTCCCGGGTGAGACCCCGCTCTTTCCGAACAGGCGACCTGGTATGGCAACTACTGGGAGAAGCACGAAAAGACGTGTCGGATGGGAAGCTTGCACCCACTTGGGGCGGCCCGTTCCGAGTTGCAGAAAACCTGGAAAACGGAGCCTACCGATTAGAGGAGCTCAGCGGAAAGCCCGTACCGCGAACTTGGAATGCCACCCACCTCTAATTTTACTTCAGTTAAGTCTTGTAGAAATAAACGGTGCACTCTTTTCCCATCTCAGGAAGAACATACTGGCTGAGAGGGTTTTTAACGAGGCACACAGTTTTTGTCAATAAAATGACTCACTCCTTTTTACTCGCACTCTCTTACTTTCATAACCTCATCACGTCCATTAGAGGTCGAGAACGAACCTCATTACGTTTATTAGAGGTCAAAAATGAACCTCATTACGTCCATTAGAGGTCGAGAACGAACCTCGTTACGTTCATTAGAGGTCAAAAACGAACCTCATTACGCCCATTAGAGGTCAAGAACGAACCTCATTACGTTTATTAGAGGTCGAAAACGAACCTCACTACGTCCATTAGAGGTCGAGAACGAACCTCGTTACGTTCATTAGAGGTCGAAAACGAACCTCATTACGCCCATCAGAGGTCGAGAACGAACCTCATTACGTTTATCAGAGGTCGAAAACGAACCTCATTACGTCCATTAGAGGTCGAGAACGAACCTCATTACGTTTATTAGAGGTCGAAAACGAACCTCGTTACGTCTATTAGAGGGCTACAACGAACCTCGTGACACTCATTAGAGGTCGATAACGAACCTCGTCGCAGTTATTAAAAGTCAAAAATAAACCTGACCATGATTACTAGAAGCCGGGTACAAACCCCGACACGCTCACCCGAGGTTGAATTCCAACCCCGACATTACGAAAGACAAGCCCGAACTCTTGAAACACGCCGTCAAACAAAAAGACGACTTCGAGTCTCGGCACAACAAATTCAAGGTAAAATACCATCACCTACGCAAAAAAAAAAAAAAAAAAAAACCAAAACCAAAACCAAAACCAAAACCAAACACAGGTGCAGAACAAAACTCACATGTACAACAGTCATGATCCATACATAAACACAGATACAAAAGTATATGCACAACAAAATTGTCCTATATAGAGGCATTGTCACTAGAACTCTCCTCGACATCGTCCTCCCGGACTAACCGCCCGAAGCGAACAACCTTTTCCAAATGCATGCCGGAAAAGTTGAACCCCGGCGCGAGGAGCCTAGCCTGCCGAGCAGCCTTGAGGAAGCCCCTCTTGTGTTCCACCACGGCGGAACGTTCAACTTCCTCAAGCCTCCTCTTCAACGCCGCATTCTCGGCCTCGAGAGCCGAAAGACTTGTCCTCTGGGCGGCCACCTCCTCCTCCTTACTACTGAGGACCACCTCGTCGCGAAGACGCTTCTCGATTACGGATACCAGCTCGCCCTTCAAGAAAGCTACCTCCTCCTCCTAGGAGCGAACCTGACTAGCATAACCCTCATTAGTGTGCAGAGCAGACCCCAATGATTCCCGGACCTCGGCAAGATCCCCCCGGGTTGCCTGGAGCTCGGCCCCCTGCATCTTAACCTCAGACAGGGCGGCAGCCAAAACCTTATTCTCCTCCATGACCTGCCACGCACCATTCTCATGCATCAACGCACAGAACAGGGCAGGGTACCAGCAGGGCCCCCACCCACGTCTCCGAGGGCCAAGAACACTTCTGCCGTCATCCCTTTGTGGATGGCATCATGGAGACCCCGCTAACCCGCGGGTGGAAGCCCCTCCACCTTGACCGCTACGACGGCACCACGGACCCCGACGAGCACATAGACTCGTACACAACTCAGGTAAACCTTTACACTAACAGCGACGCTATATTGTGTAGGGTTTTTCCAACCTCACTCAAGGGACCCGCGCTTCATTGGTACACCCAACTACCAGCCGGATCCATCGACAGCTTTGCCACCTTGGTGCGGCGATTCATGGCACAATACGCCACCAGCTGGCCTCACCACACAACCTCGGACGCCTTGGCCAACCTCAGGCAGAACGATGATTAATCTCTGCGAGCTTTCATGGAGCGCTTCTCCAACATCTCGATTTGGATCCAGAATCTAAACCAGGAGGTCGCCCTGCACGCCATGCTCATGGCACTGAAACCCGGATCATTCGTCGACAGCCTATGCCGCGATGCCCCCCGCAACATGGATGAACTGCGTGCCCGTGCCGCCGGCTACATTCAGATGGAAGAGCACTCGGCCTTCCACGACCAAGTTTGCGGGAAGGGCCCCGCAAAACCGGAACAGGGCCACAAAGATAAGGTAAAAGTCAATAATGACAACCAATTCAAGAAGCCGACCAGAGCCAACAGAAGCAGGAGGTATGACTTCTACACTCCCCTAAACGCCCCGAGAGTCCACATCCTGGAAGAAGCCAGTAACAATAACCTACCAGCCCTTCCACCACCCGGCCACACCCCCAACAACGCCGATAAGTCCAAACACTGCTGGTACCACAGGAACTACGGCCACACCACTGACGAGTGCCGCACGCTCCAGGACCTCATCGAAGAACGCATCCAGGCAGGCCACCTCAGCCACTCATCCAACGACAGCCAGGTTCCCGAGGTGGCTCTGGAGGCCGGGGACGCGGGAGAGGCCGCGGGTCAAGAGCTCGCACAGACTTACCCACAGGGTCCCAGCAAAATGCTAATGGCGCGGTACAGGCCAAAATAAGTCAGGAGACAGACTCAGCCCCCTTGCGGGGAATAATCGACACAATCGCAGGCGGCTTCGCTGGAGGAGGCGCCAGCAGCTCGGCCTGGAAAAGACACCTTCGAAACATCAACTGCGCCCACTCCACCGCCTCGATCTCGCATAAGAGCTCGCCACCGATCTCCTTTTCCGATGAGGACTATGCGGGAATCAGCCCTAACCAAGATGACCCCATGGTCATCGTGGTAGAGATCGCCAACTGGGAAGTACAAAAGACACTCATCGACCAAGGGAGCTCGGCCGAAGTCCTGTACTGGCCAACATTCCTCAGGCTCGACGTCCCCCATTCTCTAATCCAGCCACACATAGAGCCCCTAGTTGGCTTTGCCGGCGAACGGGTCCACACCCGCGGATACGTGGACCTGCTGACAACCTTCGGAACACCTCCAAATACAAGGAGGATCATGGTTCGATACCTCCTCGTGGAGGCCAACACCTCTGATGGAGGACCATCCTTGGTACTTCACTTCATGTGAGACCCATCACATGGTTCATGGCTATGGCCAATTTGAGTAGTATAGAATTTATTGCTTTATTCCAATTTTACCCTTGTATTTTGGGGTATTTTAGTCATAGGATTTATTTTCCTTGTATTTCCCATTTTACCCTTGTATTATGGGGTGCCTTAGATGATTAGGGTTTTAATTTTGGGCTAGGGTGTTACATGAGGAGGTGACGCATTTTTTGGTAAGCATTGGACCTATTTTTGGTGTTAGAAAGGCTTAGGCCCAAGTGGAGGGCAAAGGTTGCATGGTCTTATCATGCACCTAGAAATAGCCAATCTAACCCCTTAGATTCCATCCTTGGCCACCAAGTAGCATCTAGGGTTCATTTGGCATTTCATTTGGAGTGCATTTGCCTTGTGAATTTCGACCATGCATTGCTCCAAATGCAACCCTAGATGCCTCCCCTCCTATAAATACCCAACACCCCACCACTTGTAAATACTTTGGAATATATAGATTTTGAGTGAGCTTTTATGCCTCAACATCTCTTCCTTAGTCACTAGGTTAACTTCGGCTAGCCTCCTTCATTCTCCACCCTTGGAGAGTGAAACCCTAGAGTGGCCTCCACCTATACTTGGAGTGAGCCAACCTTGAGTAACCAAACACCATTCACCTAAACACTTCCGCCACCCTAAACCTACTTCACGCCCCTCTTCCTTTTCCCATCATAAGTCACCTTTTGTCTACCCTTTGGTGAGCCTAGATCAAGGGCAAGGTCTCCCCCCTTCACACTCTACATCAATCATGGAAGGAGGAAGCCATCAAGTGGTATCAAGAGCCAAGGTTCATCAAGGGTAAAATCTAGTCCTTCTTGTCTTCTTGTGTGTCTTTTCTATTCGGTCATTTCTCTTGTCATTGTTTTCTTTGTGTGGCCGAATAGTTTTTGGGTTCACACCTTGTTCCTTGTGAGCCTTCCTTGCCATTTTAGGTTTCCATTATTAGGTATTGCCATGCTTTTCATTTTCTTGAGTCTCACATGAACATGAAGAACATGCTATGAACATGCTTTTTGATTTTTGAATCCACCTAAAGTTTTGTCATTTTTGTTTCCTATATTTTGTCTACATAAATTCCATGTATGTGCCAAACACTTTGCATGAAACACATGAACAAAACATGCCATATTGCATTACATAGTGGGCGTGACATATAACTTTCTTTTTAGGAGTCATTCATGCATGCTACCTAGTCCTAGCATGTTCTATGTGATTTTTGATTTCCATGTGTAAACATTTCCTTGCACATGCATAACCGCCCACTCTCCTTGCATTCTCACTTGATTTGGTCATCTTTCTATGCCTAAAGAAACCCTAAAAGAATCTAAGAGGTGTGCTGAAAAATTTTGTGCCAACAACTTGTACTAGATAGTACAAGTCATTTTCCACTCAAAAGATACCCTAAACACCTCTAAAATCACGCCACTTGTCTTCATCTCTTCTCCTAAAATTTGACCTAATTTTCACCACCCACAAGTGCAAAACCTAAGCAACAATGGGCTGAACATTAAAGAAAAGAAATTGGACCCAAGAAGCCTAAAAGAAATTGACGTGAAAAATAGAACAAAAGAAGAAAAAGTATCAAAAAAAAATTGGACCAAAAAGGACTTGTTGCTAGACTTGTGGACTTGGACCCTTTACCTAAGCATTTGGAGTTGGACTTGTGACATTTTTGGACCATTTTTGAGACCCTAATATTGGCTGGACCGAATCTTTAAAAGACTTAATCAAGTGAGCTTAAACACTAATCTATTCTAGTGCCTTTCTAGGTTTAATCTTTTGTGTGCTTCCTTCTTTTGATTGAGTCTTATTTTTAGTTTGTCTTTCTTTGGCCTCTTTTGTTTTGTCTCCATCAATTCTCTTTGAGTTTAGCCTTCCTAATTGTGCCTTTTCAGTTTTATCTTTTTGGACTCTTGCTCTTGGGTTGGTTTCATTTTACTTGTAGGTAAAGGACTTCTCCTAGCAAACTAGCACACCTTTGGTGGATTTGAGTGGAGGAGTGAACCGAATCCAAACCTAGCCTTTGGAGGGATTTCACTACACTAAAAGGAGTGATCAAACACTTGGAGAGGACTAACAAGTTTGCTCTTTGTGAAGGAACCCAAGTGGAGGAGTTTGAAGACCTAAATTTTTTGTTCATCATAATTTTGCTTAATTTTCTTCTTCTCGGCCTAGTGTGTTTTTTGGGCCTTGGTTTCATTCTTTTTGGTTTGTAATTTGGCCAATCTTAAACCTCTTCATTTTGGTTTAGCTTCGTGTAGTTTGAAGGTGATTTGAAAACCTTCACCTAGGACCTCGACTAGAATATGTTTTAAGTGCTTTCCTTTTGCATGTTTTATAGTTTTGGTAGTATAATTGCTTAGGCTTTTATCTTTGTCTCCAAATCCGTTTAGAAGGCTTGCTTTTGCCTACTAGGGGTAACGTGCACACACACACTTTATTATTGTGCCAAATTGTTTTGTAAGAAAAGTAGAAAAGGCTTAGTGATTTTTACTTGATAGGGCTTGGTTATTAAGTGATTCTTTGTAGTCCACCTCCCCTTGAAAGTTCACTTTGTACACTTAGGCCTTTTCCTACCTATCTTGCACCTTGAAAACCTTTTGTGAAAACTCTTTTATCACTCACTCTTTGTGAAAACCTTTTCAAACCTTTTTGAAAACAATTTGTGAAAACCTTTTCTTGATCAAAGATGAGTGATCATTCTAGTGTCCATGGTCATAATTCTCGTAGTACTAGGTCTAGTGTTAGGGATGAACTTAGGGAATTGAAAGAGTACCTAAGAAAAAAAGAAGAGGAAAATATAAAAAGAGAAGAAGAATTGAGAAGAAAAGAAAAAGAGTTTGAAAGAAATAATGAAGAAATAAAAAGATTGCTTGCTAGGCTAGTTGTGGGAGGAGAGGCTAGTGGTTCAAGACCAAGAGTCACTTCTCCCCAACCCTCAAGAGGAAAGGGGCATATGCATGCAAGTGTTCATAAGGAGGAAGGGCATCATACCCAACCTCCAAGTGATATCTTCTTTAGTAGTCATCACAATGATGATTACTATCAAAGACCCCCAAGGTATCATAGAAATAGGGAGTCTTCCAATAAGGAACCTAACATCACTCTTCCCCCATTTCATGGCAAAGATAATGTTGAAAGTTATTTAGATTGGGAAATGAAAGTTGAACAACTTTTCTCTTGCCATGGAATAAGTGAAGATAGGAAGGTTTCTTTAGCAACCCTTAGCTTCCAAGGGCATGCTATGTATTGGTGGACCTCCTTAGAAAAAGAAAGGAGAATAAATCATGAGCCCCCAATCCAATATTGGAATGAGCTCCGTAGTGCCTTAAGAAGGAGGCATATTCCTCCATACTATGACCGAGAGCTTATGGACAAGCTACAAAGATTGAAACAAGGGTCCTCTAGTGTGGAAGAATATAGGCAATCTGTGGAGTTGCTAATGATGAGGGCTGGGATTAGGGAGGAAGAGAGGACCACAATCTCTAGATTTCAAAGTGGTCTTAATCTTGAGATAAGAGACAAAGTTGAACTTCTACCTTATAGGGATTTGAATGAACTTGTTCAACTTTGCTCGAGAGTGGAGCATCAACTTACAAGAAAACCTTTTCGAAAAGACTCCACTCCCTCTTATTCCAAGAGTTTTAAGAAGGAGGTCCACTCTTCCCTACCTTATCCCAAAGAAGAAAAAGAAAAAGAAAAAGAAAAAGAAAATTCATCTTTTAAAGCACCTTCCAAAGAGTCTAAGTCAAGTGAAATCAAGTGCTTTAAGTGTCTTGGAAGAGGACATATTGCTTCTCAATGTCCTACAAAGAAAACCATGGTTTTAAAAGCCCAAGATCACTATAGTAGCCTTGATGAAGCTACTTCATCTTCCTCTAGTAGTGAAGAAGAAGCCATAGACTCCGAGGAAGAAATTTTACCTTGTGAAGGAGACTTACTATTGGTTAGAAGGCTTCTTAACAATCAACCTAGTGACATTGAACAATCTCAAAGAGAGAACTTGTTCAAACAAAATGCAAAATTCTAGAAAATACTTGTTCTCTCATTGTAGATAGTGGGTCAACTTCAAATTGTTGTAGTACTAGATTGGTTGATAAGTTAGCCTTGACTACAAAACCTCATCCTAAACCTTATAGAATGCAATGGATCAATGAGGAGAGAGGTGTTGTAGTTAACCAACAAGTAAGCATACCAATCTCTATTGGCAACTATAAAGAAGATATTTTGTGTGACATAGTGCCATTAGAGGTTAGTCATGTCTTGCTTGGGAGGCCATGGCAATTTGACAAGCACATAATCCATGATGGCCTCACCAATAAAATAAGTTTCCAACACTTAGGTAAGAAGTTTGTGTGGTGCCCTCTATCACCCTCTCAAGTGAATGAGGACCAACTCAAACTAAAGGCTAAGAAAGATGATGAAGAGAAAAGCAAAAACAAAAACAAAAAGAAAAGAAAAGAAAAAAAGAATTTTTCCTTTGAAGACAAAGGGCTAGGTTCAAAAGAACCTTAACCCTTGTGCCATCCTCCTTCTTTTGGTGCCAAAGAAAGATGGCAATGGAGGATGAGCACCTTTTTAAAAGCCATCATTGCATAAAAGGCACCCAATCCCTAAGATAGATGATTTGGTGAATGAATTGCATGGGGCCAATAATTTAAATGGTGATGCCTCTTTGGCTCTCTCCTTTCCCTAGCACTTTCATTCAACAAATTGTGTACTTAAGGATTGCATCGCTAAAGTTTTAGTATTTTTTACTTCCCTAATTGTGGTTTCACATCTTTTGAAGGATCAATGAAATGGAAGAGCTTAAAGATTTAAGGCCAAATCCTTCTCAAGAAGGAGGGTATGATGGAGGACCATCCTTGGTACTTCACTTCATGTGAGACCCATCACATGGTTCATGGCTATGGCCAATTTGAGTAGTATAGAATTTATTGCTTTATTCCAATTTTACCCTTGTATTTTGGGGTATTTTAGTCATAGGATTTATTTTCCTTGTATTTCCCATTTTACCCTTGTATTATGGGGTGCCTTAGATGATTAGGGTTTTAATTTTGGGCTAGGGTGTTACATGAGGAGGTGACGTATTTTTTGGTGAGCATTGGACCTATTTTTGGTGTTAGAAAGGCTTAGGCCCAAGTGGAGGGCAAAGGTTGCATGGTCTTATCATGCACCTAGAAATAGCCAATCTAACCCCTTAGATTCCATCCTTGGCCACCAAGTAGCATCTAGGGTTCATTTGGCATTTCATTTGAAGTGCATTTGCCTTGTGAATTTCGGACATGCATTGCTCCAAATGCAACCCTAGATGCCTCCCCTCCTATAAATACCCAACACCCCACCACTTGTAAATACTTTGGAATATATAGATTTTGAGTGAGCTTTTATGCCTCAACATCTCTTCCTTAGTCACTAGGTTAACTTCGGCTAGCCTCCTTCATTCTCCACCCTTGGAGAGTGAAACCCTAGAGTGGCCTCCACCTATACTTGGAGTGAGCCAACCTTGAGTAACCAAACACCATTCACCTAAACACTTCTGCCACCCTAAACCTACTTCACGCCCCTCTTCCTTTTCCCATCATAAGTCACCTTTTGTCTACCCTTTGGTGAGCCTAGATCAAGGGCAAGGTCTCCCCCCTTCACACTCTACATCAATCATGGAAGGAGGAAGCCATCAACCTCCTACAACATCATCATCGGGAGGCCGACCCTAAACCACCTCGGTGCGGTGGTATCCACTCCGCGCCTCACCATGAAGTTCCCAGGGAATGACGAAAAGATTATCTCC
Organism: Cajanus cajan; assembly: GCF_000230855.2. Lineage (NCBI taxonomy): Eukaryota > Viridiplantae > Streptophyta > Magnoliopsida > Fabales > Fabaceae > Cajanus > Cajanus cajan. Next base: position 26,399,425 of record NC_138526.1, read on the forward strand.
GTCAGAGCAAACCAGAAGACAGCTCGGCAATGCTACGCCGAAAGCCTGAGGATCTCCTCATCCGGCAAGGAAAGCAAGGGGAGTCCCTCCACCGCTCCCCATTAGATTCCGTTCCCCCATTAGTACAAACGAAACCGTGCACTCTTTTCCCGCCTCAGTCCCAAACTGAGAGGGATTTTAACGAGGCACGCAGAATCATTTAATAACATTCTCCATTTTGCTCACTTATTGCTTTCTTAACTACTGCTTTCTTACATACTGTAAAAATCGAAATTGAACCACCCTCATTCGCGTAAATCTGAGGTCGAGCACGAACCCCGGTATTCTCGTTGAAGGTCGAGTACGAACCTTAATCCAATCATTCGCGTAAATCCGAGGTCAAGCATGAACCCCGGTATTCTCTTTGAAGGTCAAGTACGAACCTTAATCCAATCATTCGCGCAAATCCGAGGTCGAGCACGAACCCCGGTATTCTCGTTGAAGGTAGAGTACGAACCTTAATCCAATCATTCGCGCAAATCTGAGGTCGAGCACGAACCCCGGTATTCTCGTTAAAGGTCGAGTACGAACCTTAACTCAATCATTCGCGTAAATCCAAGGTCGAGTACGAACCTTAATCGAATCATTCGCGTAAATCCGAGGTCGAGCACGAACCCCGGTATTCTCGTTGAAGGTCAAGTACGAACCTTAATCCAATCATTCGCGCAAATCCGAGGTCGAGCACGAACCCCGGTGTCGCCACCGGCCCGAAACGGGCTTTCGGCATTCGCGAAGGATGGTTGGACTCGTTTATTTGTTTAAAAATATGGATTGCTAGAATGACGTATTCTCAAACTGAGACCTTGTCAAACGAGCAATTTTATTAAATGATTCACCAATCCATATTAATCCCAAGCGGGACCCTCCATGGATTAGTGGTTTTCGTAAAAGGAGGGTTCGTGGAGTCGCCACCAATGTTTTACTCAAAACATTGGAAAAAGGGATAAGGCAATTGATTTTATAAATCAACTTTGGCCATTACAACCAGAGTCGGGTAAGGGAGTCGATTACGCGTGGGGAAGGTGTTAGCACCCCACAGCGCCCCTTTCGGGTTCCCTATGACAGATTATTTCTAAAATAATAGCGTAAAATTACTAAATTACCCCTATTTATTATAAGCGATTATAAATTAACTATCTACATGATGACAGTTTAAATATGCACACAGAAAGCAGTAAAAGGATGGATTTAAGAAGAAACCTCTTGAAGCGTGCTTTTATATATTGAGTAAAACTGGGAAGCTTTTTGGCGTTCCCTCGCTCTACAAGCTCGCTCGCTCTCTCCTATAAAATTTTGACTATGGAAATCCGGAGGATTTCCCTTCGACTAGGTTCGAATCTCCAAGCTAAGTGCTCGGAATTCCAGAACTTCGTCGGATCGACTCCCAGAGAGATTCCTAGGGCAGAACACTGCTCAAAAACCCCAGAATACTCAAGGAGGGAGTCAAAACTGAGTGTGAAAGTGTCCAATGACGTCCAATTGACGTCATATTTATAGGGAACAGGCCCAATACGGGCCCTGGAGCCAATACGGCCGTATTGAAATTTTTGAACTTCAATACGGCCGTATTGAGTTCAATACGGCCGTATTGAAATTCAGAAATTTCAATACGGCCGTATTGAGTTCACTGCGGCTGTATTGAAGCTTCAATACGGCCGTATTGATTTCAGTACGGCCGTATTGAAGTTTCAGAAACTTCAATACGGCCGTATTGAGTTCACTGCGGCCGTATTGAAGCTTCAATACGGCCGTATTAAGTTCAGTACGGCCGTATTGGGCTTCATTCCCTCCACTTTCTTATTTTGAGCTATTCTAAGACCTCTAGACCTACAGAGAACCCTCCTAGGGCCTTCCAGGAGTCCTTCTGGCTGATCTTTCTTCAGTCTTCGAGAGTCTTCAAGCTTTATTTCCGACCCGGGCAATTTTAGGGGTCTACAGCTGCCCCCCCTTTACTTAGTCAAACGGTCTTTTGGTGTACCGATTGACAAGTAAAGGAGTTGACCCAATTGTCCGGGTAATGTGCCATCCTTCCGACTTGTAGTGTCTTCAGGTGGGAAAATTGTTGAGTAGCCTCTCCAGGTTGGTGCATACCTCCGCGCTTCTAGTCACTTTGGTAGCGTGAGTCTTGCCCTCTCCAGGGTGAGTTTTCCCTCTCCAGGGTGAGTATTAGTCGTCGCCTCTCCAGGCTCGTGCGTGAGTCTTGCCCTCTCCAGGGTGAGTTTGCCCTCTCCAGGGTGAGTTTGCCCTCTCCGGGGTGAGTATTAGTCGTCGCCTCTCCAGACTTGTGCGTGAGTCTTGCCCTCTCCAGGGTGAGTTTGCCCTCTCCAGGGTGAGTTTGCCCTCTCCGGGGTGAGTATTAGTCGTCGCCTCTCCAGACTTGTGCGTGAGTCTTGCCCTCTCCAGGGTGAGTTTGCCCTCTCCAGGGTGAGTTTGCCCTCTCCGGGGTGAGTATTAGTCGTCGCCTCTCCAGACTTGTGCGTGAGTCTTGCCCTCTCCAGGGTGAGTTTGCCCTCTCCAGGGTGAGTTTGCCCTCTCCGGGGTGAGTATTAGTCGTCGCCTCTCCAGACTTGTGCGTGAGTCTTGCCCTCTCCAGGGTGAGTTTGCCCTCTCCAGGGTCTGCCTCCGTGTTCTTGACGACATTGGCAATGTGAGTTTGCCCTCTCCAGGGATTTGAGATGATTTTTGTCTCCACAGTCCACGATGCTGCTTCGACGGTTTGATTTTGGTGCCACTGAGGGCTGGATAACGCAGGGATCCGTCTAGGGGATGTGCAGTCATTCATAGGTTCCTGTGCCCCAACTTGCATTACATTGTTGGTACCCATTGAGGAATTTCTGTTTCCTTGGGGTGTAGACACAGATGCTCTTCTTGAATTTGAGCGATGCCTTATGTTTGGCTGACGTCCTTTGACGTTGGTGGAGTATCCCGGTTATCTTTATTCGGGTATCTCTTTTGGGTTTTCTGATTTTTGTCGCCTCTGTGTAGGCTGTTATCCGCTGGGGATTCTGTCGTTGATTTTGATTAGCCTCTTCTGTTAGGCGTATCAGCTCGACGTTCAATGATTGGCTAAAAAGCCAAATTCCACTTGGGGAATTGTTATTGATTTTTTTTTTTTTTTTTTTTTGGGTTTTCCTTTTTGAAGGAGTGCCTCTTGTGTAGGCGACTGGGGATTTGAAGTTCAGTGTTCGGCTGAGTGCCAGATTCCTCTTGGGGAATACTTATTGATATTTTTGATTTTTCTCTTTTTGCAGGGATGCCTCTGAGTAGGCGATTGGGGAATGAGGGATCTTATGTATCCCAGAGTATTATTTAGGAAGCCTCTGCAGGCTTAGCCTCACTCAACACTTGAGTTGGAGAGCTATCTTCACTGAGGAAGTGTTAAGTCCTTTGACTTGTATATACTGTTTGGATGATCGCACTTCCATTGGGGATTGCGTCGATTTTGCTTTGATAGCTCTCGCTGGGGATTTTTCCGTGAGTTTGAGCTGAGGTTCCCTCTGGGGAGTATTATTTCTGCGAGCCTCTCCAGGCTCAGTTATTCTGCATACTGTGGAGGATGTGGAGTATTATTTTGGTAAGCCTCTCCAGGCTTAGTTATTCGGTACAAATTGTTTGTTGGATTTTCTATATCCTTGCCTTTTTTATTTTCGGCTTTTTCTGTATTTTGCCTTTTCTTCTGATTTGGCTTTTGCTGTATTTTGCCTTTTTTATGTTTTTGGCTTTTGCTGTACAGAAATTAAAAGTGCTAAAGAAATTAAATTCAGTTATTATGAGAGAGTATTATTTCGGCAAGCCTCTCCAGGCTCAGTTATTTTGTAGGAGTATTATTTCGGCAAGCCTCTCCAGGCTCAATTATTTTGAAGGAGTATTATTTCGACAAGCCTCTCCAGGCTCAATTATTCTGTGGGAGTATTGTTTCGGCAAGCCTCTCCAGGCTCAGTTATTTTGAGAGTATTCTTTCGGCAAGCCTCTCCAGGCTCAGTTATTCTGAGAGTATTCTTTCGGCAAGCCTCTCCAGGCTCAGTTATTCTGAGAGTATTCTTTCGGCAAGCCTCTCCAGGCTCAGTTATTCTGTATGACGCTATTGATTTTCTGAATCTTTGCATTTTGTTTGCTGCTGTCATACACAAGCAATTTTTTCTATTTTTTCTATCTTATGCAATTGCCTCATGATAAGGTCTTTTAAATGTGCAATTAATATGTGTGATGCATGCAATACAATTTTTTATTTTTGTTCATTTATTTAGAAAAGTGAGTGGCTCTCCCTATCCTCTTCTTCTTGGAGGACTTTCTGTCATTGACGCGAGGGAGTATTTTTATGAGCCTTTATGCAGGAGATCTATGGATTTTATAGGAACCCCTCCAATTTTCTTTATTTGACCGATTATTAAGAGAGTTTCGTACAATTTTTGAAACATCAATTTAGAGGCATAATCACATGGTCAAGAGAGAAAAGAAATGAATAGATATTTTATTGATATTCGCAAGTGTTTTTACAGAAAGATATACAGAAGGAAATTTATGAAGAATGGCTGGCCAGGGTAGGCTATATACATTGGGCTTAACAATTATATCTGTAATTGTTGCTCTTTACGTTCCCCTAATTGCTTCGGCCTGAGCCAGGAGTGTAGATGCTGCAAGATGCTTGCTTCTAGAAGATAATCACTTGAATCGCCTTTCGGTTTTCGATTCAAGCGATCGTTGCTTGCTTTGCTTTTACATCTTATTCTTTTGCCCCTAACTTTTGCCTAGGACGTATCCTAGCGGGGATAATTTTGCCTTTGTTTTGCCTAGTACCCTTGTACTGGCGGGCTTTTTGTTTTGCCCTAACTTTTGCCTAGGATGCCCGTTTTGGGTTTTCATCCTAGCGGGCCTATGCAAGCAACGTCTTCAAGCATAGTACTTCTTTACCACGTCAGCGTTGACTGGGTATCGAAGTTCTTCTCCATCCATGTCTATGAGGATTAATGCTCCTTTTGAGAAAGCTCGCTTTGCCACATACGGTCCTTCGTGATTTGGGGCCCACTTTCCGATTTTGTCCTTTTGAGTTGGTAGTAATTTCTTCATTACCAACTCTCCCTCATGGTAGACTCGAGGGTGGACTTTCTTGTCAAGAGCCTTTTTGATCTTCCTCTGATAGGCTTGACCATGGCATATGGCGTTCAGCCGTTTCTCTTGGATAAGGTTCAACCGGTCGTATCGGCTTTGAACCCTTTTTGCCTCGGAAAGTTTTGCTTCCATGATTACCCTTATATAAGGTTTTTCGACTTCGACGTGTAGAATTGCCTCCTGAAGTCCTATAACCATGAAGAGCAAAGGGTAATATCTCGTGTCAGTCTTTAAATGAGACAACCATCTTTTGCACTATTTTCTTGATGTTCTTTTTGGTTGCCTCGACTGCCCCATTCATCTTTGGCCGATATGGGGAAGAGTTGTGGTGTTGGATCTTGAATTCTTGGCTCAGTTCTTCCACCATTTTGTTGTTCAGATTAGATCCATTATCAGTGATGATTTATTTCTCCATGCTTCCACTAGATTATTCCAAAATCTTTTGGGACAAGAGAGAAAAGAAGGAAGGGATATATTTTCAAAAGTTTGTGTTTTAGAGGGGATTATTTTATTTTTGAAAAATGGATTTTGTAAGAATGGATGGCCAAGGTAGGCTTATGTGTTTAGGCTTGCTTGATTAAACACTTATGAAGTTAAGAAAATCTTTGTTTATTGACGTTGTGATTTTGACAACTTGGATAGCTTCTCTTGAACCTTTCTTTTTGAATTCGGTTCATGGTACCATCATGGATTTCTTTTGTTTTTTGATTGTCCTTATTTTTGCCTAAAACACCCTTTTGTGGCGTTTTAGCGGACTTTTGTTTTTATTCATTTTTTGCAACCCTAACTTTTGCCTAGGTCACCCTTTCGTGGGATTCCTAGCGGGTTTTTTGCTCTTATTTTTGCGCAGTCCCTTTTTGGGTTTCCTGCCGAGCTTTTTTTGTTTTTAGGATTTCTTTTTATCCATGATGGCACTTGTCGAGGCCAAGGGGAGGTGCTCCAAGTTGTTACACACATTTCCACATAAAAATGATGTGGGTTTATTATTATTAAGATGATTTTAACCTCATTCATGTTTATTCAAACAGGGTTAAAAAATGTGGTTTAGAATTTTATTATAAGCAAGAAAAGAAGCAATGAGAAAGAATGATTTTATTATAATCATAGTGGAAACATGTGTCCTTATTTCATCACTGATAAGGGTCCCAGTGTTGACCTCTTTTATCTCTCGGCCATGCCCCAAATTCGCAGTCTCCAATTTCTCTTGACGAGTTGGAGTAAGCGAGCTTCTCGTTTTAGCAGTCTTTGCAGATCCGGAGAGATGGTCTCCTCATCACTCTCCAACTCAACCCATTCACTTTTGGATCCCGGTCAGAGCGAACAATTACAGACATAATTATTTTATTGGTTCTGTTTAGGTTTTATTAATGTTAATGGGGAAAGAGAGAAAAGAATAAAAAGAGAATAATGTGTGAAATATGCCTCTTTATTGATATATGTATGTAAAACTGTACAAAAACCCTTATTTACATGAAAAGGTTCTCATGATCTTGGGTACTGATCATGAGTCCCTAAAAGAGAAATATGAAGGGGCCCTATCGTGGCTTGTTCTTCTCTCTACTCCTGCTTTGGTAGAGGATTCTTGCTCACGTCGGGCGCTGTTGAATCAAAAGTGATCCACCCTGCATCGATAAGGTCTTGGACCTTATTTTTGAGAGCTCTACATTTCTCCGTTGAATGCCCCGATGCCCCCGAATGGTATAGACATTTGTCTTGCGGTTTGTACCAATAGGGGTGAGGTGGATCAATCTTCTTTAGTGGAACGTAAGCTAGAAGTTTGGCTTCTACTAGCTTCGGCAGGAGATCGCTGTAGGTGGTCGGAAGTTTATCAAACTTCTTCACAGGGGTGAATTGCGACTTTCCTGACTTCGAAGTGGAAGAAGATGAAGAAATATTTACGGCATTGACTCCTCCCTCCTTCTTCTTCCCGTAGGTCTTCTTGGCTTCAAATGATTGGGAAAGCCCAGCTAGCTTCCCACTTTTCAGCCCTTGTTCCACTCTTTCGCCAATGGTGATGATGTCCGAGAAGAGTGTTGTCGTGTTCCCTATCATCTTGTCATAATAGGGACCGGTCAACGAGTTTATGAATAGGGACACCGTCTCCTTATCCGACAGCGGGGGCTCTATTTGTGCCGCCAACTCCCTCCATCGTTGGGCGTACGCCTTGAAGGATTCATCATTTGTCTTACTCAAGGCTTGAAGATCGGACCTATCGGGTGTTAGGTCGATGTTATATTTATAGCGCTTGAGAAAGGCGTCGGCCAACTGCCTCCATGTGCACACTTGACTTCCATCCAACTGCATATACCAATTGAGTGCGGTGTCAGCCAAGCTCTCTTGGAAGCAATGGATCAAGAGCTTTTCATTGGTAGCATATGCAGCCATTTTTCGGCAATACATGGTGAGATGACTTTTGGGGCAAGTCGATCCCACATATTTTGGGAAATCGGGCACTTTGAATTTGGGAGGGAATTGGATGTCCCTCACCAAGCACATGTCAGCGGCATCTTTGATGTCGAAATCATACCCCTCCATAGCCCTTAGCCGATCCTCGAGGGCGTGGAATTGTTCTTTTGAAACTTCGGGCTCTTTAATCATGATTCCAGCCCCAATAGGTATGGCATGTGGAGGATCTTCTTCATGCTCTTCCTCCTCTCCCTCATGATGGGACCCATGGTCACTGTGATGAGATCCATGAATGTTATGGTGACGCATGAGTTCCAACATTTGCGCCATCTGCTCTTTGAGCTGTGAAAGCTCGGTCGTGAGCTTCTTGTTTTGTTCCTCTAGCGCTTCCATTTTCTTGATTTTCTTTGCGCGTGTGAGGACAGAGAGATGACCAGCCACTTTCTAAAATGAAAGTTTATTCTAATTAGCTTATTTATGATATGAATACACTCTTGATGTGAGCTTGATAATCTTTCATCTTTGAGGCGCTGCCTTTTTAAGATGAAAGTTTATCACCCTCCCTAGGCTATTATCTCTCCACAACGGAGAATCTCAATAGTCACGGGTCTCTTTCACTCACATCGAGAGGGTATTAGTGAACCTATAAATGATGATGAGGATGCATGAGGTATTATTGATAATGATGCCTATGCTCCTTACTTTTATTATATTTTCACACATGATTTTTCCTCTCATGTCATGGTATTTTCATGCATGGGGATTATTCTTTAGACCTTATCACGAGGTTATTTATTAATGCACAAACAATTGCACATAAGCATTTACACAAACAATTCACTCATCCACGAACAGTCACGAGCGAATCACGAGGTAGGGGTCTCCTGCAGAAAAGTGCATATTCAAGGAGGATCTAACTGTTCTCACTTGGTCAAAGGCCCCCAAGGTGCCCCCATTATAGGGACCCAATTCCTCTCATCGTAGGTCGATGGAAAGCTCCAAGGCATCGTCGGACTCAAGTTCATGGTTATCACCTTGAGTGATGTTTTCCGACAACGGTCTACGGGCACCTATAGACCCATTCGACAACCGGCCGTACTAACATCCACTCCCTATGGTTAATCACTCATGCCCCCGGGTATAGAGGGAACTGTTGTGTGCAAAGGTTTGTGTGCAGTTTTTATTTCAAACAATTGCGTAAATTTAAAAATACAACAGTTATTAAAGCCAAATAGATAAACATGTTATCATACAAGCAAGGGGTAATAAAGTAATTTTTAACTATTATTTGTTAAAATAATCTGTCACTAAATGGGACTGACTCTCGAAGCTTCCCCAGTGGAGTCGCCATCTGTCGCCACCGGCCCGAAACGGGCTTTCGGCATTCGCGAAGGATGGTTGGACTCGTTTATTTGTTTAAAAATATGGATTGCTAGAATGACGTATTCTCAAACTGAGACCTTGTCAAACGAGCAATTTTATTAAATGATTCACCAATCCATATTAATCCCAAGCGGGACCCTCCATGGATTAGTGGTTTTCGTAAAAGGAGGGTTCGTGGAGTCGCCACCAATGTTTTACTCAAAACATTGGAAAAAGGGATAAGGCAATTGATTTTATAAATCAACTTTGGCCATTACAACCAGAGTCGGGTAAGGGAGTCGATTACGCGTGGGGAAGGTGTTAGCACCCCACAGCGCCCCTTTCGGGTTCCCTATGACAGATTATTTCTAAAATAATAGCGTAAAATTACTAAATTACCCCTATTTATTATAAGCGATTATAAATTAACTATCTACATGATGACAGTTTAAATATGCACACAGAAAGCAGTAAAAGGATGGATTTAAGAAGAAACCTCTTGAAGCGTGCTTTTATATATTGAGTAAAACTGGGAAGCTTTTTGGCGTTCCCTCGCTCTACAAGCTCGCTCGCTCTCTCCTATAAAATTTTGACTATGGAAATCCGGAGGATTTCCCTTCGACTAGGTTCGAATCTCCAAGCTAAGTGCTCGGAATTCCAGAACTTCGTCGGATCGACTCCCAGAGAGATTCCTAGGGCAGAACACTGCTCAAAAACCCCAGAATACTCAAGGAGGGAGTCAAAACTGAGTGTGAAAGTGTCCAATGACGTCCAATTGACGTCATATTTATAGGGAACAGGCCCAATACGGGCCCTGGAGCCAATACGGCCGTATTGAAATTTTTGAACTTCAATACGGCCGTATTGAGTTCAATACGGCCGTATTGAAATTCAGAAATTTCAATACGGCCGTATTGAGTTCACTGCGGCTGTATTGAAGCTTCAATACGGCCGTATTGATTTCAGTACGGCCGTATTGAAGTTTCAGAAACTTCAATACGGCCGTATTGAGTTCACTGCGGCCGTATTGAAGCTTCAATACGGCCGTATTAAGTTCAGTACGGCCGTATTGGGCTTCATTCCCTCCACTTTCTTATTTTGAGCTATTCTAAGACCTCTAGACCTACAGAGAACCCTCCTAGGGCCTTCCAGGAGTCCTTCTGGCTGATCTTTCTTCAGTCTTGAGAGTCTTCAAGCTTTATTTCCGACCCGGGCAATTTTAGGGGTCTACACCCGGTATTCTTGTTGAAGGTCGAGTACGAACCTTAATCCAATCATTCGCGCAAATCCGAGGTCGAGCACGAACCCCGGTATTCTCGTTAAAGGTCGAGTACGAACCTTAACTCAATCATTCGCGTAAATCCGAGAGAGTTTTTCTTGGTTTCTTGCTTCCTTTCGTCACCCTTCTCCTTTGTGCTTCCGTCGTTGTTTCCGGTGACCCCTTTCTCGTTAGGGTTATTTTCTGAGGAGGAGTACCAGGTACTTCCATTTTATTCGTTTCTTATCTCTTTTTCTCGGAACCTTTCTGGGTGTTCCTCTCTTTTTTTTTATGGCTGGTGGAAGTGGTGCCGGATCTTCTGCGCCTGTCGGGGGCAAGGCGCGTGGCAAGGCGGTGGCCGCCGGAAGGGTCACTGTTGAGAAGAAAGACCCGCCGCCGCCTAGTGGCCCAGAGCCAGGCGTTCATGGTTACGACTGGGTTAAACGCGAGGTGGCTGAGGTTCAGAGCATTTTTCGCTCTTTCCTTGAAGTAAATGCGTTTCGGAGAATGCATAGGGTTTACGATTCTTCCATCTCCCATATGATTCGGCTGGAGCCCTGTCAAGTCGATGAGGGTGTGTACATGGGGAGGTCTACTGATCCCCCAATTTCTATGTGTATCAATGTTTTTTTAGGGATTTGGGTATCTGTCTTCCCTTCACTCAGCTTGAGTGTGATTTTTTGAATTTTATCAACTCGGCTCCTTGCCAATTGCATCCCAATAGTTGGGGTTTTTTGAGGGCTTTTCAGGTCCTGTGTACAGTTTTGGGTATAGAGGTGTCCCTTCGCGTCTTTCTTCATTTTTATCAGTTGAAGATGGGCGCTCCGCCTTACGGTATTCTGTCTTTGAGCGGGAGTAGGGATGGGGTTTTGTTTACTCCCTACTCCCAATCGTATAAAAATTTCAAGTCCGAGTTTTTCCGGGTCGCCCTTGTGGGTGTTGACCCTTTGAAAGATGAGGTGTTCTACTTCGGCGGTTTGTCGAGGTTTCCGTTTTATTGGTGTCCCAAGCCGTCTAGGTTTCACGGTTTGGGGGATCTGAAGGTGACGGCCGCGGAGGCGGCCACCATTAAAAATCTTGCCGCGCTCCCTCGTCCGTTGGATTGCAAGCTTGTTTTGTCGCTTGCAAATTTGCCTTACAGGGAGAGGGGCCTAGAGAGTGAGTATTACGCGTTCTGGTAGGTTATTGGGGCTTTTGTGGTTGCTTCTTATTGATGTGCTTTGCTTTCTTTTCTGCAGGCATTATGGGGAGAAACTTGTGGCGTCAGCTTAAGCATCGCTACAATGTTGCTGAGCTCGAGGTTCCCGAGCCTCCAGAGGAGGATGCCACCCCCCTGAAGACCCACCAGAAGAGGAAAAGGGGGGAGAAGGAAGTCGGAGGGACCTCCGCCCCTTGCGATGCCGAGGAGGCAACTTCGAGGGTTGTGGATGTGGTGGATCTCACCGAGAGTCCTCTGGCTACGAAGGCTTCTCCGGTGGTTATGGGGGAGGTGGCGCAGAGTGTTGGGCCTGCTGCGCGGGACGCCGAGGTAAGTATTCTGTCTATTTACCCGCATTTTCCGTATTAGCTTCGTTTTAGCTTGTTGAGACGGTACGGATTCCCTTGTAGGGCGGGGCTGGCGTTGCCGAGGTGGAGTCCCGGGATGTCGGGCAGGTTGCCCGAGTTGCCAAGGTGGTGAGTATTATCTTTCCCGAACGTTCCCTTTATTTTTTGTTATGTTGTCCGGCTGTCCGACCTGGGTGATTTTTTGTAGGCAGGAAATGTCGCTGAGCCTGGGGTGCAGGCGGGGAATGCTGCTGAGCCTGAGGTGCAGGCTGCCGGGCTGGTCGCCCATGCTGCTAAGGTAAGTTTTGTCTTCTTGTTTCCGTGGTTTCGTATGTCACGTTGTTTATTTTTTGACGTGGGATTTGTTTTTTGCAGGCGGGGCCGGGGGTCCCTAAAGTGGATTCTTTGGGTGCTGAGCAGAGAGCATCGTCCTCTGCCGCGGATTCAGCACCACAGGCAGGCTCGTCGCATGGGCCTGCCCGGACCCAATACCTATCCCATCGTTTTGGGAAGGGGATGGATAAGGTGCGGTTGGATCACGTGAGTGCCTCCGCCGACATGGATTCGTTGTGGAGCGCGGGGGTGACTGCGAAGAGGTTCTTCCCTCAAGAATCGCTGAGCTTCGAGGACTGGGGATTGATTGACAGGGTCGGTCCTGAGGACAGTTTTGATGCTGCCCAGGTCATGCTGCAGTGGGTGATGGGCATAATGAGCCATTGGAAGCCCAAGTGGGCTCAGCAACGAGAAGACCTGGCCAAGCAATAGCAGGAGCTGGCTAAGCAGCAGCAGGAGCTGGCTAAGGTGAGAGGCCGACTCCAGTCGTGGAAAGAGGCGAATAAGATCCTAAGGGAGGATAACAAGGCTCTTAGCGCGGCCCTTGATGAGGCGAAGCGGCGGGAGGCCGAGCTTCAGACTGCGCGTAGTGACCTTGCGCGGGTGCAGAAGTCTCTTGAGATTGCGTTGCGATCTAATAAGACTTATGCTTCTCAGGTGGGGGAGCTGCAGGAGCTCGCCGCTTTCTCCCGGACGCAGGCCCGCTCTCTGGAGGATGAGGTGACGTCCTCCCGTGACCAGGTGCGGACCCTGGAGGATGTTGTGACCTCTCTCAAGGGGGAGTTGGCGGCGGTGACTGAGGAGCGTCTCCGCAGTGAGGCCGTTCTGGGCGGTCGGGAGGACGAGATTGCTGCCCTGAGGGTAGAGCTCGCGGAGCTGGTAGCGGGGAAGGCAGCCGCGGAAGGGCAGCTCGTCGAGGTGGAGTGCTCCGTCGTGGTGGAGCATAAGAGGGGCTTTCAGAAGGCTGCTCGTCAGGCACGGCTTCTTGCTCCCGGGTTCGACTTTTCTTCCATGCATGTGGAGAAGGTGGTCCGCTTTGGGAGGCTAGTTCAGGAGGACGATGTGAACGACAGTTCTAGTGAAAATGCCTCCGCCTAGGCTGTCTTTGTAATTTTTGTTTCCTTTTTCTTTGTTTCATGTGCCGAACTGGTTGTAAATTTGAATTTATATATGTATGTGTTTTTCTTCCTTCGCGGCTGCGTTTGACTTTTCGACCCTTGTGTGTTCTAAGGCATTTGGTGTGCTCTGGACTTGTCTTGTGTTTTACTTGTTTGTTTGTTTTTAGGCCTTCGCTTGGCGTCTGTTGTGTGTTTTTTGTGCATGGTGGTGTCTTTGCCTTGCGTTGGCCGGGTCGGGGTCAGAGATCGACCTCGGCTTTAAGTGAAGCGGGTTGGTGATGGCTCTAGTCTTAGCCTTAGGTGCACTTATGGCTTGTATTCCTTTTGTAAATTTGAGTGGGGCGACTTCATTAAGGTTCGTATCCGACCTTTGACGTGATCGTCAGGGTTCACACTTGATTTCCGCTTTACTTGCTTGAGGTTCGCCTTCGACCTCGTATTTGTGTAAACGGACTTGACCGCTCACGAAGGTTATGAGGTCCGTGCGTGACCTCGGTTTTGGTTTATGCTCGACTTGGGAATGGGGCGTATCGCAACTTGGGCTTGGATTTGAGTGGATGATTCAGTTATGGTTCGAACTCGACCTTAGGTGATGATATTGGGGTTCATATTCGACCCCGGAGTGACATGTTTGAGGTCTGTATCCGACCTCAGATTTTCATGCTTGAGGTTTGTACTTTGACCTCGGTGTGAGGTGAGCGATATAATGAAGGTTCGAATTCGACCTTTAGGTGGGGATATTGAGGCTCGTGCTCGACTCCGGGTTATGTGTTGGGGGTTTGCATTTGTCCTCACTTTGTGGTGAACTGGTTAACGGAGGTTCGACTCCATCCTTTAAGTGGGAATATTGAGGTTCGTACTCGACCTCAAACTCAGGTGGGTGAAAGTGCGGACTCGGCTTTTTACGAAGGCGTCGAGGTTTGTTGTCGACCTCGGCCTCGGGTTCTTCAAGCAAACTGATTTGGTTATGGTTCGGACTCGACCTTAGGTAAGAATACTGAGGTTCATACTCGACCCCGATTTTACATGTTTGATTTGACTAGGGTTTGTGAGCGATTGGATTAAGGTTCGCATTCGTCCTTGAATGGGAATACCGGGGTTCGTATTGGACCTCGGATTTGCATGTTCGGACTTTTTACGAAGACGTCGAGGTTTGTACTTGGTCCTTAACGAGAGTGTCGGGGTTCATGTCTGACCTCGGGTTAACGTGTTTGATTTAAGGTTCATATTCGACCTTCAACGAGAATACCGGGGTTCGTGCTCGACCTCGGATTTGTGCGAATGGTTGGCTTAAGGTTCGTACTCGACCTTCAACAAGAATACCGGGGTTCGTGCTCGACCTCGGATTTGCGCGAATGGTTGGATTAAGGTTCGTACTCGACCTCGAATTTGCGCGAATGATTGGATTAAGGTTCGTACTCGGCCTTCAATGAGAATACTGGGGTTCGTGCTCGACCTCGGATTTGCGCGAATGATTGGATTAAGGTTCGTACTCGACCTTCAACGAGAATACCGGGGTTCGTGCTCGACCTCGGATTTGCGCAAATGATTGGATTAAGGTTCGTACTCGACCTTCAACGAGAATACTGGGGTCCGTGCTCGACCTCAGATTTACGCGAATGATTGAGTTAAGGTTTGTACTCGACCTTTAACGAGAATACCGGGGTTCGTGCTTGACCTCAGATTTGCGCGAATGATTGGATTAAGGTTCGTACTCGACCTTCAACGAGAATACCGGGGTTCGTGCTCGACCTCGGATTTACGCGAATGATTGGATTAAGGTTCGTACTCGACCTTCAACGAGAATACCGGGGTTCGTGCTCGACCTCGGATTTACGCGAATGAGGGTGGTTCAATTTTGATTTTTACAGTAGGTAAGAAAGCAGTAGTTAAGAAAGCAATAGGTGAGCAAAATGGAGAATGTTATTAAATGATTCTGCGTGCCTCGTTAAAAACCCTCTCAGTTTGGGACTGAGGCGGGAAAAGAGTGCACGGTTTCGTTTGTACTAATGGGGGAACGGAATCTAATGGGGAGCGGTGGAGGGACCCCCCTTGCTTTCCTTGCCGGATGAGGAGATCCTCAGGCTTTCGGCGTAACATTGCCGAGCTGTCTTCTGGTTTGCTCTGACGGAGATAATCTTTCCGTCATTCCCTGGGAACTTCATGGTGAGGTGCGGAGTGGATACCACCGCACCGAGGTGGTTTAGGGTCGGCCTCCCGATGATGATGTTGTAGGAGGTGTTGGCCTCCACGAGGAGGTATCGAACCATGATCCTCCTTGTATCCGGAGGTGTTCCGAAGGTTGTCAGCAGGTCCACGTATCCACAGGTGTGGACCCGTTTGCCGGCAAAGCCAACTAGGGGCTCTGTGTGTGGCTGGATTAGAGAATGGGGGACGTCGAGCCTGAGGAATGTTGGCCAGTACAGGACGTCGGCCGAGCTCCCTTGGTCGATGAGTGTCTTTTGTACTTCCCAATTGGCGATCTCTACCACAATGACCATGGGGTCATCTTGGTTAGGGCTGATTCCCACATAGTCCTCATCCGAAAAGGAGATCGGTGGCGAGCTCTTGTGCGAGATCGAGGCGGTGGAGTGGGCGTAGTTGATGCTTCGAAGGTGTCTTTTCCGGGCCGAGCTGCTAGCGCCTCCTCCAGCGAAGCCGCCTGCGATTGTGTTGATTATTCCCCGCAAGGGGGCTGAGTCTGTCTCCTGACTTATTTCGGCCTGTACCGCGCCATTAGCATTTTACTGGGACCCTGTGGGTAAGTCTGTGCGAGCTCCTGACCCGCGGCCTCTCCCGCGTCCCCGGCCTCCAGAGCCACCTCAGGAACCTGGCTGTCGCTGGATGTAGTGGCCGAGGTGGCCTGCCTGGATGAGTTCTTCGATGCAATCCCGGAGCGTGCAACACTCGTCAGTGGTGTGGCCGTAGTTCCTGTGGTACCGGCAGTGTTTGGACTTATCGGCGCTGTTGGGGGTGTGGCCGGGTGGTGGAAGGGCTAGTAGGTTATTGTTACTAGCTTCTTCCAGGATGTGGACTCTCGGGGCGTTTAGGGGAGTGTAGAAGTCATACCTCCCGCTTCTGTTGGCTCTGGCCGGCTTCTTGAATTGGCTGTCATTATTGACTTTTACCTTATCTTTGTGGCCCTGTTCCGGTTTTGCGGGGCCCTTCTCGCGAACTTGGTTGCGAAAGGCCGAGTGCTCTTCCATCTGAATGTAGCCGGCGGCGCGGGCACGCAATTCATCCATGTCGTGGGGGGCGCCGCGGCATAGGCTGTCGACGAATGATCTGGGTTTCAGTGCCATGAGCATTGCGTGTAGGGCGACCTTTGGGTTTAGATTTCGGATCCGAACCGAGATGTTGGAGAAGCGCTCCATGAAAGCTCGCAGAGATTCATCGTCGTTCTGCCTGAGGTTGGCCAAGGCGGCCGAGGTTGTGTGGTGAGGCCGGCTGGTGGCGTATTGTGCCATGAATCGCCGCACCAAGGTGGCAAAGCTGTCGATGGATCCGGCTGGTAGTTGGGTGTACCAATGAAGCGCGGGTCCCTTGAGTGAGGTTGGAAAAACCCTACACAATATAGCGTCGCTGTTAGTGTAAAGGTTTACCTGAGTTGTGTACGAGTCTATGTGCTCGTCGGGGTCCGTGGTGCCGTCGTAGCGGTCAAGGTGGAGGGGCTTCCACCCGCGGTGTAGCGGGGTCTCCATGATGCCATCCACAAAGGGATGACGGCAGAAGGGTTCTTGGCCCTCGGAGACGTGGGTGGGGGCCATGCTGGTACCCTGCCCTGTTCTGTGCGTTATGCATGAGACTGGTGCGTGGCAGGTCGTGAAGTCGGTGCCTTAGTCGTCGCTCGGGATTGGGAGGCTGAATATGTCTCCTCCTCATGATTGTCACTGTCGTGCGGAGGTTGATTGGAGTGATGTCGAGGGAGCTGGGCGCGGATGCACTCATTCTCAGCGCGTAACGCTGCGAGGTCTGCTTATGATGGAATCATGCCTAGGAAGGCAAGAGGTGACATATTGAAGGAGCCAAGAGGAGTTGGCTAGACATGAAGGTTTGGGCCAGTCAGGGCCCAATGGGCCTGATGGGCCTGGGAAGGCCCAAGTTGAACTTTTCATGGGCCATATTTTGTTATAGCTATTTTCATATGTTTTTGTATACATCATGTTAGTATAGGTATCATATATTTTGGTCTTGTATTTTGGACCACATAGAGTAGCATTTTAGGTTTTAGGCTAGTTGGGCCTAGTTTTGGGCTTCATGGGCCTTTGGGCTTTTGCTACTCAATATTGGGCTCATTTTCATTCTTGTAATTTTTCCTTTCCATTGTAATTGTTGGACCAATGTAATTAGGTCATTAGAATAGGAAAATACAAGGAATACTAAAGTATGCTAATTAGGTTAAATTAGGTTTAATTTGGA
Organism: Cajanus cajan; assembly: GCF_000230855.2. Taxonomy (NCBI): domain Eukaryota; kingdom Viridiplantae; phylum Streptophyta; class Magnoliopsida; order Fabales; family Fabaceae; genus Cajanus; species Cajanus cajan. Next base: position 26,417,014 of record NC_138526.1, read on the forward strand.
AGTCATTTAAGTTACATTTGAGTCACATGTTTAGCACCTTGGGTGGCTGAACATGTGCCACTCAAATTAACCCTAAATGACTCTCAAATCACACCTAAATGCACCTTGGTACCTAAATTTTCGGACTTACACATGTGCACCAAAGTTTGAATTCAAATTTCAAATTTGAATTCAAACTTTAGGCGCCATTTTGTGAACCTTAAGCTTAGGCGCCTAAGTGTCATAATTTCGGTGCATACTTAAGCCAATTCCTTCTCACTTTGTATTCACTTTGAATGATTAATGAAATTTGTGAGCCATAGTGCCGAGTTTCTCTCTCAAAGTCTCCTTGAGTTCAACTTCAAAAACCTTAGGAATTCACCTAGAATCCTTCTCTTTGAAGTGTGCTCTCCATTGATGCTTGAGCTTGGATGCTTCCATCCAAGTCTAGACCTCATTCCACTCGTGTTCCATCATCATTCCAGAGTTCTCCATCTTCGGATTCAAGCTCCTTGAAGAAGATCCAAGCCTAGGTGAAGAATAGGAGAAGAACAACATTCACTCCTCCTATCTTCTCCATCAGCTTCATTAGTGGTTCGCATTGCTGCGAGGTCATTCTCATGCTGGGCACGCATGTTCTGGAGGTGGCGTCGTGCTGTTGTCGCATCTGCTCGACTTGGTCGATCAGCCGCCTTAGGGTTGCAGCGTCGCTGTCCATGGTAGTTGAGTGGCTTGCGTCGTCTGCTGCTCGTCTGATGTGGCTTCTAGTAGAAACCATGCAGGTGGCTGATAAGAGTTGTCTTGATCGGCCCCACGGTGGGCGCCAAATGTTCTTACCGGAATTTGACCGTAGGGGTGATCCGTCCAGTAAGATCGATGAGCCTCCTTTGCTTGATGTATTGGTGCTCCAAGATGGGGGAGGTACCTGCAAAAGAGACTCCGATGCCAAAGTTAGGGTTTGCATGAATAATAGTCTCATATATATAATGTACGTACCTTAGGGTGGTTTAGGTTTGCCTTGGGCCTTGGGCCTGAGATAAGATATGTTATAGTATAATATATTGCAATATGATATGATATAGTTGAAGGGCGGATCTGGTCTGGGGCGAGATCCTTGGGTTCGGGTGTGATTTGCTCAAATACCGGGCTGATGTCGCGCAGCGCGTGCCCGGGGTTGTTTTGTATTGCTAATCCGGGCTCAGAGCCCGAGTGTGAAGTACGGTTAGTATAGTATTCATTTGAGAACTCATAGGATTTTAAAAGACTTTTTTTGAGTAAAAAAGTCCATTGGTATTCAATTAGGATTTTATGACACTTAAAAACAATCCAGTGGTATTCAATATGGATTTTCAAGATTTTTTAAAGAGTCCATTAAAATCCATTAGTATTCATTTGAGATTTTTTACAACTTAAAAACAATCCATTGGTATTAAAAAATATAAGGATTTTAAAAGATTGTTGTGTTAGAGGAATTTTGAAGGACTTTCTAGTGTTATCTATAAATATCGAATTCATAAAACAATCCCATCGAAACCCATCAAATTTTGGAGGATTGAAGTGACTTTTCAAGTGCTTCAAAAATTTCCAAGTGAGTTTTTCATTTTTTTTTCCTGTGCTTCCATCTTCTCTTTTTTTTTTCTACTAAAAATATTGCACTACTGTTCATTGCTGGTATATAATATTGTAGTATTGTTCCCATTTCATTCCCCTATTTTGTGAAACTCTGATATGTAAATGACAATGTCATTGACTTGCTCTATTTTTCTCTTCGCTCTCTTTAATTGACTTGTTCTATTTTATTCTATTTAGTTGAATTTGTTCCTATAACACAAAAAAAAATGCTTGAAATTTCAAATTTGAAGTGGTAATATTTTTTATAACACACGTCAAGAAAAAGGAAAGGTGAAAGATGAAATTGATATCATGATTTCTACAATATATATATATAATATGAATTTGAGTTAGGGTTTCTGTGAGTAGAATGATATGAAAATGGATCTTAATTGGGGGAAGAACCCTTTCTGCATAAAAATTGCAATTTCTCTCCTTCTCTTGAGTTTGTTACTCTTATCTCTCCTCCTTTTATGACTCAACAATTATTTTATTTTTTTACTATGAATTTTAATTTTAATTTTTATATTATGAAATTAAGATTTTTTATATTTTAAAAAAAGAAAATTAACATAAGACATTGCAATATCTAATTTTTTAAGGCTTAGGGTTTATTCATCCATTAACTTATTTTAAAAAAAAGGAAATATTGTTAAAATATTTGTTAGAGTAATTTACATTTATAAATATTGTTAAAAAATTATCATATAATATATAACTAAAATATTAATATATATATATATATATATATATATATATTCTCTGTATCTAAATACTTCCGTTTATATAAAAAAATTATATATCTAAATATTTTCTCAGTATCGAATATACTAATTTTTTTAATATAAAAAATTATCTTATGTTTCTATATTTCCGTTTTTACATGTTTTTTTTTTATAATGGCTGGGGTATTTGATCCATTTGGATAGTCAACATATATTCGATCATGTATGATTGATGTGCTTCTAAAAATAATAATATAATTTTATTGATTTTATCTCTTATCCATAATTATTTATATAACTAGTTTACGACATATATTGTTCTAGTAATTCAAATGGGAGACTCACAAGGAAATAATAAAGAAAAAGGAAAAGAGAAAGAAAACTATGAAGCTTGGACCAAGGAGGATTCCGATGAATTGTTACAACTGATAGTTGATGCTATAAAATTTGGATTGCGTGATGCTAATAAATCAATTAGCAAACTAAATGTGGAGAGAATCATCCTTCCTCGTCTTAATGCTAAAATTAAATTCCCTAAAATGTATAATCATTACTTGAGTCAAATGAAGTGGTTTAAGAAACAATATAACAATATGTCAATACTTATGCGCAACAACTCTGGCTTTGGGTGGGATCCAATTACAAAGACATTCATCGCTAGTGATGAAGTATAGAAAGAATACTTAAGGTGAGATTACTTCGTAATCTTTTGAATATATTAATAGTTTACAAGTTTAGTGCATTATATTATTTTAAATATATTAATAATGGATTTTTTTTTTCTAGTCTTACAAGTCACAAAAATCTTCGAGAAAAAAGTATTGTTGATTATGAGGATCTTCGTTGTTAGGGGTAAAACCACTAGTGGGCACACTTCCATGTCACTAGACTCTCATGATACTAATGCTACAACTTTTGGAGAAGAAATGTTGATTTTGGGATGGAAAACTTTTCATATGATCTTAACAATGATATATTCATAACACCAGATCACTATGAACCACCTTACCAACCTCCATCACCTCACCCAAGCATTTCACCACCACAACTCCCTTTAAGCTTAGAGGTTCCCACTGAAAAACCAATTAATCGTATGCGGAGTAGGCCCGAGTATAAAGTGAGTTCTAACTCAGTTGGGAACAATAGTCAAGCTAAAGTTCTAGAAAATCTATCTGTTGGCATTGAGATTATAGCCGCCAATTTTGAAAAAATAACTAACTTTTTGGATAAAAGAGAAAGATACCAAGAGGCAAAGGGAAATATTTGGAGTGCCATAAAAGAGATCCCAAATTTGGATGATCGAACTCACTACATGGCGGCTAATTTGCTCAATACTAATGCAAAGAAAGACTTTTTCTTGATGCTATCAATAGAAGAGCGTTCAGATTGGATAAAGTAAAAGCTAGGATGAACAATATTGTTTTGATGTTATTTTGGTTGCACTTGATTTGAGTATTTTCTTTATAATTTGGTTGTGTATGAACACATGTTGGATTTGTTAAACTATATTGTTTTGGTGTTATTTTGGTTGCACTTGATTGAAGTGTTTGCTTTATATTTTGGTTGTGAATGAACATATTTTGAATGGTGGAATTATATTGTTTTGGTGTTATTTTGGTTGTACTTCATTGAAATATTTTAACATGTTTTTTTTATTATATTATTATTTTTAGTTATATTATTTTATATAGGCACAATGTCACATTCGAGCATGTATGAAGGTAATGACATTATGGAGAATGTGGGTGAATGCTATTTAAGAGGAAAGGATATTATGAAGAATTATTATTATTATTATTTATCTAGACATTGTTGTTTATTGTTATTTTTGTTTTTGACTCTTTTTAAATGTGAATATATGAAAAATTTATTGAAATCTTATCATATGTCAAAAATCCACGAAAATTCTTCAAAATTCCATAAAATCCATTAAAATCCTGATTTAAAAGTCTTGCAGAATTCATTAAAATCCTGCAGAATCCTGCAAAGTCTTAAAAGTCATGAAAATCCTACAAAGTCTTTTTAAATTCGCAAGATTTTTTTAAACTAAAAATGTCTTTTAAAATCCTAATCTAATACACTCCCCTTAGACTTCATGTATATTATTCCATTATAAAAAATATTACATATAATGATATACAAAAAGTTTAATTGCAGGTACAATATATATAGGTATATAACTACACACAATTTTAGTGTTAATTTTAAATTAGATTTAATAACATATTGTGTGTATCACTATAATCTATAATCATAGCTTTTAATAATATATCAACATATATTATAATTATTATGTAAATAAAAATAATTTTTAGTGACAAATATTATGTTACTATAAAGTGTGTATCATTATATGATGATTTTCTTGTAATGTTCCATAACTCTCGGCATTTTAATTTGACTAGTTTATCTTATTGGATAAGTCACTTGTCAAGAAAGGTTTTTATTTTTATTTTTATCGTTTCTTAGAAAAATATACAAAGAACTCAATCAAGACTATTCTAAAGAAAGAGGGATTCAAGTTGAGAACAAGGTAAATCTCAAACTATCTGTTTGAGATTCCAACACCCAAAACTAGCGAAATAATGAAGATGTTGATTTTTTCAAACACCAACTCAAGTGACACATTCCAAACTTATCCATTGACAGCATAGAGAGGAGGAAAAATCCTAGGCTCCAAAATATAGAAAATATATTGGAGTTATCCATCTCATACACAACATCCACGAAACCTTAACCTTTCTCCCATGAAACTTTAATTAAGATCATTAACCATCACCAATAGCTCCTCCTTCTCTACATCACCAACGTCATCAAACGTTGAGAAACCCAAAATCCATCTACCATTGTGATCATGAAGAACTCCTTGGGGCCCAATATGGTTGGAAGGATAACTATAACTCCCATCAACATTTAACTTGTAAAGACTAGCCTTTGGAAGATAACATTTCAAGATAATTGATGGAGAATCAATCAACACTAACTCATCTTTACGTGCAGTAATAATCTCATCACGGATGATAAATATTATGTATTACATGTTATCATTTTAAAATTTGAATAGGATTGATAAATCAAATCAATCAGACTGAGATTTGGACATATGACTAGTTCAAATTGGTTATTAGGTCAGATTTGTTATCGACTTAGTAATGATGTCATTAAACTGGTAAAATTTGGTATGATATAATGATTAAAGTGGGTCTATTTGACTACTACACCACATAAAATTATATATTACAGCAATTTTAATGGGAGTTGCTTGTCCCGGTTCTTGTTTCCAGTCACAGTTTATTTTTATTGGAGCATTCCGACGTGACAATATGAGTTGCTTGAAAAAGAGAGAGAGTTGCTTTTGCAAGCAACTGTTGTTTATCAGATTTTGATGGGGAAAGAAATCAGCAAAGCGACGGTGAGGTGAGGGTTGACGACGGAGGCGCGGATGTTTGACGGCAAGGGCGGGATTTGATGAAAAGGACGAGGTTGATGGCGGAGGCACGGGATTTGACAGCGAGGACGGATTCGTGCACGATGACTTTATTGAAGGTGTCAAGAGCCTTACCAGAGCATCACCATGACCTCCCGCAATAGTTGTAGCGCCTCCCACCAAGCGCGACACACGACCGATGCCGCGCGGAGGTTGGGGTCGTCGAAGGAGGCGTCAATCTTGGCCAACACATCGTATGGAAGCGCCAAGAAATGGGTGGCGGGGAGATGGAGAGTGAGGGGAGGAAAAAGGAAAAATGAGAGAGGAAGAGAATGAGACGGAGAAAAAAAGAGTGAAGGGAAGAGAGTGATGGTTGAGAAAGAAAAAAGAGTCGTTGGGCTTAAAATTAAAAATAAAATAAATTTGGTTCATAAATGATTAGAAAAAAATTATAAAAGTTGAATTCTTAAAGTTTCTTCCTATTGGAGTAAATTTGTGTTTGAGTTTAATGCTGACATTGTAACGACCCACCATGATCTCTACACTTAGTGGAATCACACTACTGCTAGTGAACTAAGAGAAATATTAAGCTGGATAACTCATACATACAGGTATAAATAAGAATGAAAATAACTAAGTTTCTGGTTATAAAATAGACCACCATATATATATAGTCATCCCAAAAATAATATGACTCTAGTGTTGGCCAAGCATAGACGAAAACGTTACCCAAAATGGTAACTCTAACACGAGGATCAAAATCCCCGTCTCGCAACGGTCACCTTAACTCCAAGCTAGCCCTGACCTGCTCTCATACCAAGTATGATCATCACAGTCCTAGCACATGGAAACTGATGGAGGACCATCCTTGGTACTTCACTTCATGTGAGACCCACCACATGGTTCATGGCTATGGCCAATTTGAGTAGTATAGAATTTATTGCTTTATTCCAATTTTACCCTTGTATTTTGGGGTATTTTAGTCATAGGATTTATTTTCTTTGTATTTCTCATTTTACCCTTGTATTATGGGGTGCTTTAGATGATTAGGTTTTTAATTTGGGCTAGGGTATTTCATTAGAGGGTGACGCATTTTTGGTGAGTTTTGGATTTATTTTTGGTGATAGAAAGGCTTAGACCCAAGTGGAGGTAAAGGTTGCATGATCATATCATGCACCTTGATGTAGGTAATCTAGACCCATAGCTTCCAAACTTGGTCACCAAGTAGCATCTAGGGTTCATTTGGCATGTCATTTGGAGTGCATTTGCCTTATGAATTTCGGCCATGCATGTCCCAAATGCAACCCTAGATGCCTCCCCTCCTATAAATACCCAACACCCCACCACTTGTAAATACTTTGGATTATATGATATTGAGTGAGCTTTTATGCCTCAACATCTCTTCCTTAGTCACTAGGTTAACTTCGGCTAGCCTCCTTCATTCTCCACCCTTGGAGAGTGAAACCCTAGAGTGGCCTCCACCTATACTTGGAGTGAGCCAACCTTGAGCAACCAAACACCATTCACCTAAACATATCCGCCACCCTAAACCTACTTCACGCCCATCTTCCTTTTCCCATCATAAGTCACCTTTTGTCTACCCTTTTGTGAGCCTAGATCAAGGGCAAGGTCTTCCCCCTTCACACTCTACATCCATCATGGAAGGAGGAAGCCATCAGAAACAAAAGGGTAAGCTAGAGTTCAAAACCAATCATACAAGTACAGAATAAAATCTATACTAGACATCATCCAACTATCAATCATGTTCATAGAGTCACACCATACACTCTATCCAATACTACTCATGCATAAAATACAATCCACCAATCATGAAGTCAAACACCACACTTCATCATATTAATAATCATGCAATAAATGTATCTCATGATAGATATCAATGCATATCAATCATCTAATGCGTCGTCACGCATACACCTAGGAGATCTCCCTAACAACAGAGTTGTATAAGTGACATCCCATCCTACTGAAACCATCCCAACCGTTTTCACGCCCAATGCGCCCGCTCGGTCATAGATAAACAGGATATAATCCTCACTCGGGTTTACTCGGATGATGTCACTTACACAATTTGAAGTCCAGATCCACCGTCAGGTATAGCACAGCTCGGTACTGTCGCAACCCGAAAATTTCTGATCTTGCGACTAATGGTTTAAACATCCTTTTAAAGATCTCATCGATTAAGGAATGCTTGGACACCAAACTAATCCTTGATCAATGGTTTTGAAAATAGGTTCTATGGAGTCGCCACCAATGTTTTACTCAAAACATTGGAAAAAGAAAAGATTTTTAAAAGATCCAATAATGGCCTTGATAACCAGAATTGGGTTCGGGGGTCGGTTACGTGTAAGGAAGGTATTAAGCACCCTTACAACGCCCTAAATCGGTACCCTATGATGAAGTTAATGCGATAAGAAATAATAAATTAAATATTATATCCCCTTTTATTGATGATTATTTACATGATTTAAAATTTAAATTAACAATTGACTCTAAAATATCTACATGATTGCTCTTATTATAAACAATATTTATCAAATGTAAGAAATAAAATAGAGAGAAGAAAATTGATTTGAATACCTCTTGAACGAGCTCTATTAATCTTCAAAGATGGAGATTTGGGTGCTTTTTGGCAACCCTTCACACTACAATGCCTCACAAAATTCTCAAGAAATACAAAAAGAGAGGGGAAGAGAGAAAAAGAGAGAAATTTCGAGCTATAGGAAGTCTGGACGAAATTTTAGAGTCCGGAGAAATGAGCCCCAGCCGTCTATTTATAGACTTCAGAAGGGGGGTCCAGAACGGCCCGTTCCAAAATCGGAACGGACGATCTGGATATGGCCGTTGTGCCTTAATTTGGACCCTGGAACGGCCCGTTCTGAAACCGGAACGGCCCGTTCCGGGGAACCAGAACGGCCCGTTCTTATTTTAGAACGGGCCGTTCTGGGGTCCAAATTCAGCACACATGATTGGTCTGGAACGGCCTTGGAACGGCTCGTTCTTGATTTAGGAACGGCCCATTTCAGTCCCGTTCGAAATAAGCTTTTACCCCTTTTTGGAGGAGTTTGGAACGGCCTGTTCCAATATTGGAACGGCCCGTTCCAATCTCGGAACAGCCCGTTCCAAATTAGGTTTTTTTGGCTTTTTAGGAGCCTCGGAACGGCCCGTTCCGGACTTTGGAACGGCCCGTTCCGATTTTGGAACGGCTTGTTCCGGGCCCATAAAAATATTTAATTTGTGCTTTTGGGCCCTCTAAAGTCCTGTCTTCTCGTTGGCATGCTTCGGGAGCTCCTTCCCTTCGTAACAGAGGTCTATGTCCTTGTATGCCCCCGAACGAAATTGGGTGTCTACAGCTGCCCCTCTTTACTTGCCCTTTGGCATAGTATTGTGTTGCCTTTCCAAAGGCAAGTAAAGACGTAGACATTTCGTTCGGGTCTTCTCTTCGTCTCTTCGGTGCTTCTGCATTGTTTCCCTTGTGATAGTGAGGTGAAAATTTGGATCTTCACTCTTGTTTTGAAAATAGATACCTTCACGTTGTTTCCTTCGGGTAGACGGTGTTCCCTATATCCTTGCCCCATGTAGAAACTGAGTGTTGGATTGTATGCTTTATTAGATGTCAAGGATGGTGAACCGAAACATCTAGGCTTTCAAGATCCATGTGAATGCCCTATGTCGTTTGCTGTGTCCAAATCTTCTCCTTTACTTCAGCAGTGTAGATGCCTCACACCATTTCCTTCGGGTAGATGGTGTTTACCCGCATCCTTGTCCCTAAGAGCAACTGAGTGTTGGTTTATATGCTCCGTTGGGTGATAAGGATGGTAAACTGAAACATCTAGGCTTCTGGTCTTGATGTAGATGCTTCTTACTGCTTCTACTTGTCTCATGGTAGTGTGTTTCCTTATTTGTAGCTTCTTAAAGAGGGAGTATATTATGAGCTCAGCCTCTCCAGGCTGGACTGATATTTAGGGCTTCAGCCGACCCACTGCTAGTTTTAGGGTCTAGCAACCCTTACCGATCTTGTACTAGTTTTGGGGATCTAGTAACCCTTACCGATCTTGTACTAGTTTTAGGGATCTAGCAACCCTTTCACTAAGGTCAGGTAACCCACTTTGTACTAGTTTTGGGGATCTAGCAACCCTTTTGCTAAGGTCAGGTAACCCATTTTTTTGTTGAAGTAGTTTCGTAGCTCAACCTCTCCAAGCTGGACTGATATTTTAAGGCTTCAGCCAGCCTCCTCTAAGGTCAGGTAACCCACTTTGTTGTTGAAGTAGTTTCGTAGCTCAACCTCTCCAAGCTGGATTGATATTTTAAGGCTTCAGCCGACCTCCTCTAAGGTCAGGTAACCCACTTTGTTGTTGAAGTAGTTTCGTAGCTCAGCCTCTCCAAGCTGGACTGATATTTTAAGGCTTCAGCTGGCCTCCTCTAAGGTCAGGTAACCCACTTTGTTCTTGTACTAGTTTTAGGGATCTAGCAACCCTTTCCGTGTTTGTACTTGATGTCTTCTTGTTGGTGTTGTGAAATGAAAGACTGCCCCCAGGTTGATGGGCAGGAGATGTTTGATGTGCCCCTGTGTTGGTGGGCGGAGAAGTAGATGAATGACACGGATTTCGATGTTGCCCCCTGCCATGTGAGTATTATGATGCCTCTCTAGGCGTCTTTATTGTGGGATGGTTGGTAGGAGTTTGGTTTTGTTCTTGTCAAGGTGAGTATTGTAATGCCTCTCCAGGCATCTTCTTGTTGTAGGTTTTTTTCTTTTCATTTCTTTGTTTAGCTTCGGCTTTTTCACATTTGAAGCTTGCCTTTTTCTGCTATTTTTAGATGCTTCGGCTTTTTCTACATGTACGAAGCTTGCCTTTTTTCTGTTTTATTTTGTGTTGTCATCATTGGTGGAGGGATCCCATCCCATGATGATGTTATTTGCTGAATCTTTATTAATGAGTATTATTTCGGAAGCCACTCCTGGCTTTGGTGAGGAAACCATTCCTAGTCTAGCATTCTCTTGGATCATCTTTCATTTGCTGAAGAAGTAAGGCGTGGTGGCCTCTTCATGCTTATAGTTGCTTGCTTGGTCGATTCCATTCTATTCCACTATTGATGTGTCTTTGCTTAGTGGGCACATAGAATCACTTGGGGTTTTTGTTTGTCACCGTTTCGACTCATGCTTGGCTTTTGAGCTTTTACGAGTGTTTTGTCCTGATGACTCTTCTTGACCCATAGCAAGTAGAATGCATGGATGCATGGATGCAAAGAAAATGCAAGACAAGAATGATTCTTTTATTTTTTTTGTGTAACGCCCTTCCATATGCCCCTAACTCATATGCATGCGATACAGTTTATACTTGTGTTTGTTCCTAAAGATGCAATTCATTTTTTTTATATCAGGAAATTAACCTGTACGTGTTAAGGTTAATGATGACGATTCCTTTCCATTCATGTCGTTTATGATCATTGTTGGGATATGTTCTTTTGAACACGAGGTTCCAGTGGCTCCTCAATTATCAATGTGTAGTCAAGCGTCTCCCAACTCCGTTCGGGGACGTCTCAATCTTTCCTCTGTGAGTATTCACTGTGCATTCTCCGTGTATATTTTTGGTACCATTTTAATGCCATAAGGGTCAAGCGAAAAGAAAGAAGGGATGTTTGTATTTTTTCAAAAGATTGTTAGAAGGGATTTTTTTTTCAAAAGGGGTTTTTAGAAGGATGGCTGGCCAAGGTGGGCTTTAGTGTTTATGGCTATTAAACAAGGAATATTTGTTGCAAAGAAGCTATCATTGTGTTTTAGCCTTTTTGGAAAGTGGAGTGATGACTCGGGGTTGCGTTTTGTTTAGATGATCCCCCTGAGCTGCCTTTCGATTTTCAACTCAGGTTGCTGCTTTAACGTCCTAACTCTTGCCTAGGTCACTTGAGATGTGTTTCCTAGTGGACATTTTTCTTTTGATCTTTTCTTTTGCCTAGGTTACCCAATTTTGCTTGTGGGTTGCCTAGCAGATCTTGCCCTAACTTTTGTGCAGCCCCCTTAGTGGGTTTCCTGCCGGGCCTTCTTTTTCGCAGCATTTGTGTGGGACGACTTTATTTTTATTGAACCCTAGTCATGTTTGGTTTTCTGATTGTTCTTTTGTTATCCTTTCCATGCTATTATCGAGTAACATCTTTGTCGCAAATATATTTTGTTTATTAAGGGTTTATGGATGAGGCCTAGAGTGAATATTTTAAAGGGAGAAGAGAAATGAAAGAATGTTATGGCATTTAAAACAGTACTTCCAATTTACACGTGCCCCTTTAGCAAAGCTCGGAGGCCCGGGCATGCCCCGAGTTCGTGATTCATACACAGAGAGATTAACCGAGGTTGCCCCCTAGATAGGCATGGTTGACGATTGGTTGAACTACATTATGAATGCATTCCCACTTGCTTGAATATGGGTGTTTCGACTTCGGAGTGAAACCTTTATGAATTCTTTCTTTCTAAAGGGAATACTCAAACCGCCTTTCGGTTTTCAACTCAAGTAGGCATTACTTTTTTTTATTTTTATTTATTTTTATGTATCCCTAACTTTTGCATAGGACGTATCCTATCGGGATTTTGATTCTTTTTCTTTACCCTAATTTTTTCCTAGGACACCCTTTACAGGTTTTCATCCTAGCGGGTTTTTGTCATGCAATGCCTTCATTCTTCAATTGAGTTTTGTTGTAATTCCCTAGAAGCAAGGATTCATTCATTCTTGATTGTTCCTCCTATCCCAACAGTTGTCATTTTCGCATGGGGAACTCTTGGTGTTTGAATCGTCAATTTGGGCGTGTTATGCCCCCCAGTCTTCTTGCACAATTACTGGTTTTTAAGTGCTTTCAATTTGATGTATCGAGTTTGCACTTGACTACCAGTGATCTCATTATTTGATTAACACGCACAGGTTAGGTTTCCCTTTTTATTCTTATTTATTATTTACAAGGAAGACATATTATCTATATGAAGTGCAAAATAGGATGCAAAGATGATTGAGAAATTCAACAAATATCATTCTCATTGATTTATTTGTTTAGAGAACATTCTTTGTACAAATATTTTGGTGCACTTTGATGATGTTGTTGAGGCTACAGAAGCTCGTGCTTGAATGATGTCCCTATGGACATGCTTGCTCGTTCGTTGATTTGCAATTAGTTCTTGTTTCTTCTCAGATTCTCTTCTTACTATTCCCATCAGAAGTAACCATCAATAGGATCTTCAAGTTCACCACTATTTTGGTGATTGCCAAAATTTTCATCTTTATTGACGAGGTTGATGAGTCAGAAAAGAAAGATGCAATTTGGAGTGATTTGATAACGAATTGGAGGATTAAGAGAGCTTATCATCAATTTTTTTTTTTCGCTTCAATTTCTTTTTTTTTTTTGCGTGCCTCCTTTTCGAAATTTCAAATAATCTCGTATTTGAGTTGAGGAATGACATCTTTTTAAATCGGAAGAAGTCTGAGAAGATGTAGACTTTGCCTTCTATTGAAAGGATGACGAGAGTCCAAAGCCTAGTAGGCCTCTTTAGTGTGTGCACACGATTCTTGTACTTTAGAATGTTCTCCTTTCTCAAAAATCTTTACATACTATGTGTCTTCCATTTTCTAATGAATGTATATGCTAAACTAAAAGATGCATGATATTTGTTTTCTGCCTAAACTTTATCATTCATTTTTTTTACTAAAAGGAAATGATGCATGATTTTTGCTATATATTTATCTTTTTTTTTTTTGAAATAAACTATCCTATATGATGCTTTGAAGTTTGGGTATATAGAAGGGAGTTAAAATTTTATCATATTTTTTTATTAATATTTATTTGTTTGTAATTCTTATCTATTTGAAATAAATAAACACAAACAAATGCAACACACATATGCTCAAACAAATGTACACCCGCGAACAATCACGTTTAAATTCTTGGTCTGTGGTCCCTGCAAGAAAAGTGCATTGTATAGGATAGTTCTAATCTCGCTGGTCTTAAGGCCCCCAAGGTGCCCCTATTATAGGGACCCAGTATCTCTGTCGCCGTCACCTGGCAAACTCTAAGGTTTGTCGCAGTATTTCAGGCTAGAGTAACCGGTTATCACCTTGAGTGTGATTTCCGACAAGGCTCGCAGGCTCCAAGGCCAAACTTGGGCCGGTCGTACATCAACCACTCCCTATGTTTATTACCCTCATGCCCCCGGGTGTAGGGGGAACTGTTGTGTGCAAAGGATTGTGTACAATTTTTATTTCAAACAAATGTTGAATTTAAACAGGCAAATAAATATTAAAGCCAAACAAATAAAGCAAACAAAGTAAAGGGGAAAATATTTAAATTATTATTTTTATTTTATTAACTTCATCAATTAAATGGGCCTGACCCTCTTTAAACGTCCCCAGCTGTGTAACAGCCCAATTTTCAATGGGCCGTAGGCCCAATTCGTTGCCCAGAACAAGCCGTTTCAAAAGTGAAACGGGCCGTTCTGGAATAAGTTAAAGGCCCAAAATTTGAGAAGCAGAACGGGCCGTTCTGGAGGGAGAACGGGCCGTTCCGGTTTGGAGAACGGGCCATTCCAGAGGGAGAACGGGCCGTTCTGGTTTGGAGAACGGGCCGTTCTGGTTTGGAGAACGGGCCGTTCTGGTTTGGAGAACGGGCCGTTCTGGAAGCAGAACCGACCATTCTGCTGGGTTTGAGAACAGGCCGTTCTGGTTTGGGAACGGGCCATTCCAGTTGAAAAATTTACGTAGGTTTGAAGGGCCCAGAACGGGCCGTTCCGATTTTGGAACAGGCTGTAGTGGTAGGTGGGCAAAAAATCCTATAAATAGGCCTCAAATCCTCTCATTTCTACACACCTCTCATTCTCACTCTCTCTTCTCTTCTGTTCTCTCTTTTGTTCCTCTTCTTCTCTCTGAAGACCAAGGGGAACTCAGAGGATGAGGTTCTGCTCCAGTCTTAGTTCCGATCCTTATTTAAGGAAAAAGAGGAGGTTCTGCCCGAGTTCCTATGTATCCAGGTACGGGGGAAAAAGAGATTATTTATATGTGGAGTTACATGAGGAAATTGGGTAGAAGAAGAACCCTTAGGATTATGAGCAATTTTATAATTATTTCTGTTTGAAAAATTATTGGCATTATTTGATTCTGTATGAATTTAGGAGTACGAATATATGATTTATTTGTAAAAATAATGCTCTGGGAGAGAGAACAAAATTATAGAAAGTGCCTGTAGGCTAGGTTTTGGAAAAGTTGAATTATTTCTGTTTGAGGAATTAATTATACCATTAGATTCGGTATGTGTTGAGGATTATAAATATGCTAATAATTTGTAAGAATGATGATCTGGGAGAGAGAACGAAATTGTAGAAAAGTGCCTGTGAGCACTACTAGAAAAATTAATATTTGTGACGATTTTTGTGACGGAAAAAATAGCATCGCAAATAGTGACGGATTTTGTGAGGGATTTTTAAGTTTTGTGACGGACAAGAATTTAATGACTTTTGTGACGAATTTTGTGACGGAATATATTCCGTCTCTAAAAATCCGTCACAAATTTCGTCACTGAATCAAAAAAAAAATATTTGTGACGGATTTTGTGACGGAAACATTTCCGTCTCTAAAAATCCGTCACAAATTTCATCACTAAATTAAAAAAAATGTTTGTGACGGATTTTGTGACGGAATGAACTTCGTCTCTAAAAAATCCGTCACAAATTTCGTCACTAAAATGAAAAAATTTAGTGACGGATTTTTCCCTCTCAAAATTCCGTCACAAATAGGTTAAAATATTTTGTGAAAAAAATTGTGACAAATTATTCTCTCTCAAAATATTAAATTTTATTTATGAAACTTTTATATTTAAGAATTATGCATAATTAAAGAAAATATGTTATTTTTTTTTAAAAAAATCATAAAATTAAAAATATTTTATTTCATTAAAGGACTGAAAAAATTATGAAATTCATTTAATTAAATAAAAAATTGTCAATTTTGAACATAAGAAACTAAGACATTCATTAAAAATATTTTAAAAAAAACTTGTGAAAATAATAAAAAAAATATTAATTTAATTTTGGCTTAATTACATTTTTGATCCCTCAAGTATTGTAATTGTGTAATTTTGATCCCTAAGATTTTAATTGGATAATTTTAGTCCCTAAAGAATTGTAATTGTCCAATTTTAGTCCTTTAATTTTTAATTGAACAATTTTAGTCTCTCAAAAATCATAATTGTGCAATTTGAATCTCTCTCATTAAAAATTTAAAATTTTAATATATATATATATATATAATAATAATAATTTAAAATTATACCATTATTTGCTTATTTAAGTTAACATATACTATAATTTTTATTAATGTAACAAATGATATATATTTATTATTACTAAATAAATAAAATTTATATATTATTAATAATTTAATATTGCTAATAAATTAATATCAATAATATTTTTAGTATATTTATAGATAAATATAACTTAGTATATATTAATATACTTTTACAAAAATATAAATATAGTAGATAAGATATGTATATTTATATTTTTGTAAAAGTATATTAATATATAATAAGTTATATTTATCAAATTATTAGTTTATGTATAAATATACTAATAATATTATTGATATTAATTTATGAATAATATTATAAAAATATAATATATATATATATATTTATGTATTTATTAATAATAAATATATATCATTTGTGTGACACCCTCTACCCCACATACCATAAAACAAATAACAAAAATTGAATAAAATAATCTTTTTCATATTTGAAATACCAAACATGTTTAATTCAAATCAAAACTCATGTATTTGTGGAATTAAATAGATATTCATACATCTCACGCAATAAGGAATACAACAGAATAATCAAAAAGCAAAATATAAACTTGCATAGTTTATTTGTTTCTCTCAGGGTTCTCTTAAGAACTCACAGAGTACTCTAATCCATACAATAAACATCTTACTCATATAATTGTCTCTTACAATTGCATTCCCTTATGGTGTGTTTGGATGAGTAATTTTACAAATTCAAGGAATTTGAAATTCTTGATATTTGAATTACTTTGATTTCAATTTCTATCATTGTTAAAATATTTCGTTTGGCTAAGTCAATTCTATTTTTTTTAAATTTTAAATTGCTAATATGGATATGATAATTTGATTCTATCATGATAAAATTGCTTTTAAAAATATATTTATATATTGAGATTTTTAAATAAAATTTTATAAAAAAAAATGTTAACCAAATTTTAAATATTTAATAATTTTAAAAATTAGTTTAGATAATATTTAATAATTTTTAAAGTATTTTTAAATATAATAATTTAATTATAATATAATAAATTTTGAAAAACTTATAAATTAAAGTAAAGAAATCAGAAGTGTCAATTTATTTTTCTAAGTTATTGATTTGTTATTTTTTAGTTTAGTTGTTTATTGAAAAATGTCTTTCTAATGTCATAATTTTATAATTTTAAAGTGTAAATTTTTAGTTAAAAAATTAAAAGTTTCTTATTTTATGTTAATAAAATAATATCTTTTAAATTCTTTATTTTTATGTTTAAAAACAAACTATAAATTAATGTAATTTAGATTTAAAAGTGATTAGGATAATTTACAAGTTTTTAATTATTTTTTTTAACTTTAATTGCTTCTAAATGAAGGAAAAAAAGTAAGAAAACAAGATATCTTGAAACCCTTCATTGAGTCATATCAGAATATTTAATATAATTTTAATTATGATTTTTATAATCTTTTGATTTAATACTGGATTTCTTTTGATTATAATATTTTAATATATTTTATTTGAAGTATCAGTTAAGATATTTTATTATCTTTTCATTTTAATTTATTGTAAAATAATTAGAATATTTAATTTAGTATCATAAAAAAATAATCAATTTAAGATTTCATTTATTTAATTTCATTATTTATTATAAAACTTTTAGTTATTGTATTGATAATTTTTTTTAATTAAAATATATTTCAAAATTTTAGTTAATTCATTATCATTCACTTATTTTATTAAAAAGTGATCAAATATAATTTATTTTCAATTAATTTAATAAAATAAAAACTTTAAAATATATATTTAAAATCTGTAACAATTTCTTAGATACTAATATTTAATTAATTTTAATATAGACTAAATTTAATATTAAAAAATTTATTGTGATTTTAGTTATAATTTTTATTATGTTTTGATTTAATATTGGATTTCTTTTGATTATAAAACATAGTAAATAAAATCTAAAATCTGTATCAATATCTTTGATAAAAATATTTAATTAATTTTTAGTTTCCCTCTAAAACCATAGGTAAAATTGGAGAAGATCAGCAGCGGTGTGCCTGTAACCCATCCCTGACAGCAGATTGCCACTGCTTCACCTCTGGCTGGAACGCCACTACCTTCTCTACCCATTGGTACGACTCATTCACTATCTTTCCATCCCAGCCGGCTTCCCTAGAACAAGACATTAGCAGTTAGCAGTTAGCAATGTGGAGAAAAATATTTGGGCACTCTAGGTGAAATTTGCTTCTTCAAAGGTAAAGTTAATAAAATTTCCCTAAAGCATAAACAATTCCACTTAATTAGAAATAATAAATGAATCCCTAAACATTGAGAGATCCCTGTGGAGAGAGTTAGCTATCAAATATAAAAATTAAAAATTAAAAATAAAATTTATAAAACTATAAGAAAAATAAAATAATAATCATGGATGAAGTATAAGAGATGAGTTAATAAAAATGAAAAATAAAATGTAGAAAAGATAAGATATTTTACACACTTCCTCTCCCGCTCAGATCCTCTCTCGCGTCTTCCCCAAAACCCTAACCCTAACCCCCTTCCT
The DNA here is from genome assembly GCF_000230855.2 of Cajanus cajan. Taxonomy (NCBI): domain Eukaryota; kingdom Viridiplantae; phylum Streptophyta; class Magnoliopsida; order Fabales; family Fabaceae; genus Cajanus; species Cajanus cajan. The sequence continues at coordinate 26,435,624 of NC_138526.1, forward strand.
CTCCCGCTCCCTCTCCCTCTCCGTCACCGCTTCTCCCTCCCTCTCCGCCCTCTCCTTCCTCCACCGCATCTCCCTCGCGGCCTCCCCCTCCCTCCGCTGCCTCCTCCTCCCTCCGCTGCTTCTTGATCTTAACTTGGGCATAGCTCCCCCTTCTTACACTGACGGTCAAATCAAGAACACACCCAACAATGGGAGTGGTTTGAAGGTTCCGCACGGCTGGGACCAAATACCCGCCGACTCCTTCAGTCTCAAGATGACCAAGCAGATGCGCGTCACGCACCAGGAGAATCCCCACTGCCAACTCGTCTCCTTTGACCGCGACTGCGCCAACGCCTTCCAGCACTACGTCAACGACACCCTCGCCTTCGCAGGAGGTAAGCAAAGTTCACTCTCCAAATTCCATTTTGATACTTCACCTGCTCCCACACTCCACACTCTTTCACAATCATTCGCTGATATGCGAGATTGAAAGAAATGAGCGAGAGTTAAAGTGAGATTAACATTTGCGATTTGATTGTGTTTTAGGGTTTCCAGTCCCGAGGCTGATTTGAATTGGTTTGAGAAGGAGAATTCTGAATCTGTGCAGAGCGTGCGGGTTGCTGTCAACATTCGGCCTTTGATCACGTCAAAGCTTATGGTCGGGTGCACAGCTTGCATCTCCGTCGTCCCTGGTGAACCTCAGGTGTGTTTTCCATTTGGATTTGAATGCTCTGTTCATGTTGTATGTTGCATTTTCTCTTACTCACTCAATTTATGTGATGTTTTTGGATTTAGTGTATGTTGGAATTTGTAAGCATGTGCGAAATTGTTGTGTAGGTGCAAATTGGGTCACACGCTTTCACTTATGACTATGTTTATGGTAGTACGGGATCTCGGTCGTCTGCAATATACGATGATTGGGTAGCTCCACTTGTAGATGCGCTTTTCAATGGCTACAATGCAATCGTTCTTGGAACAAAATGTATGAAGGCTTCTTCTTAGGATAAATCCTCTGATGTTCGCAAGGCAACAGAGGCTTGCATCAATGAGATACTTAGAGTTAGTGGACATGACATGGTATGTGTATGAGAAAATACTGGTTTCTTCCCTTGTTTCATTAAAATTCACGTGATGCCAAGATTCTTGGAATTGTTTATTTGTTTAGATTTAAAAGATAGTTAAAGACATTAATGGACCAGCACTGACACTACTTCTTGAGAAGTTGAAACCATATGGAGCTTTTCAAGGTACATTCTCTTTGGCTCATTCTTCTCTGTGAATCATTGTAAATTTGTGCTTACCTTTTCCTCTCCAATGTTTGTGTTAGAGTCCTTTGAGTCAGCTAGAACAGTTTCAGTGAATGCAACATCAAAATCAAAGGTTGGGAAATCAACTGCCAATGGTGTTTCAAAACATGGAAATAGAGTTGTATCTTTGGTATGTTGATTAATTTTTTAGTTAGTTACTTTTATATTAGTTTGGATTTCTAACTATTTGTTTCATCATCTCAAAAGAGAGCTGTGGCAATAAAGGGCGTCAAGTCTGAATTAATATCTGTTCATGATATAGCGGTCCAGTCTCAAGCCTTGTTAAATATCAAGGATTGTAATAAGGTATTGTTTTCTGAAGTTGGGTATACCAAACATTGCTTAAAATCTTAAAAATAAGTGTGGTTGGACTATCATCTGGATTTCCTTACATGCAGGAAGATAGAAAGAGAATGGTGGTTCGAAGGTTTAAGTTTGAGGACTCACGTATTGAGCAGATTCAAGATCTTGAGGTGGAACTGTTTATTGGAGAATAATCATGCATAACTCAAGCTTTCTATAATTATTGAATTATAATAAATGTGTCTATAATTTTCAGAATGATATGATGAAGTACTTTTCAATGACTGCCCCACGTGTAGTGCATCAGTCTAATTTTGCTGCAACTGGAACTTTCATAGCTCGGTTAGGATTTAATTGCCTTCACTTAACAATTTTTACTCTTTTTTATTTGACAAATTAAATTAAAGAGAAAAAAATAAATGTGTTGATATATGCCTTTGCATATAGCTGTTAGGTATGGAAAATGATGCACAAGTAATAGTCCAGGCCCCTGGCATATACTGCTATGGCATTCTCCCTGTTTTTTTGTTGGAAGTTTTCTTTTGACCAATAAAGATATAGGTTATATCGGAATAGTTTAATTATTTTTTTGGCTTGGATTTCTATGAGTAGGGATAAATTGTTTGCTTATATTTGACACGTATTTCTGTTTCTATATATAGATAATTTGGGTTAAAACCGATTTTTAAATTACTTGATTTCTTAAAATACCAAGGATAGCATGCTAATTTGACAATATGTCAGTTTGATCCTAATTTAATATATATGCTTTACAAATGTAAAATGCTTGATATTATGGACCAATTGCCTTACTATTGTACCGTGCAATGTTTATTGTGCATTGCCTTAATATTAGACACAAGTGTTTTTGTTTACGAATGTGTTATGCACAACAGGTTGGTTTTATTATATTTGTACTTGTATTTACAAATTCATTGCAAGTTGATAGGTTTATTGGCAATTTAGATCTTTGTGGGCGACAAGTCCAAAAGCCATGTAGAACATCCTTTGGTTTCCTTGTGGTGCTGCCACATGCTGAAAGTGATGAAGCTGCTGGATGTGAAAAAGATTTTGGCCACTATGGCTCTTTTGGTGCAAAAATAAGCATGTGTATAACCTAAATTGACAGTGAGCTTTTTTGATAAATTAATAATTTTTTATTGCTGCTTTTAAGTTATAGCTCAACCTCAACCTGATGACCTTTGTTGCAATGTGAATGGCTTTAATCTGCTTCAGATCGTTTTAATTTTTGTACTGTTTTTCTTTCTTCATTCTTTTATGCGATAGTGAATGGCTTTAATCTTCATTCTTAGGATTGGTTTCCACTTTTTATTATATTTCTCTTGCTTATTTTAGTAAAACCAGGAGTCTTATAATAAATAGGGGCTAATGCTTTGTCTTTTTTATTACATCAAGTCAATATCAATTTCAAATCTAGCTTTTGATCCTTCCCTACCTAAAGTTTCAACATGGTATTGAAGTAGTACCATACTTCTTGACTTTTCCCATTGCAATTTTGCTTCCAGGTTCCCTGAAAATTAAAACCTAGAAATTTATTGTGATGATGTCGTCATCTCCATGATTCTTATTTTTTTCTTTCTACTTGTTGTCTTGTTGCTCTCCTGCAGCTACTGTGATATTCGAAATTGATTTACATATAAATTCTCTCAATTTCTACAATTATTTTGCACCGTAGTCAATTTTGATTATGTAATACAATGATACTACATAACAGGCTAGAACTAGACCTCCAATAAATTTAATGGATCTAATAGTCTCATATTTCTTAGCTTGCTTTATTTATTGTCTTCAGATCTTGGACGAAGCACACAGCAGCCCTGGGTTGCATGTGCAGCTGGACCTGGTCTTGCAGAAGAATGTGCAACTTTGGTATAGTTATAAATTGCTTCTGCAAAGATGTATTGTTATGTGTTTGATGTATCATATTGATAACATTTGAAATTATTAATTTAGTGATTACTAACTATATCTTCAATAAAGGTTTGGATTTCTTGTGAGAGATAATAGTTTGGCTGGGAGATTGAGCTAAGATGTCAGCATTGTATCATTATTGTGTTTCAACAATTCATAGAATGTCATGCCAGGAAAAGTAGCTTTCTGGAAATGAAATATGAATATGATGATAAAATTGATATCACATATCTTTATTGTTGTCAGGGTGGATGTAGAACAGGGATGGCCAAAGTTACCAATGCCTATGACCTTCCTGCAAGGTTTGTATATTCCCCCCTGTCACTATGCAATCATGGTTTATTTTTTTGCCTCCTTTCTAGGAGAAAAGATACTTAGAATGTCTTTTAGTCAGTGTTGTTGCATTGATATTTGATGCAAAGGTGCATTCTCATGCTAACTTTGATCCCTTTTGAGTTATAGTTGTATCGACATGGGATTTGTATATTATACACAAATGTAGATGTGTGTGTATAATTGGACAATTGTAAACAACATGTTTTCTCTTTTCTATTTTTTCCCCTGTATTTGAATTTTTGTATGATTTGATTTGGAACATGTTGCCTCTATTAATTGTATGTTTGGTAGATAGGTATAAGGTCATCACTATATAAGCAATCTAGCTTAGTAAAATTAGGTTGCTTCATGTGTATTGTTTGAAGGGGTTTCTTTGCCTAAATGTGTGCCTTGTGGATTTTGATCTCTAAATGATGAAAAGTATCATGGCTATGGATATACTCCAATGAAGCTTTATTGTCATAGTTACACTGATAGAGGTCATTCATTATTTTTCATGTGTTGTCTTGCCGATTAAGCACATCATTAATCTTGGGAACTCCTCTTGATGTCTGTATTGTTCTTTTATCTTCATTTTAAATGATATCATGCATTTTCATAAAAAAGACTTGATATTTTTGTTTTGATTGAAATTGTTTCAATAATAGGCTCGGGTAATCGATTACAAGAAATGGGTAATCGATTACCAGACTCTTAAAAACAAATAGTTCCCTTAAATTTAGTCATTAACAGTTAGTGAGGGATTCATCCCAGTTAGTGACGGATAAAATCCGTCGCAAATTGTGACGGATTTAATCCCTCACAATTTGTGAGGGATTTAATCCCTCACAAACTGCGAGGGATTAAATCCCTCGCAAATTGTGACGGATTCTACTTAATTAAAGTCATCACAGTTTGTGACGGATTTAATCCCTCACAAATTGCGAGGGATTTAATCCCTCACAAATTGCGACGGATTTTTATTAATTTCTAAACATTTATTATTAGAAATTAGTGACGGAAATTATACTGTTTGTGATGCCTTAATTCCGTCACTAATTGTGACGGAAAAAATAATCCGTCACTAAATATTTTGTGACGCCAAATTTTGTGACGGAATCATTTCCGTCACAAATTCCGTCACTAATTGATTTGTGACGGATTTTATCAAAATTAGTGACGGATTTGTTCCCTCTCTAATTTTAATTTTTCTAGTAGTGGAGATAGGTTTTAATTAAGGGTTTTACTGTTTATGCTGAATTATATTAAATTGATAATTCCATTGTTTATAATATTAATTTATGAATGTTATCATTGTATTGATTGATAAGAATGAATGATCTTGATGTGAATTACTTGAGGGGTGTGTAAACCCTTATTTTGTTGGGCTTATCTGTTGTGTATGTGAGGTAGAATTGTGTACGTGATGTGAATTTGAATTATGAGATGAGATGTTGTATGAATGTGATTATGATTGTGATTGTGGTGCCTCACATCAGTGACTAGGGATGGCACGGCCCCTGGGTAAGTGGTGCTACAGGGAGTGCGTTACCCTAACATGGTGTGGGAGGAGTAAGATAGTTCACACACACCATTTATGTCGATTATGGCAGCCCTGACATAGGGTTAATTGCAAGAGACTGTATGGATTGTAATTTGATTGTGGTTCCTCACACTAAAGGATCAAGGATGATACGAACCCTGGTAGTTGATGTTTCAGGGACGAGCGTACTCCCGGATGATCAGGGATGATACGAACCCTGGGTAGGTGATGCTTCAGGGACGAGCGTACTCCTTAATGACTAGGGATGGCACGGCCCCTGGGTAAGTGATGCTACAGGGAGGGCGTGACCCTGGTTTGGTGTGAGAGGCAATTAACTTGTATCACTTGTGTCAGATGTGGCGAGGTCTTGGCATAGTGTTAATTATAAGATTGGTGTGAATTATGGATGTGGAAATGATATTGTTAATTGTAAGATTGACATGAATTATGAATATGGAAATGATGTTGTAAATTGTATAATTGGTGTGGATTATGATGGATTGAGATATGTATGTGAAATGAGATATGTTAAATGTGAATTGAGATGTGAAGATGATGAATGATTGATATATATATATATATATATATATATATATATATATATATATTTTATTAAATAATGAATTATGATGAGATTATATTGTGATGTGTTTGTATGTACTTTGCATATAGATATTTTCTTTTCTCACCGTATAAATTGTGGATATTTTAGGTGAAGAAGATCCGGCTACGAGTAGCATCTAGAAGGTCAATAGTTAAATTATGGGAATGCTCTGATAATGTGACATCAGGGCAGAGGATTTCTAGGACAGAATATTTATATGGATTTGGTATTGTAATAAATGTGTTTAAAATTGTAAACTCTTAAATTTTACCTTTCAAGTTTTATTTTTCAGTCATTTTCTTATATTGAAGAAAAAACAGTTTTGAAGTTTTATGTGAACCCTTTTACGAACCCTTTGAAAGTTTATTCTTCTTAATTAAATTATATTATATATGTGTTGGGGTAGTAAGGGTGTCACATTTAGTGGTATCAGAGCAGGTCGATCCAATCGGCCGTGAGTTGTGAGTCTACTATGCTTGTTCAATAGATGAATGATGGAATGCATTGAGTGTGAAGCTTATTGATGTGCTAATGTGATGATTGATTATGTTATTGTTATTTATTTGTGTGCATTGTGTTCTCAGGATTTGTCTGATAGACATGATATAACTTGATGATGATATTTTTGATTGCTCTTTCTTAATCTCATGATTGCTTAATTAGTTTGATACTTCTTGCTTATGTAAGAAGTAGTGGTTGGGTGGCATCGCTCGTATTGCGAGCATAGGTGCAAGTAGTGGTAGTAGACGAAGTATCTTGCTAACCAACTAGAACTAGTGGAAGCTTGGATGTGGGTAAGAAATTGACTTATCGAATGTATTAAGAGTTTACGATTGGTGGCGTTTCTGAAAGTTATAGTGGTAATGATTGAATCCAAGAGGTTATGTGTCGAGCATTAGAACTTTGAGTGTTCTTGATGAAAGGTCAAAGTGTTGGTGATTTCCTTAAGTTTTGATGCTTGCATATTAATCTTGTTAGGGGTTAAGTTGCATGAGGATTTGATTTCAGCTCTAAGTCTTTTGTGGAATAGGTGAATTATTTTCGTTTAGGGATTGTAGTTGGAAGCTTGGATATGAGTTTAAGGTAGAAAGAAGTAAGTTTGGAAGGGTTGAGGTATTCTGTGGGATGTTAGTGCACTATTGTTGTCTAGTGTAGAAGATGTTTTCACTGTAGTTTTGTTATGCTAGTAGGAGTACCGTATTGATAGATTTGAATTTTGTGGTCTTCATGGAAGTTGTAGTCTTGGATGTGATCTTTTCAATGGCACTGGAATCAGGTAAAATGAAGGTTTAGAACTTCAGTTATAGTTGTTTTGGTAATCAGAGGCTAGTTATAAGCGTTAAATATATCTGTTGTGATTTTTGAATTGTTAGCTGAGAAGAGGATCTATTCAGAATCTCATGTTTTCATAAAAGTGATAGCTTATTCTTTTATCTTTCTTTTGAGATAGGATTGAGATCGTTGGACAAGTGTAACTCTCTAGGTATCATTTTCCTTGACAGTTATTGATGGGATATGTATGCTATCATGATGTTTTTGAGTTACTAGGCAATGCAAGGATAAAAATGATTTTGTTATGATGTTCTGAGGTGTTGTCATGTGGATTGTAAGGTTATTCAAGGTTTTATGATGCTATGTGGTAAAGTTAAGTTCATGCACATGTTATATGGTGTAAAATAGTGATAGATTTATATATATGATTGGGAAGGATGTATATATGAAGGTTTAAATAGGTATTCTAATATGATATGCATGTATGTTGATATGAGGATAGATGACCTTATGGATTAATTAGTGAATGGTTGTGTGTTAGTGAGATTGACCTTAAGATGTGATATCATCATATTAGAGTTAATTTTGAAGATATATCCAAGATAGATTTAGGCCTTGTAATTTTTTGCGCGGATATAACATAGATCTACCTATGGTAGAAGTTGTGCTTAAGTGGGAGATATCAAAAGTCAATTTGTGAGGTTAGAATTTTTATTGAGATAGTTTATAGGAAATTTATTGAGTAAATTTTTAAGATAGCCGTTCACGGTTTAGGCTGCTCTCGTTTCTCTCGTCGCTACTATAGGAATTGCTTTTGCTTTCTTTTCTTCTAGCTATTAAGATGTTTCAGTTCACTAAGTTGTCTTTTGCCTACCCATGAATTCAACAGTAGTTCAAAAGGTTAACCTATATCGAGGATCCCCGGACCTATGCTTATTTTCAACTCCCCAAAGCATTTCGTCGCTTACTTCTCTAGGTTGCTTACTATTTGACTAGATTGACTAGGAAAGACTGCCTTTGTATGGGATAATAAATGTGAGAGTATGTTTCAAACTCTTAAGGAAAGATTGGATAATGTTACCAGATTTTAGTAAGTCTTATGTGGTATACCGTGATGCTTCTAAGATGAATTTGGAGGTAGTATAGATGCAAGGAGGAAGGGTAATAACTTATGTTTCTAAGCAATTGAAAATTTATGAGAGGAATTACCTTACCCATGACATTGAGTGAGCAATCGTGATATTTACACTAAGATTTGGAGACACTACCTATATGATTCTAAGTTGGAGGTATTTAGTGATCATTAGAGCCTCAAATTTTGTTTGACCCGAAGGACTTGAATATGGGACAAAAGAGATAGTTGGGATTTTTGTGGACTAGGATTTCAATCTTAGTTGTTATTTGCATAAAGTCAATGTGATGGTTGATGTTTTGAGTAGGAACCCTCTACATTATTTTTTTCTTATGATTAGAGAGATGGATCTTTTTGGCTGAAATTAAAGATTTAAGTTTGACTTATGAGATTACTCCGAGTAGTATGAAACTAGGTATAACTTGAGTAACGAGTGAATTGTTGAAGGAAATTGGAGACGTATAATTAATTGATTAATTTTGGTGACTAGATATGAGGCTATAAGATAAGGTGATGAATAAGAGTTTGACTTGGGTGTAGATGGACTAGTGAAATTAGAGATATGATATGTATACCTAGTGAACTTACGCTTAGGTGCTTAATCTTTAAAGATGATCACAGAAGTAAAACCAATATTGTGGCAGATGCCTTGATTATGATGACCTCTAGTATATCATTTATGATGATTTAAGGGTTGGATTTGATTGAAGAATTTAAAGACTTATGCTTGGTGTATGAGATTATCCTTAGAAGCATTGAATTTATTGTGTTAAAAGTGACTAGTGAATTAATGGATGAGATTAGAGAAGCCTAGGAGTCAGATCCTTTCTTAGAGAACCAAGTGGAGAAGATTGGTAGAAGTATAGATAACCATTTATGAGTAGAAATCGACATTGTTTTGAGGTGCAAGAACAAACTTGGGTGCATAGTAACCTTGAATTAAGGAAGATGATTTTAGAGGAAGGACATAACAGTACTCTTAATATATATATATATTTAGGAGCTAATGAGATGTATCGGGACCTTAGGAGGATGTATCTGAATAGCGCGGCGGAAGTGAAGTGACCTAAGGTGAAGAAAGGAGTAGAGAAATTGTATACTTGTGTTTAGTATGCTAGAAGTCTTTAGGAATTTTGTAGCACTCAGACGTCCCATTGTTGAAGTGAGATGATGGGTGGATAGGCCTTAATTGTAGGTTTGTCTGAGATGCTTAAGAGGTTGATTCTATTTGTGTTTTAGTGGATAGGCTTGCCAAGTTTACTTGTTTTGGCCTTAGATATCTTTTGATAGAGTTGTATATCAATAAGGTAGTGAGGTCGCATAATAATTAGAAAGTAAGAAGCGAGGAGTCTACCATTGCAAAAATTTCGAGGACGAAATTTCATAAAGGAGGGAAGTATTGTAACAGCCCAATTTTCAATGGGCCGTAGGCCCAATTCGTTGCCCAGAACGAGCCGTTTCAAAAGTGAAACGGGCCGTTCTGGAATAAGTTAAAGGCCCAAAATTTGAGAAGCAGAACGGGTCGTTCTGGAGGGAGAACGGGCCATTCCGGTTTGGAGAACGGGCTATTCCAGAGGGAGAACGGGCCGTTCTGGTTTGGAGAACGGGCCGTTCTGGAAGCAGAACCGGCCGTTCTGCTGGGTTTGAGAACGGGCCGTTCTGGTTTGGGAACGGGCCGTTCCAGTTGAAAAATTTACGTAGGTTTGAAGGGCCCAGAACGGGCCATTCCGATTTTGGAACGGGCCGTAGTGGTAGGTGGGCGAAAAATCCTATAAATAGGCCTCAAATCCTCTCATTTCTACACACCTCTCATTCTCACTCTCTCTTCTCTTCTGTTCTCTCTTTCGTTCCTCTTCTTCTCTCTGAAGACCAAGGGGAACTCAGAGGATGAGGTTCTGCTCCAGTCTTAGTTCCGATCCTTATTTAAGGAAAAAGAGGAGGTTCTGCCCGAGTTCCTATGTATCCAGGTACGGGGGAAAAAGAGATTATTTATATGTGGAGTTACATGAGGAAATTGGGTAGAAGAAGAACCCTTAGGATTATGAGCAATTTTATAATTATTTCTGTTTGAAAAATTATTGGCATTATTTGATTCTGTATGAATTTAGGAGTACGAATATATGATTTATTTGTAAAAATAATGCTCTGGGAGAGAGAACGAAATTATAGAAAGTGCCTGTAGGCTAGGTTTTGGAAAAGTTGAATTATTTATGTTTGAGGAATTAATTATACCATTAGATTCGGTATGTGTTGAGGATTATAAATATGCTAATAATTTGTAAGAATGATGATCTGGGAGAGAGAACGAAATTGTAGAAAAGTGCCTGTGAGATAGGTTTTAATTAAGGGTTTTACTGTTTATGCTGAATTATATTAAATTGATAATTCCATTGTTTATAATATTAATTTATGAATGTTATCATTGTATTGATTGATAAGAATGAATGATCTTGATGTGAATTACTTGAGGGGTGTGTAAACCCTTATTTTGTTGGGCTTATCTGTTGTGTATGTGAGGTAGAATTGTGTACGTGATGTGAATTTGAATTATGAGATGAGATGTTGTATGAATGTGATTATGATTGTGATTGTGGTGCCTCACATCAGTGACTAGGGATGGCACGACCCCTGGGTAAGTGGTGCTACAGGGAGTGCGTGACCCTAACATGGTGTGGGAGGAGTAAGACAGTTAACACACACCACTTATGTCGATTATGGCAGCCCTGACATAGGGTTAATTGCAAGAGACTGTATGGATTGTAATTTGATTGTGGTTCCTCACACTAAAGGATCAAGGATGATACGAACCCTGGTAGTTGATGTTTCAGGGACGAGCGTACTCCCGGATGATCAGGGATGATACGAACCCTGGGTAAGTGATGCTTCAGGGACGAGCGTACTCCTTAATGACTAGGGATGGCACGGCCCCTGGGTAAGTGATGCTATAGGGAGGGCGTGACCCTGGTTTGGTGTGAGAGGCAATTAACTTGTATCACTTGTGTCAGATGTGGCGAGGTCTTGGCATAGTGTTAATTATAAGATTGGTGTGAATTATGGATGTGGAAATGATGTTGTAAATTGTATAATTGGTGTGGATTATGATGGATTGAGATATGTATGTGAAATGAGATATGTTAAATGTGAATTGAGATGTGAAGATGATGAATGATTGATATATATATATATATATATATATATATATATATTATTAAATAATGAATTATGATGAGATTATATTGTGATGTGTTTGTATGTACTTTGCATATAGATATTTTCTTTTCTCACCGTATAAATTGTGGATATTTTAGGTGAAGAAGATCCGGCTACGAGTAGCATCTAGAAAGTCAACAGTTAAATTATGGGAATGCTCTAATAATGTGACATCGGGGCAGAGGATTTCTAGGACAGAATATTTATATGGATTTGGTATTGTAATAAATGTGTTTAAAATTGTAAACTCTTAAATTTTACCTTTCAAGTTTTATTTTTCAGTCATTTTCTTATATTGAAGAAAAAACAGTTTTGAAGTTTTATGTGAACCCTTTTACGAACCCTTTGAAAGTTTATTCTTCTTAATTAAATTATATTATATATGTGTTGGGGTAATAAGGGTGTCACAAGCAGAGTCGCCATCTGTCGCAACCCGAAAATTTCCGATCTTGCGACTAATGGTTTAAACATCATTTTAAAGATCTCATTGATTAAGGAATGCCCGGACACCAGACTAATCCTTAATCAATGGTTTTGAAAATAGGTTCTATGGAGTCGCCACCAATGTTTTACTCAAAACATTGGAAAAAGAAAAGATTTTTAAAAGATCCAATAATGGCCTTGATAACCAGAATTGGGTTCGGGGGTCGGTTACGTGTAAGGAAGGTATTAAGCACCCTTACAACGCCCTAAATCAGTACCCTATGATGAAGTTAATGCGATAAGTAATAATAAATTAAATATTATATCCCCTTTTATTGATGATTATTTACATGATTTAAAATTTAAATTAACAATTGACTCTAAAATATCTACATGATTGCTCTTATTATAAACAATATTTATCAAATGTAAGAAATAAAATAGAGAGAAGAAAATTGATTTGAATACCTCTTGAACGAGCTCTATTAATCTTCAAAGATGGAGATTTGGGTGCTTTTTGGCAACCCTTCACACTACAATGCCTCACAAAAATCTCAAGAAATACAAAAAGAGAGGGGAAGAGAGAAAAAGAGAGAAATTTCGAGCTATAGAAAGTCTGGACGAAATTTTGGAGTCCGGAGAAATGAGCCCCAGCTGTCTATTTATAGACTTCAGAAGGGGGGTCCAGAACGGCCCGTTCCAAAATCGGAACGGCCGTTCTGGATATGGCCCGGAACGGGCCGTTCCGGTTTCAAAATGGGCCGTTCCAAGGTCCAAATTAAGGCACAACGGCCGTTCTGGATATGGCCGTTGTGCCTTAATTTGGACCCTGGAACGACCCGTTCTGAAACTGGAACGGCCCGTTCTGGGGTCCAAATTCAGCACACATGATTGGTCTGGAACGGCTCGTTCTTGATTTAGGAACGGCCCGTTTCAGTCCCGTTCCAAATAAGCTTTTACCCCTTTTTGGAGGAGTTTGGAACGGCCTGTTCCAATATTGAAACGGCCCATTCCAATCTCGGAACAGCCCGTTCCACATTAGGTTTTTTTGGCTTTTTAGGAGCCTCGGAACGGCCCGTTCCGAACCTTGGAACGGCCCGTTCCGATTTTGGAACTGCTCGTTCCGGGCCCATAAAAATATTTAATTTGTGCTTTTGGGCCCTCTGAAGTCCTGTCGTCTCGTTGGCATCCTTCGGGAGCTCCTTCCCTTCGTAACAGAGGTCTATGTCCTTGTTTGTATGCCCCCGGACGAAATTGGGTGTCTACAGGTACGGGCTTACCATGACCTTGGCATGCATAACCAAGTCAATTGTGGAGTTCGCCCACCGACTATCCGCAAGGATCCACGCACCTTCCCAAGTACTTGGTTAAGAGAATAACCCTCGACCTCATACCCCGCTCCAACATTGGCTAAGGACTTAAAGGAGACTCGCCCAACCCAGTGGCCTACCCGAGCACCACTATCCCAAAACTAGTGGCCTACCTTAGCATCACTCTCATATATCAGTGGCCTATCCAAGCACCACTCTCAATAGACTGTATGTGAGGTCTTCCAGTTCGAAAATATATTTCCTCTCCTCAAGTCCTAGGCTAGACTCATGCCATAAGGCATCACATGCAATTATGCATCACACATTATACATGGTCTGCCCACCATCATGATCAACAATCATACACATGTCATAAGACATCACATGCAATAATGCATCATACATCTTACATGGTCTACCGACCATTATGATCAATAATCATACACATATGAACATATACTCATGCCATATCATATTTAAACATTCATATATATCATCACTATGCATACAGATGAATCACACCTCACCATACATCATATATCATACATACATGATCCAAAACTTCAACTTAACATGCATTAGCATCATTTCTTTCATAAACATATTCACGCTCGGCGCAGCCTGAGCTCGCCCAGCCTAATCCCAACCTGAGAGTCCTAAATCTCATCCACGCCCGGCGCGTTTAACTCACGCTTAGTGTCCTTGAGACAGAGACTCCTAAGAGTCTCCACGCCTGACGCAACCAAATCACGCCTGGCCCAATATCCAACCCGAGAGCCCTAAGCTCTTCCACGCCTGGCGCGCTTAACCTGCACCTAGCCTAATCCGAGTTAGAGAGTTCAAAACTCTCATCCAAACTAAAAAATCTAACCACATGCAAACACAAAAACACAATGCATAGGCTCCATACAACACAAAACAAACTCAAAATCAACATGCACCTATCTGATGCATCAAATTCACCAAAAACCCCATTTTTCCCAAAACCCCGAAAAATGAGCGAATTCTCCGATCCAGCCATGGATCCTCAACTTTCATGCATCAATTGAGTTTCTAAACTCACATGCAACTTAAATAACAAACATTCTAGCTTCCCTCACCTGAAGATTGGCTCAAAATAGCCAATAACTGAGAAGAAGTAGAATTCCCTTCCGAAGCTCAACCTGAAACTTCAATCCTCCCAAAGCAGGCTTCCTAATCTGAATTTCAAGAAAAGACAGAAGGCATTAGTGATCTAGAGGAGAAAAAGAATCATACAGAGAAATTTGGGGGAGAAAGGAGCTCACAGACCTAGAGTCCTTCTCTCTAAAACTTCTCTCTAAAAACATCACTTTCTCCTCAACCACACAACCCCTATTTATAGAAGTTCAGGAGTGGCCAGAATGGCCTATTCCAAATCCAGAACGGCCCGTTCTGCACCCCTTCATCATGTGCAAAAATCACATGTAGAAAGGCCCGTTCTGAAACCAGAATAGCTCGTTCTGGGATTCATCCAGAACGGCCCGTTCTCCATCTAGAACGGTTCGTACTCCCTCTAGAATGCCCCGTACTCCTTCCAGAACGGCCCGTACTCCATCCAGAATGGCCCGTTCTCAACTACGATTTACAGGTCAATTTAGTAGTTTGGAACGACCCGTTCCAGATTGGGAACGGCCCGTTCTGAGCTACTAAATCACCCATATTGGGCTTTTGGGCCTTTTGAAATAACTTACTACATTACAATACCCCCCAACAAACAGGAATGTTCGTCCCCAAAAATAGGCTTACCTGAAAAGAGGAATGAATATTATTCCTTGAACTGACTCTCCACCTCCTAGGTAGCCTCACCAGTAGCTACATCCCAAAGAATCTTCATCAAGCTGATAAACTTGCCACGAAGCTCCTTCAACTTGTGATCAACCACAGCTACCGGTCTCTTTTCATAGGTCAAGTTCTTTCTAACTTGCACCTTATCCATCTCTACCACTTGACTCGGGTCTCTGATGTACTTCCTCAACTGTGAAACCTGAAACACATGCTCTCCCTCTTCAAACTCTGGAGGTCTCCTCCTCCTATCAGCTAGGACTTTTGTCGACTCTGGGTAGCCCTCAACCTTTCCTGAATCTATCTCACCATCTCAGTAGTCTAAAGAACTAACTCTGGACCAACCACTACTGACTCACCCTCCTGATACCAACATAATGGAGTCTTACACCTCCTGCCATACAAAGCCTCTAAAGGCGCCATGCCAATACTCAAGTGATAACTGTTATTGTAGGTGAACTCTACCAATGGTAACACCTCCTCCTAGATACCCAGATGATCCAACACACAAGCTCTCAAGAGATCCTCCAGTGACTGAATTGTCCTCTCCGACTGACCATCTATTTGTGGATGATAAGCGGAGCTCAACCTCAACCTCGTCCCCAAAGCCTGATGCAGAGTCTGCCAACCTGGAAGTAAACCTTGGATCTCTGTCAAAAATAATACTAGAAGGCACTCCATGCAACTATACTATCTTTCTAATATACAACTGTGCAAGCCTCTCCAAGGACCACCTCTTGACAGGAAGAAAGTGCGCACACTTTGTCAACCTATCAACAATCACCCAGATAGAGTCAATGTTCCTAGCTGTCATAGGCAACCCAACCACAAAGTCCTTAGTGACACTATCACACTTCTACTTGGGAATCTCCATCAGCACTAAGCTCAAAACCAGCTGCCCTTTCGGTACCAAGCAATCCCAAAATCCTCAACAACTATGGATCTTATAATTGCTTAGTTCCCACCTGTCTCAAGAACTCATTAGTTATGGTGATCATACCACAACTAATGTGATCTTGAACAACCTCTACCTTTAGTCTCAAATCTCTGAACTGCTCAATCAGCTCCAACTCCCTAATCATCATAGCCGACATATGAATGGATTTCCTAATCAATACATCTGCTACCACACTCGCCTTCCCAAGATGATACATCAACTGGAAATCAAAGTCCTTTAGGAATTCTATCCACCTCCTCTACCTCATATTCAACTCCTTCTGATCAAACAGGTACTTTAAACTCTTGTGATCACTGAATACACTAAATCTCGCACTATACAGATAGTGCCTCCACGACTTCAAGGCAAACACCACAGCTGCAAGCTCCAAATTATGAGTAGGATAATTTCTCCCATGAATCTTAAGTTGCCTTGAAACATATGTCACTACTCTCCCTCCCTACATCAACACACCGCCCAACCCCTGGTGAGAAGCATCACAGAACACTTCAAAATACTCACCAGTGTCAGGTAACACCAAAATTAGAGAAGTAGTCAATCACCCCTTCAATTCTTGAAAACTCTGCTCACAAGCGTCCATCCAAACAAAAGGTTGATCCTTCCGAGTCAATTAAGTCAAAGGAATTACTATTCGAGAGAAACCCTCTATGAATCTCTGATAGTAACCCGCTAACCCAACAAAACTCCTAATCTCCGTAACAGTCCTCGAACGCTCCCACTGAATCACAGCCTCCACCTTGGCTGGATCCACTACAATCCCCTCTGCCGATATCACATGCCCCAAACCTCACCTCAGACAACCAAAACTCACACTAGGACAGCTTGGCATACAACTACCTCTCCCTCAGCACCTCTAAAACCAACCTCAGATGATCACGGTGATCCTCCAAAGATCTAGAATACACCAATATATCATCAATGAAGACCACCACAAACCTGTCCAAGAATGACCTAAAAATCATGTTCATGTAATCCATGAACACTGTTTGAGCATTAGTGACACCGAAACGCATCACTACGTACTCATAGTTACCATATCTATAATCATGCTTAGGAAGGCAAGAGGTGACAACTTGAAAGATCCAATAGGAGTGGGCTAGACATGGGGGTTTGGGCCAGTCAAGGCCCAATGAACCCGATGGGCTTGAAAGGCCCAAGTCAAACTTCACATGGGCCTATCTTGTTATGAACATTCTTCTTATGTTTTTGTTAGTTTAGTTTAAATATATTTTGGTCTTGTATTTTGGACCACATAGAGTAACATTTTGGGCTTTAGGCTTGTTGGGCCTAGTTTTGGGCTTCATGAGCCTTTGGGCTTTTGGTACCCAATATTGGGCTCATTTTCTTTCTAGTAATTTTCCTATTCATTGTATTTTCTTGACCATTGTATTTGGGTCATTAGTTTAGGATTTAAGGAGGAATACTAGATTAAGTGAATCAGGCAAATTAGGTTTAATTTAAATTGCATTTAAGTTTCATTTTGAGTCACATGGTTGGCGCCACCTTGGCTGAACATGTGTGACTCAAATTCAACCCTAAATGCAACTTAAATGAAACCTAGATGCATACTTAGCACATTGGGACCGGTGATGCACATGTGGGATAAGGTTTGAATTCAAAATTCAAATTTGAATTTGAATTCAAATCTTGGCGCCACATGTGAAGCCTTCACATTGGCGCCAAGTAACCCTAGTTTCGGATCTATATATGCCTCCTTTTCAACACCTTGTAGACACTTTTGAATATATTGAATTTTCTGAACCATTCTTCAGCTAAATTCCTCAAGAGTCACCAAGAAAGAGAGAAAGAGAAAGTGCCTTCAAAACCCTAGAAATTCACCTAGTTTCCTATCTTTTGAAGTGAGCAATCTCTTGTTGCTTAAGCTTGGATGCTTCCATCCTTAGCTTAGGCTAATTCCATCCAAAGAAATCCTCCATTCAAAGTGTTCTTACGTTTGGTCTTCCATCTCCAAAGAAGAGATCCGTGCATTGGTGAAGCTAAAGAGAGGAACATCTATCACTTCTCCTTCCTTTGCCATCAATTAGTGACACCGAAACGCATCACTACGTACTCATAGTTACCATACCTAGTCCTGAAAGTAGTCTTTAGTATGTCACTCTCCTTTACCCTGATCTGATGGTATTCGAATCTCAAATCAATCATCAAAAACATCGAAGCTCCCATCAGTTGATCCCTCAAATCATCAATCCTCGGAAGTGGATAATTATTCCTTATCGTCAACTTATTTAGTTGCCGATAATCAACACATAAACGGGCCCCACCATCCTTCTTTACTAACAGTACCAGGGCACCCCAAGGAGAAATATTGGGTCTCACCATCTGTTTCTCCAACAAATTCTTGATCTGTTTCTTTAACTCTACCAACTTAGCTGAAGCTCTCTTATAAGGAGCCATTGATACTGGTCCTGCACCTGGTACCAGATCAATGCTAAACTCAACATCAAGCATAAGGGGCAATCCCAGCACATCATCTAGGAAACCTCAGGAAACTCACTAACAATCTCAATCCCAATGATGACCCTCTCTGTCTCAACACTCAAGGTGGCAAACAACATGAAGCACTCAGCTCCATCTCTTATCAACTGCTGAGCTTGAGCCGCTGATAATATCACCTCATCCTCCCACTGAGGAAATACCAACCCTCTCTGAGCATAATCTATAAGGATGTGATGGATAGATAACGAATCCATCCCTAAGATTATGTCAATATCTATCATGAGCAACACAATCAAGTTCACTCGAAACCTCCTACCAAACACCTCTATCGGACATCTCACACACATCTCCGATGTCACCAAAGAAATTGAAGCCAGAGTAGATACATACAAATCAACGTGCAATGCAGACACTGACAACCCAATCTCCCCACACAATCAACAGAAATAAATGAATGTGTGGCACCAAAATCAAATAGGAACAAAACATCCTCACCTGCTGCCTTCCCCTTCCTCTTCACCAAATCTGATAAAGTGGAAGTCTCTACACCTGATAAAGAAAACACTCTTCCTGAAACCGTAGGCCTAACTGGCCTCGAGGCACTCTAGATGGAGTCGATGGAATCTGACAATCTCTGGAAATGTGGCCTAGCCTGCCACATCTGAAAAAAACATTCCTCGGATGGGAACAATCTCTAACCATGTGGATTTCTCCACATCTGTAACACTGCACTGACTGTACTCCATCCTAAGGAGTAGTAGGACGAGGTCCCTTACTAACAGCACCCCTCTGAGACTGAACAGGCCTGTCATAGGGTCCTCTCTACTGACCTCCCCTCCTAGATCCGGATGATCCCTCCTAAACTCTAGCAGCCTTACCACTGCTACCACCACCCTCCAATCTCTCAACAGTTTTTGCCTTCTCAACCAAGGTAGGAAACTCCACTATGGACATAAGGACTGACCCCCCTTCAGCACATGCCTCAACCACTTCTGCAAACTTTCTACATCTCCAAGTCTCAATTATGGCCTGAGAGTAGAAACGAGTCAATTGCTCAAACCTCATAGCATACTCAGAAACAGACAAGCTCCCTTGATGTAGCCTCATGAACTCAGCCCCCTCAGCGTATCTAACGCTGTCTAGGAAATACTTCTCCAAGAAAACTCTCTTGAAGCAATCCCAATCTACAGCCACACCTCTACTCTCCATCATCTACCTGGTGCCTCTCCACCAGTACTCAGTCTCGCCCACCAATATACATATTGCAAAGGCCAACTTCCTCTCCTCAAAAGATCCCAAAACACTAAAGATCTTCTCCATCTCACACAACCACTAATCTGCCACATTAGGATCTGAATCTCCCATTAAACTGAGGAGGCTAACATCTCCTGAACTCTGCTAAATCTCTCCCATCCTGAGAGACCACCGGTCTAGCTGCCTCAGCCACAGCTCTACCCGCCTTCATCTGAGCAAAGTGAGCACTTTGTTGCTGCATCACCATGGCCATCATCTCCATAGCCCTAGCGATCTGATCAAACTGAGGCCTCACCATACTAAAAGAATTCAAACATTATTTTACTAACACTTCATCACTACAACTCACCAAAATTAACACATATCAGAGATATGACACAACAAAAACCTAGAAGGATCACTCCCACAAAGTATCCCAAAAGACTCGACCGGCTCTGATACCATAAAAGTGTAACGACCCGCCATGGTCTCTACACTTAGAGGAATCACACTACTGCTAGTGAACTAAGAGAAATATTAAGCTGGATAACTCATACATACAGGTATAAATAAGAATGAAAATAACTAAGTTTCTGGTTATAAAATAGAACACTAAATATATACAATCATCCCAAAAATAATATGACTCTAGTGCTGATCAAGCACAGACAAAAATGTTACCCAAAATGGTAACTCTAATATAAGGATCAAACTCCCCGTCTCGCAGCGGTCACCTCAAGTCCAAGCTAGTCCTGACCTACTCTCATACCAAGTATGATCATCGTAGTCCCACCACATGGAAACAAAAGGGTAAGCTAGAGTTCAAAACCCATCATACAAGTACAGAATAAAATCTATACTACACATCATCCAACTATCAATCATGTTCATAGAGTCACACTATACACTCTATCCAATACTACTCATGCATAAAATATAATCCACCAATCATGAAGTCAAACACCACACTTCATCATATTAATAATCATGCAATAAATGCATCTCATGACAGATATCAATGCATATCAATCATCTAATGCATCGTCACGCATACACCTGGGAGATCTCCCTAACAACAGAGCTGTATAAGTGACATCCCATCCTACTGAAACCACCCCAACCATTTTCACGCCCAATGCGCCCGCTCGATCATAGCTAAACAGGATATATAATCCTCACTCGGGTTTACTCGGATGATGTCACTTACACAATTGAAAGTCCAGATCCACCGTTAGGTATAGCACAACTGGGTGTCGCCACCGGCCCGAAACGGGCTTTCGGCATTCGCGATTGATGGTTGGACTCGTTATTTTGTTTAAAAAAATAGTGGATTGCTAGAATGACTTATTCTCAAACTGAGACCTCGTCAAACGAGCAATTTTATTAAAAGGCTCACTAATCCATATTAATCCCAAGCGGGACCCTCCATGGATTAGTGGTTTTCATAAAAGGAGGGTTCGTGGAGTCGCCACCAATGTTTTACTCAAAACATTGGAAAAAGGGATAAGGCAATTGATTTAAAAATCAACTTTGGCCACTACAACCAGAGTTGGGTAAGGGAGTCGGTTACGCGTGGGGAAGGTGTTAGCACCCCACGGCGCCCCTTTCGGGTTCCCTATGACAGATTATTTTTAAAAGAACAGTATAAAATTACTAAATTACCCCTATTTATTCTAAGCAATTATAAATTGACTATCTACATGATGACAGTTTAAATATGCACACAGAAAGCAGTAAAAGGAAGGATTGAAAGGAAACCTCTTGAAGCGTGCTTTTATATATTGCAAAGAACTGGGAAGCGTTTTGGCGTTCCCTCGCTCTACAAGCCCGCTCCTCGCTCTCCTAGAACAAAATTTTAACTAAGGGAATCAAAAAGATTTCCCCTCGACTAAGTTCGATCCTCAAGCAAAATGGCTCGGGGCTCAAGAACTTCGTCGGATCGACTCCCAGAGAGATTTCTAGGGCAGAACACTGCTCAAAAACCCCAGAATACTCAAGGAGGGAGTCAAAACTGAGTCAAAAAGTGTGGAATGACGTCCAATTGACGTCATATTTATAGGGAATAGGCGCAATACGCCCTACAGGGGCAATACGGCCGTATTGAAATTTTTGAACTTCAATACGGTCGTATTGAAGTTCAATACGGTCGTATTGAAATTCAGAAATTTCAATACGCCCGTATTGAGTTCGCTGCGGTTGTATTGAAGTGTCAATACGGTCGTATTGACTTCAGTACGACCGTATTGAAGTTTCAAAAACTTCAATACGCCGTATTGAGTTTCGCTGCGGCCGTATTGAAGCTTCAATACGGCCGTATTAAGTTCAGTACGGCCGTATTGGGCTTTTTCCCTCCACTTCCTTATTTTGAGCTATTCTAAGACCTCTAGACCTACAGAGAACCCTCCTAGGGCCTTCGAGGAGTCCTTCTGGCTGATTATCCTTCAGTCTTCGAGAGTCTTCAAGCTTTATTTCCGACCCGGACAATTTTAGGGGTCTACAGCTGCCCCCCCTTTACTTAGTCGGACGGCCTTTTGGTGTATCGGCTGACAAGTAAAGGAGTTGACCCAATTGTCCGGGTATTGCGCCGACCTTCTGACTTGTAGCGTCTTCCGGTGGAAAAATGTTGAGTAGCCTCTCCAGGTGGGTGCATACCTCGGCGCTTCTGACATCCTCGGTAGCTGAGTTTACCTTCTCCAAGGTCAACTTCACTCGACGCCCGAGCTGGAAGTTGGACATCAACGCGGCTCTGATGACGCTGATGGTTGAGTACCGCCTCTCCAGGCTTAGCTTCACTCTTTGCTTGAGCCGGAAGCTAAGTACCTTTGTGACGACGGTGAGCAGTGTGAGTTTTGCCTCTCCAGGCCTAGTCTCGCTCTTTGTTCGAGCCGGAAACCAAGCACCTTTGTGACGACGGTGAGCAGTGTGAGTTTTGCCTCTCCAGGCCTTGCTTTGCTTGTTGCCCAAGCTGGAAGCTGTAAGTACCGTCTCTCCAGGCTTAACTTCACTCTTTGTTCGAGCCGGAAGCTAAGTATCCTTGTGACAACGGTAAGCGGTGAGTACCCCCTTTCCAGAGATAGCTTCGCTCATTGCTCGAGCCGGAAGCTGCATACCTCCGTGTTTGTGACGACGGGGTAGCGTGAATATCTCCTTTCCAGGGATTCGTGATGATTTTGTCTCCACAGTCCACGATGCTGCTTCGACGGTTGTTTTTTGATTTTGTGCCACTAGGGGCAGGATAACGCAGGGATCCGTCTAGGGGATGTGCAGTTACTCATGGGTTCTTGTGTCCCAACTTTCCATTGCGTAGTTGGTGCCCACTGGGGAATTTCTGATTCCTTTGGGGTGTAGACACAAAGATGCTCTTTTTGATGTGAGCGGTGCCTTATGATTGGCTGACGTCCTTTCGACGTTGGTGGAGTATCCCGGTTATCCTTGTTCGGGTGTCTCTTTTGGTTTTCTGATTTTGCTGCCTCTGTGTAGGCTGTTATCCACTGGGGGATTTTGTCGTTGATTTTGATTAGCCTCTTCTGTTAGGCGTATCAGCTTGACGTTCAATGATTGGCTGAGAGCCAGATTCCACTTGGGGAATGATTATTGATTTTTTTATTTTTCTCCTTCTGCAGGGATGCCTCTTGAGTAGGCGACTGGGGATTTGGGGATCTTATGTATCCCAGAGTATTATTTAGGAAGCCTCTACAGGCTTAGCCTCACTCGACACTTGAGTTGGAGAGCTATCTTCACTGAGGAAGTTTAAGTCCTTTGACTTGGATATTCTGCTTGGGTGATCGTGCTTCCATTGGGAATGTCGTCGATCTTGCTTTGATAACTCTTGCTGGGGATTTTGAGTCCAAGAGCGTGAGTTGAGGTTTCTCTGGGGAGTATTATTTCTGCGAGCCTCTCCAGGCTCAGTTATTCTTTGATGTGGGGGATGAGGAGTATTGTTTCGGCAAGCCTCTCCAGGCTCAGTTATTCTGAGAGTATTCTTTCGGCAAGCCTCTCCAGGCTCAATTATTCTGAGATGCTGTTGATTTTCTGAATCTTTGTATTTTGCTTGCTGCTGTCATACACAAGCAATTTTTCTATTTTTCTATTTTATGCAGTTGCCTCATGATAAGGTCTTTGAATGTGCAACTAAAGTGTATGTGATGCACAAATGCAATACAATTTTTATTTTTGTTCATTTATTTTAGAAAAGTGAGTGGCTCTCCCTATCCTCTTCTTCTTGGAGGACTTTCTGTCATTGACGCGAGGGAGTATTTTTGTGAGCCTTTATGCAGGGGATTATGGATTTTACAGGAACCCCTCCAATTTTCTTTTATTGACCGATTATTAATGGAATTTCGTACAATTTTATGAAAAACCAACTCAAAGGCATAATCACATGGTCAAGAGAGAAAAGAAACAAATGGATATTTTATTGATATTCACAAATGTTTATACAGAAAGATTTACAAAAGGAATTTCTGAAGAAAGGCTGGCCAAGGTAGGCTATACATTTTTGGCTTAAACAATTATATCTGTAATTGTCGCTCTTCTCGTTCCCCTAATCGTCTTGGGTGAGATGCCTGAGCCAGGAGTGTAGATACTGCAAGACGCTTGCTTCTAAAAGATTATCACTTGAACCGCCTTTCGGTTTTCGGTTCAAGTGATCGTTGCTTGCTTTACTTTTTGCATCTTATTCTTTTGCCCCTAATTTTTGCCTAGGACGTGTCCTAGCGGGGATAATTTTGCCTTTGTTTTGCCTAGTACCCTTGTACTGGCGGGCTTTTTGTTTTGCCCTAACTTTTGCCTAGGATGCCCTTTTTGGGTTTTCATCCTAGCGGGCTGATGCAAGCAACGTCTTCAAGCATAATACTTCTTTACCACGTCAGCATTGACTGGGTATCGAAGTTCTTCTCCGTCCATGTCTGTGAGAATCAATGCTCCTCCAGAGAAGGCTCGCTTCACCACATATGGTCCTTCGTAATTTGGGGCCCACTTTCCGATTTTGTCCTTTTGAGCTGGTAGCAATTTTTTCATCACCAGCTCTCCCTCATGGTAGATTCGAGGATGGACTTTCTTGTCAAAAGCCTTTTTGATCTTCCTTTGGTAGGCTTGATCATGGCATATAGCGTTCAGTCGTTTTTCTTCGATAAGGTTCAATTGGTTGTATCGACTTTGAACCCATTCTGCCTCGGAAAGTTTTGCTTCCATGATTACTCTCAGAGAAGGTATCTCGACTTCAACCGGCAGAACTGCCTCCATTCCATAAACAAGGGAGAATGGAGTAGCTCCTGTGGATGTACGTACTGAAGTCCTATAACCATGGAGAGCGAAGGGTAGCATCTCATGCCAGTCTTTGAATGAGACAACCATCTTTTGTACTATCTTCTTGATATTCTTATTGGCTGCCTCGACTGCCCCATTCATCTTTGGTCGATATGGGGAAGAGTTATGGTGCTGAATTTTGAACTCTTTGCACAATTCTTCCATCATCTTATTGTTCAAATTGGATCCATTATCAGTGATGATCTTATCGGGAATACCGTATCTGCATATGATGTTCTTCCTTATGAAAGATGTTACCACCTTTCGGGTCACATGAGCATACGATGCCGCTTCTACCCATTTAGTGAAATAGTCAATGGCCACAAGGATGAACCTATGTCCGTTGGATGCTTTTGGCTCGATGGGTCCAATAACATCCATGCCCCACATTGCGAATGGCCATGGTGAAGCCAAAACATTGAGTGGCGTTGGTGGGACATGAATGTTGTCGGCATATGCTTGACATTTGTGGCATTTCCGGATGTATTGGTAACAATCCCTTTCAATGGTCGACCAATAATATCCTGCTCTGAGGATTTTCTTAGCCATTGCAGGCCCGGGAATATGGGTACCGAAAACCCCCTCATGTATTTCTTTGATTACATTTTGAGCTTCGACTTGGTCTATACATCTCAACAAGACCGAGTCATAATTCTTTTTGTAGAGGGTTTCTCCAATCAACAGAAATCCCATGGCCCTTCTTCGGATATGCTTTTTATCATTATCACTAGCCATATCAGGATATTCCCCTTTTGACAGATATTGTTTGATGTCATGGAACCATGGATGATCGTCAACAGCTTCATCTATCAGTAGGCAGAACGCTTGCTTATCGTGCCGCCGGATATTGATGATGGGCATTTCATGCTCCTTATCCAAGGCGAACATCGATGATAGTGTAGCAAGGGCGTCAGCAAACTGATTCTCCTCCCTTGGAATGTATTCAAAGATGACACTTTGGAAGAATTGTGTCAAATCTTTGATATGCTCAACATATGGTATCAGTTTAGGATTTCGGACTTCCCAGTCACCTCGCAGTTGGTGAATGACTAAAGCCGAATCTCCAAATACTTTGAGCTTTAGGATACCATTGTTGATTGCTGCTTGGATTCCTAACGCGCAAGCCTCGTATTCGGCCATGTTATTTGTACAGTCAAAGTTGAGTCTTGCCGTTAAGGGGATATGCTTTCCTTGTGGGGAAATTAATACTGTTCCAATCCCCTGTCCAAGCATGTTGGAGGCTCCATCGAAATACATGGTCCACGTATCATCCTTAGGATCTTCATGTTGTATACTCATTATATGTTCATCGGGGAAATCATCCTGAAGGGATTGATAATCATTGGTCGGCCCATGTGCTAGGTAATCAGCTAGGGTACTGCCTTTGATGGCTTTTTGTGTGACATGTATGATGTCGAATTCTGATAATTGTACTTGCCATCGGGCGATCTTCCCAGTGATTATTGGCTTGTCGAACACGTACTTAATTGGGTCCATTTTGGAGACCAACCAAGTAGTATGCCTTATCATGTACTGCCTGAGCCTTTGTGTTGCCCACGCTAACGCACAGCAAGTCTTTTCTAATGGCGTGTAGCGGGTTTCATAATCAAGGAACTTTTTGCTCAGGTAGTAGATGGCTTGTTCTTTCTTTCCAGTTTCGTCCTGTTGCCCTAGCACGGCTCCCATGGACTCATCAAGCACTGTCAGATAGAGGATTAATGGCCTTCCCTCGACAGGTGGCACCAATATTGGTGGATTGGCCAAGCACTGTTTGACCTTGTCAAAAGCTCGTTGACAATTCTCATCCCAAGTTTCGGAATGATTCTTGCGCAACAGCTTGAATATTGGTTTGCACGTGTCAGTCAATTGTGCGATGAACCTTGCGACGTAGTTCACCCTGCCGAGGAATCCTCTAATTTCTTTCTCAGTTTTAGGAGGAGGCATTTCCATTATTGCCTTTACTTTATCGGGGTCCACCTCTATGCCTTTTTCACTGACGATGAACCCAAGAAGCTTACCCGACCGAACTCCGAAAGTACACTTAGCCGGGTTTAGCTTAAGCTGATACTTACGAAGCCGATTGAATAATTTTCTCAAATATTGGATGTGGTCCATCTCGTCTTTTGACTTTGCGATCATGTCATCCACGTATACTTCAATTTCTTTGTGGATCATATCGTGGAATAGCGTCACCATCGCTCGTTGGTAGGTGGCACCCGCATTTTTAAGTCCAAAAGGCATCACCCTGTAGCAGAAAGTTCCCCAGGGCGTAATGAAAGAAGTTTTCTCGCGGTCTTCTATATTCATCTTGATTTGATTATATCCCGAGTATCCATCCATAAAGGAATAGAGTGTGTTTGTGGCGGTGTGATCCACAAGTGTATCGATGTGGGGCAAGGGAAAATCGTCCTTTGGACTGGCACGATTCAAATCCCTATAATCAACACACACTCTAACCTTCCCATTCTTTTTAACGACTGGCACAATGTTGGCCAGCCATTCAGGATACTGGGATACAACCAAGAATCCCGCGTCCAATTGTTTTTCTACCTCCTCCTTAATCTTTAACGACCATTCGGGCTTGATTCGTCGAAGCTTTTGCTTAATGGGTCGAAACCCCTCTTTTAAGGGCAACTTGTGTTCAACGATGTTGGAGTCCAAACCGGGCATATCGTGGTACGACCATGCAAATACGTCCTTGTATTCCCTCAACAATTGAATCAATTGCGTTTTTATTCCATCACTGATACGGGTCCCAATTTTGACCTCTTTCAATTCTTGACCCTGTCCCAAATTCACGGTCCCCAATTCTTCTTGATTCGGTTGGAGTAGACGAGCTTCTTGATCTAGCAGTCTTTGCAGATCCGGAGAGATGGTCTCCTCATCACTGTCCAACTCAACCCATTCACCCTCAGCTTTCGGATCCCGGTCAGAGCGAGCAATCACAGACATAATTATTTATTGGTTCTGTTTAGGTTTAGAGTTTATTAATATTAATGAGAGAGAGAGAATAGAACAAAATGAGAGAATAATGTGTGAAAAATGCCTTTTTATTGATATATGAGTGTAAAACTGTACAAAACCCTTTATTTACATGAAAAGGTCCTCATGATCTCGGGTACTGATCATGAGTCCCTAAAAGAAAAAATGTGGAGGGGCCCTATCATGGCTTGCCCTTCTCTCTACTCCTGCTGCGGTAGAGGATTCTTGCTCACGTCGGGCGCCGTCGAATCGAAAGTGACCCACCCAGCGTCGATAAGGTCTTGGACCTTATACTTGAGAGCTCGGCAGTTCTCCGTTGAATGCCCTTGTGCCCCCGAGTGGTATAGACATTTGTCTTGTGGATTGTACCAATCGGGGTAGGGTGGATTCACCTTCTTTGGTGGAATGTAAGCTATAAGACGCGCCTCCACTAGCTTCGGCAGGAGATCGCTATAAGTGGTCGGAAGTCTATCAAACTTCTTCACAGAGTTGTTTTGCGATTTGCCTGACTTCGAAGCGGAAGAAGACGGAGCAATGGTTACAGCGTTGACTCCTCCTTCTTTCTTCTTCCCGAAGGCCTTCTTAGCTTCATATGATTGGGAAGGCTTAGCCAGCTTCCCACTTTTAAGTCCTTGTTCCACCCTTTCTCCAATGGTGATGATGTCCGAGAAGAGTGTCGTTGTGTTCCCTATCATTTTATCGTAATAGGGACCAGTCAACGAGTTGATGAATAAGGACACCGTCTCCTTATCCGACAGCGGGGGCTCTATCTGCGCCGCCAACTCCCTCCAACGTTGGGCGTACGCCTTGAAAGATTCATCATTATTCTTACTCAAGGCTTGAAGATCTGACCTATCGGGTGTTAGGTCGATGTTGTATTTGTAGCGCTTGAGAAAGGCGTCGGCCAACTGCCTCCATGTATGTACTAGATTTCCGTCTAGCTGCATATACCAGTTGAGTGCAGTTTCAGCTAAGCTCTCTTGAAAGCAGTGGATCAAGAGCTTTTCATTTGTGGCATATGCAGCCATCTTGCGACAGTACATGGTGAGATGACTTTTAGGGCAAGTCGATCCCACGTACTTTGGGAAATCTGGCACTTTAAATTTAGGAGGGAATTGAATATCCCTCACTAAGCACATATCGGCGGCATCTTTGACATCAAAATCATGCCCCTCCATAGCCCTTAGCCGATCCTCGAGGGCATGGAATTGTTCCTTTGAGACCTCGGGCTCTTTTATTATAATTCCTGCCCCAAGGGGTACGGCGTTTGGAGGATCTTTTTCATGCTCTTCCTCCTCTTCCTCATGATGGGACCCATGCTCACTGTGATGAGATCCATGGACGTTGTGGTGACGCATGAGTTCCATCATTTGCGCCATTTGCTCTTTAAGCTGTGAAAGCTCGGTTGTGAGCTTTTTGTTTTGCTCCTCCAATGCTTCCATTTTCTTGATTTTCCGTGCGCGCGTAAGGACAGAGAGATGACCAGCCACTTTCTAAAAATGAATATTTAATCTAATTAATTTATGGAATGAATACGCTCTTGACATGAGCTTGATAACCCTCCACTTTTAAGGCGCTGCCTTTTTAAAATAGAGTGTTACCTCCCTCCTTGACTCATGATCTCTCCTCAACGGAGAATCTCTATAGTCATGGGTCTCTTTCACTCATGTCAAGAGGTATTGGTGATCCTAAAAATGTATGTTTTTATGAGGATGCATGATGTCTTATTGGTAATGATGTACATGCTCCTTACTTTTATTATATTTTCACACATGGTCTTTCCTCTCATGTCATGGTTTTTTATGCATGGGGATCATTTTTAGACCTTATCACGAGGTTATTTATTATTGCACAAACAATTGCACATAAGCATTTACACAAACAATTCACTCATCCACGAACAGTCACGAGCGAATCACGAGGTAGGGGTCTCCTGCAGAAAAGTGCATATTCAAGGAGGATCTAACTGTTCTCACTTGGTCAACGGCCCCCAAGGTGCCCCCATTATAGGGACCCAATTCCTCTCGTCGTAGGTCGATGGAAAGTTCCAACGCACCGTCGGACTCAAGTTCATGGTTATCACCTTGAGTGATGTTTTCCGACAACGGTCTACGGGCACCTATAGACCCATTCGACAACCGGCCGTACTAACATCCACTCCCTATGGTTAATCACTCATGCCCCCGGGTATAGAGGGAACTGTTGTGTGCAAAGGTTTGTGTACAGTTTGTATTTCAAACAATTGCGGAATTTAGACATACAACAGTTATTTAAAGCCACAAAATAAATCATATTGTCATACAATCAAGGGGTAATGAAGTAATTTTTAACTATTATTTGTTAAAAATAATCTGTCACTAAATGGGACTGACTCTCGAGGCTTCCCCAGCGGAGTCGCCATCTGTCGCCACCGGCCCGAAACGGGCTTTCGGCATTCGCGATTGATGGTTGGACTCGTTATTTTGTTTAAAAAAATAGTGGATTGCTAGAATGACTTATTCTCAAACTGAGACCTCGTCAAACGAGCAATTTTATTAAAAGGCTCACTAATCCATATTAATCCCAAGCGGGACCCTCCATGGATTAGTGGTTTTCATAAAAGGAGGGTTCGTGGAGTCGCCACCAATGTTTTACTCAAAACATTGGAAAAAGGGATAAGGCAATTGATTTAAAAATCAACTTTGGCCACTACAACCAGAGTTGGGTAAGGGAGTCGGTTACGCGTGGGGAAGGTGTTAGCACCCCACGGCGCCCCTTTCGGGTTCCCTATGACAGATTATTTTTAAAAGAACAGTATAAAATTACTAAATTACCCCTATTTATTCTAAGCAATTATAAATTGACTATCTACATGATGACAGTTTAAATAT
This sequence comes from Cajanus cajan, assembly GCF_000230855.2. Taxonomy (NCBI): domain Eukaryota; kingdom Viridiplantae; phylum Streptophyta; class Magnoliopsida; order Fabales; family Fabaceae; genus Cajanus; species Cajanus cajan. Next base: position 26,466,564 of record NC_138526.1, read on the forward strand.
GCACACAGAAAGCAGTAAAAGGAAGGATTGAAAGGAAACCTCTTGAAGCGTGCTTTTATATATTGCAAAGAACTGGGAAGCGTTTTGGCGTTCCCTCGCTCTACAAGCCCGCTCCTCGCTCTCCTAGAACAAAATTTTAACTAAGGGAATCAAAAAGATTTCCCCTCGACTAAGTTCGATCCTCAAGCAAAATGGCTCGGGGCTCAAGAACTTCGTCGGATCGACTCCCAGAGAGATTTCTAGGGCAGAACACTGCTCAAAAACCCCAGAATACTCAAGGAGGGAGTCAAAACTGAGTCAAAAAGTGTGGAATGACGTCCAATTGACGTCATATTTATAGGGAATAGGCGCAATACGCCCTACAGGGGCAATACGGCCGTATTGAAATTTTTGAACTTCAATACGGTCGTATTGAAGTTCAATACGGTCGTATTGAAATTCAGAAATTTCAATACGCCCGTATTGAGTTCGCTGCGGTTGTATTGAAGTGTCAATACGGTCGTATTGACTTCAGTACGACCGTATTGAAGTTTCAAAAACTTCAATACGCCGTATTGAGTTTCGCTGCGGCCGTATTGAAGCTTCAATACGGCCGTATTAAGTTCAGTACGGCCGTATTGGGCTTTTTCCCTCCACTTCCTTATTTTGAGCTATTCTAAGACCTCTAGACCTACAGAGAACCCTCCTAGGGCCTTCGAGGAGTCCTTCTGGCTGATTATCCTTCAGTCTTCGAGAGTCTTCAAGCTTTATTTCCGACCCGGACAATTTTAGGGGTCTACACTGGGTACGGGCTTACCACGACCTAGGCATGCATAACCAAGTCAATTGTGAAGTTCGCGTACCGACTATTTGCAAGGATTCACGTACCTTCCCGAGTACTTGGTTAAGGGAATAACCCTCGACCTCATACCCCGCTCCAACACTAGCTAAGGACTTAGAGGAAATTCACCCAACCCAATGGCCTACCTGAGCACCACTCTCCCAAAACCAGTGGCCTACCTGAGCACCACTCTCATATATCAGTGGCCTATCCAAGCACCACTCTCAAGAGACTCTATGTGAGCTCTTCCAGTTAAAAAATATTTTCTCTCCTCAAGTCCTGGGCTAGACTCATGCCATAAGGCATCACATGCAATTATGCATCACAAATCATACATGGTCTGCCCACTATCATGATCAATAATCATACACATGTCATAATACATCACATGCAATAATGCATCATACATCATACATGGTGTACCCACCATTATGATCAATAATCATACACATATGAACATATACTCATCCCATATCATATTTAAACATTCATATATATCATCACTATGCATACATATGAATCACACCTCACCATACATCATATATCATACATACATGATCCAAAACTTCAACTTAACATGCATTAGCATCATTTCTTTCATAAACATATTCACGCTCGGCGCAGCCTGAGCTCGCCCAGCCTAATCCCAACCTGAGAGGCCTAAAATTCATCCACGCCCGGCGCATTTAACTAATGCTCAGTGTCCTTGAGACAGAGACTCCTAAGAGTCTCCACGCCTGACGCAACCAAATCACGCCTGGCCCAATATCCAACCCGAGAGCCCTAAGCTCTTCCACGCCTGGCGTGCTCAACCTACACCTAGCCTAATCCGAGTCAGAGAGTTCAAAACTCTCATCCAAACTAATAAATCTAACCACATGCAAACACAAAAACACAATGCATAGGCTCCATACAACACAAAACAAACTCAAAATCAACATGCACCTATCTGATGCATCAAATTCACCAAAAACCCCATTTTTCCCAAAGCCCCGAAAAATGAGCGAATTCTCCGATCCAGCCATGGATCCTCAACTTTCATGCATCAATTGAGTTTCTAAACTCACATGCAACTTAAATAACAAACATTCTAGCTTCCCTCACCTGAAGATTGGCTCAAAATAACCAATAACTGAGAAGAAGTAGAATTCCCTTCCGAAGCTCAACCCGAAACTTCAATCCTCCCAAAGCAAGCTTCCTAATCTGAATTTCAAGAAAAGACAGAAGACATTAGTGATCTAGAGGAGAAAAAGAATCATACAGAGAAATTTGGGGGAGAAAGGAGCTCACAGACCTAGAGTCCTTCTCTCTAAAACTTTTAACTTCACTTTCTCCTCAACCACTCAACCCCTATTTATAGAAGTTTAGGAGTGGCCAGAATGGCCTGTTCCAAATCCGGAACGGCCCGTTCTGCACCCCTTCATCATGTGCAAAAATCACATGCAGAACGGCCCGTTCTGAAACTAGAACAGCCCGTTCTCGGATTCATCCAGAACGACTCGTTCTCCATGATGAATGGCCTGTTCTCCATCCAGAACGGCTCGTACTCCCTCCAGAACACCCCGTACTCCCTCCAGAACGGCCTGTACTCCATCCAGAACGACCCGTTCTCAACTACGATTTACAGGTGAATTTAGTAGTTTGGAACAGCCCGTTCCAGATTGGGAACGGCCCGTTCTGGGCTACTAAATCACCCATATTGGGCTTTGGGTCTTCTGAAATAACTTACTATGTTACAAACATGACACACTAGGAACTACTTTTTAACTTTTCAATGCATAAAGCAATTTAAATAAGTTGCTTCTATTGAAGAGACCCTTATATGTTTGACAAATATAACATAATTATAATTTATTTATATTAATTCATGTAGTTCAACTAATAATTCACATTTAGAGTCATTTAATTTTTTATATTTAGAAACAACTCACATAAATTATTGGAAGGAAGGGAGAATGGAATAGAACACCTACTTTTTCATTTAATGCTAAGTTATTCAAAGCATTATAGTGGTTTGAGAATGATTTTGTATAAAGTTTTATTATAGACAAGGATATTTTTAAGTGAAAATACTTAAATATTTATTGATAGAACTTTGGATTTAGTGTATATATTGGGTACATTTTTTATTTTAAAGCTCTTTTTCATTTCTTTTAAGAAAAATATTGAATGAATAAAATAGTACTTTGGACACTTTTTATGAAGATATGTTTCAATGTAGTGTTAAAAATATAATATTTATATCCCATAATTGGATGATGTATTCTCTATATTTCATGTAATTTTGTTAGATTATCAAAATATAATAATCCTTATTATCAAAAAAAATTATTAGAAACTTTAGGAGTTGGATGCTTCAAGTGCATCGGGTTGAACATAAAAAAGAAATAATTAAGGTTGAAAATCCATTGAATTCAATGAAGAACTGAAAACATGTTAGATCAACAATTTTTTTTTCCTTCATTTTCTCTCTTTATTTTTACACAACCAAACAAGGCAGATTCCATATTTCTCATTTATTTCTCCTTTCTCCAGTTCCATGTTATTGGACATGATGTAAAGGGAAATTTTCTTTGAAAAATACAATTTTGTATTAATATTTCCACAAATTTAGAAAGAAGAACATACAAAATCTTACATTGATTTACCCCAAAATAACAAGGTTACATTTAATCTTTACCAACTAGTTAAGATTTTCGTTATATATTTACACTCAATGCGGATACCTCACTGTCTAAATATTTTTTTCTTCAACTTCTTCAAGTTAATATTCTAAGTACTTCTGTTCAAGATTCTTTAGGCTTTGCTCACACCTTCAAAACTTAAAAGAAAATAAAATTTAGGTTAAATTATATTTTTAATTCTTCTACTTATTTATTTTTTGACATAAAAAAATAGAGGGACTAAAAATATAATCTCATTTAGTCCTCTATTCTTTTTATATTTTTAGTCCTTCTATTTATTTTTAGGATTCAATTTAGTGTTATTATTTTTAAAAGATTTAATTTGATCCTTTAATTTTTTTAAAAATATTCAATATTATCTTTTTGTTCAAATTAACGCTAACAACATTAATGAAATGGTACAACTATTTATTGCTCTATCATTTAAAAATAAGATACTATATGAATGGAAATGAGTGAATATTTTATGATAATTATAAAAAACACAAGTAAAAAAAACACTAAACTAATCCTGTGTCTAAAATAATAATTATACAACAATTTAATTATAAAAAACACAAGTAAAAAAAACACTAAACTAATCCTGTGTCTAAAATAATAATTATACAACAATTTAATTATATTCGTATGTTTATTGGAAAACTTTAACGACAGCAAAATGCAGATGAAAGAAAATTCACAGAAAATTTTATCACACATTCTCCTGGATTAGTTAATTTTATGCCGTATATGTATATGAGGACCACTTTATGATTGAAATTCTTTCAAATATGCATATTAGAATATCAGGTAGAGAAGAAAAGGAGGTTAGTCAATATTTGTATAAAGTTTTTTTTTTTCCTGAGATGCATTAAAAGGGTATTTTTTTTTATTTATTAACAGAGAGAATTCTCTTATTAAACACAAAAAATATTCTCTTTCAAAAATTAAACATCGAATAAATAGACATTTTCTTTAACTTAAGTTTTTTTGTATTCACATGAATCAAGATTTAATCCTTAATTATTTAGTTAACTAATGTAAATCCCTCATTTTTTCACGTCAACTCAAGTTAATTAGTGTAATATGAAGTAATTAATTTAATTAGACGATGACACAATATACTATAAGTCAATGGTGAATATACATTACTTACAAAATGCAAAATCTTTGTGTGTAATTCACTGTGGCATACATTCGTAACTTATTTTCACAAGAAAAAGAGGAGAGATTATGAGACAAAGAGTCTTCACTCTTCAAACATTGGTGGGATCCAAAAGTTGCTTTGTTCTAGAGAGAAAAAAGAAAAAGAAAAAGAAAAAAAAAACATTGATCAGTTGTAGATGAAGCGACACCCATCGTAGCCTGTTGAGAAGCAAAAAAGTAGCATTAGTGATGGCAATTTGTAATCAGACCAAACAAGACTTAGGTTAATTATGAAGTTCTTTATATTAGTGCATGTTTATATGATTTTTTTTTTCTTTCAAAAACTTTGTTTCGAAATAAAACATGATCAGTTTTAAAAATAAGTTAAACTAAAAGTATACCTAAATAAAGCAAATAGGTTTAATCAGGATTCAAATATATTTTTAATTCTTACAAATATACTAAATTGAGTTTTAGTTCTTCGATTTTTTTAATTAATTTTGATCCTCGTAAATTTGTCTATTTTTCAATTAGTCATTGTAATTATTTTGTGACGAGATACCATGTATTTAAACATAAATTTAATATATCATTTGATCTTGAAATTTTTTAACATTGTACAATAAGTTCCAACATTAAACAAATTTATAATTAGATCCTCTATTTTTTCTATTTTTGTAATTTAGTTTATAGAATTAGAAATTCGTTTATAATTAATGAAATTTCACAAAATATTATTTATATATTACAAAGTATATTTTATGAAATTTCATGAACAATAAAAAAAATTTCAACCTCAAGAACAAAATAAAAAAAAATATTAAAAAATGAAGAACATAATTACAATTTTTTTAGTTTAGAAAATTAATTAAAAATTTTCAAAAAATTTAGAAAACAAACTATATATTAAACCTTAAACATATTAGAACAACTATACTCTAATGTGACGTAACATCTCTAGATGCATAATAAGTTATCATAGGAAACTATTTTTAAAACTATTAACAATTTCAAAGGACCAAAATCAATTTTTTTTTTAAGATTAAAAAACATAGTTAATGGTTAAAATTTACTAATCTAAATCTATTCTACGATTGTGGACTCACTAGGATCAACTGCAACAAGCATGGCTGTGCCTCCAAACTCGCAATTGCCACCAGCACCTTTGGTCCTTTGCCAGTAGCTATTGAAAGCGTACGAAGCATGTGCATACACAGTGTCGGGCTGATAGCACGGCCCATTGGGCTGAATGGAGGTGCAATCTGCTCCTGACCAACAAGCATAGTTCATGGCCTCTTGGATGATTGGGTCTGGGACTGAGGGCTTAGCCACACACCACAGGGTGGTCCTTGGGGCATAGTTGGGTGGTGGTGGCACACTTGGTGGAGGGTACACTACTGGTGGCTGAAACACACTTGGGCTTGGGACAGAGCCCTCAGTGGGGGATGGAACAGTGCTTGGTGGGCTTGGGAGAGTGCCCCCAGTGGGGGTTGGGATGGTAGTTGGTGGGCTTGGGAGAGTGCCTTCTGTGGGGGATGGGACGGTAGTTGGTGGGCCTGGGGTGATGCCACCTGTGGGGGAAGGGATGATGGAAGGTGGGGTGGGCTCAAAGTAAGGTGGGCTGGGTTCAAAGTAGGGTGGGCCCATTGAGGAGTCAGGTGGGCTTGGTGTGATAATGATGGGAGGATTGAGTATGGGCTCGGGTGAGCCTGGGATGATAGTGGGTGGGCCTGGGACAATTTCTGGGGGGAAGGACCCTGGTGGGCCTGGTGTTATGGTTATTGGGCTTGGAGGGCTTGGTTGAAGGCCTATGGGTGTAGGGATGGTGGTGGTACTTGGTGGTGGGAACACACAAAATGGAGGGCTGTTTTCTGGCAATGGGATTGGAGCCAGTGATTCATAAGGGGGCAAGGAAAATGGGGAGCTAAGACTATAGGGTTGAACATTTGATGAGAATATAGTTGGATTATTATTATTATTCACATCAAAATGCTTCACCACTTTCAACTTCTTTGGGTTCTTGTTCATTGTATTTCTCCTATGTCTAGGGCCTTTCAACAATAGTCTCATTGATCTATCTGCATCTGAAAAACGGGAAAGTAATGTGGCTTTTGGGCCATGAACTTATTTCCATTCAAAATTTGCTTCATCTCAACAATATCATAATGCAATTGTTAATATACCATAGAATCTATTTAAATATAGCCTAGAATGATAGTCCAACAAGCAAATGCCTGTGCATATGCATTACAACACATCTTCCACATGTGACCCATTTATGCAAGATCATAGTTAAATTCAAAATTTGGGAAAAATTGGGATGACATAACATAGTACATTTGTTTAAGTAAAGGAGGCTTACCACAATGAGTGAGAGAAATGGAAGCCAAAGTGAGGTAGAGGAGAAGTATCCCAACATTCTTTCTCACTCTTCTTGTTTCCATGACCAATTGCAATTTTGGTTATTGCAATGGCACAAGAGATATAAAGAGGCACTCCAATTCCAGTGCATTGAAAGACTCAAAGGTAGAACAATGTGAGGTTTTTATATAAATGTAAGAGTGAACCAGAGTAAAGCAAGAAGAGTAGACAAGAGGTTCTGTTTGGGATAAAGATTGATTCTTTGGGTGACACAACTTTGATGCACAGTCATCTTTGGCTGGAGATGTGTGCATGAAGGCATGTCAAAAGTGCAGAAAAGTTGTCACAAATGTGAGTATTTTATGGGAATTGGCTCACCGGCTCAACAATGTCCTTTTCTGGGAGTTTTTATAACTTCATTTCAAGGTGGTATATATGCTTGCTTCTCCCTTGGAAAAGATCAAAGTTTGGTTTTATCAACCCTTTTTCTTTTACTTGCTTTCTACTCAAAGCTCTCTCATGGAAACACTAAGGCGTGTGGAAGAGGTTGGTTTAGTCAATAACCATAACCAAGAAGCCATTAGATACTAGTTAGTTTTAGACATGCAACCTAGAAAATGGCTTGGGGGTTATGAATCCAAATCAACATTCATACATAAACTGACTTTAATTTATATAAACTATGTAATCAACTAATAAAAATCATTATTAGTATAACTTTTAACATGATTATTATACAAGTCAACAAATTTACCTTACACAATAATGTGATTGAATAACCGTGTAAAAATTCTTTATATATGGTCTCACTATATACAAAGTTTTGTCAAACAAAAGAAAAGAGAAAAAAATGAATGGTGGCTTAGTTTCTGCAAAGAGTAGTATATTGTGTATTTGTAACATCTCCTTATAAAGTGCATCACAATTTTTGTCTAACTGGAAATGGATGTGATATGGTTGTTCCTTTGTTGTGATGTTCCAACTCTAAATACTAGTTAAGATACTTTAGGGAAAGTGTGCTTTAGGCTACAATGTACTGCATTAGTGTGTCAATGTCTCATGTTAAGAGCCTAAAATCTGAGGGTGATCTTTTTAAGGAAAAGGAAGAAGGGAAATTGTCTGTAGTGGGAAAAAGAGAGCTTGGTGCATGATGTGACATATGAGTAGGACAAATATAGTATTAATTTGGCCACCTTTATGATGATATCTTTGATAACTTAATGTAACACATTAGATGAGTTATGGTTTTATAAGAGTTAATTTGCCCAATAACAGGGATGAAAGAGTTTTGGTATAAAAGTTTCTTGTTTGGAATCTGATGAATGTTATCTGTAATTGCTTCTTCATTCTGGTTTTTGGTTTGTGAACCATTCCTCTTTTGTCCCAAAATTTAAAATATGCTATTTTGACAATGAGCAAGAGAATAGTTTTACAAATTTAACGTATATTTTCAAGGATGAAATACTAGAGTACAACAACTGATAAGTTTTGTAAATTTAACGTATATTTTCAAGGATGAAATACTAGAGTACAACAACTGATAAGTTTTCAATCATTTGGGTCATGTCAAAGTAAGGTTTCAAAGTTTTTGAGCATAACATAATAAGTATTTTTTTAAAGTTCAATTACCCTTCTAATCTCTATAATTTTATAAATTTAACTTTTTAATTCCCACAATTAAAAATATTTCATTTTAATTCTTATACAAATCACTTTTGATTTTCTTTAGTCCTTATAAATTATAAACTTCTTTTTAATTTTTATGAAAATAGAGGACAAAGACTAAAAAGGATAAAATATAATAGGCTTAATTGCACTTTTAGTCCTCCTAATTTAGTGCAGGAGTAATTTTGGTCCTCATAATTTGAATTGCTTAATTCTGGTTCATAAATTTAAATAATGGACAATTTTAGTCTCACAAACAATTTATCATCCAAAATTTAACAGACGTTAATACTGTGAATTTTATGCTAAATAAATATTAATTATATATCATTTAATTTCTTACGTGTCAAATTATTTAATATTCAAATTTTAAATTTAAATAACATTGAAAACAAAATGAAAAGGGTATTGATATCAATCGCAATGAGAATTTTTCACTAAATTAGAATTTTTTTAAAAAAGTTTATCAAAAAAGCACCTGTACCAATTTATTTACCCATGTAGCACCTTTCACTGTTTACGTTCAGAATTCGGTTCCCGGAGAATCGAATAATGAGCTATTAATTTTTTTTTTTTTTTACGTTTTGGATCTGAGCATGGTGTAAAACTGGATCCAGAATGGCCCGTTCTCCTTTCAAAACGCCTCGTTCTCCTTGCAGCACTTGCAGAACGACCCGTTCTCCTTTTAGAACGGGTCGTTTCGGATGTAAAAATACACACATGATGGATCAAAACACGCCGTTCTACTTAGACGTTCCAGTTTCAAAATTAACAGACTACGCGTGCAAGCAGAACAACCTATTCTGCTCGGAGAACAAGTCGTTCTAGTTGCAACATTAACACGTATAAGAAAGAGAAATATAAAATAAATAAATTTAAAATTTTTAAAATTTGAATATTAAATAATTTGACACGTAAGAAATTAAATAATATATAATTAATGTTTATTTAGCATAAAACGTCTGTTAAATTTTGGATGGTAAATTGTTTGTGGGACTAAAATTGCTCATTATTTAAATATATAGACCAAAATTAAGCAATTCAAATTATGAGGACCAAAATTGCTCCTATACTAAATTAAGAGGACCAAAAGTATTATTAAGTCAAAATAATATGTATAGGGACTAAAATAGAATATTTTTAACTATAGAGATTAAAAGGCTAAATTTATAAAAGGATAAAAAATGCAATTAAATTTTTTAAAAATTATTTTTTGTTTTTGTATCAAGTATAACTTTTTTTTTTTATTTCACAGTTTTATATCTGTATATATTTTCGAAAAACAGAACGAAAAGTACTATTTTAGAAAATAAAAATTATAGAATGGTTCTTCAACAAAGAAGTCCTAATAAAATAATCTCACTAAATGAAATTAAAGTAGCTTTTCAGAAATATTTATTGGCATCTTTCTTTGCTTCAGCCATCAAGCATGTCCATAATGGTTAGATACATAACTTAGCATTTGGATGCATGTGTTCTTCTATGTGAATATGTGATGTGAACGGGGCAAGGTGCATATTTTGGTTACTTTGGTTCATATTTCTTGTTTAATCTTTTATTTATTTATTTATTTTTATTTCTTTAAATGGTTGATGCTTCTGATCATCAAATTGGAAGAATCAGAACAATGTTATGGGCTCAAGAGCTAATTTATTCCTCCCATATGTCAATTTCTGTTATTTTCTTAGAATGTATTTAAACAAGGAATTTTAAAAAGATATGTAGTGTTCGTTTTAGATAATTATATATTGTTCGAGATTTATACTGTTTTATAGGACAATAATTATTTTATCGTCAAGTAGTGTGTTTGGCAATAATTACACACACTCACAGTTTTAAAGAATAATTAAACTTACAAGTTGTTTAGTATCTAAAATAAGATTTTTTAAAACCTGAGGTATTTTAATGGATCGTTTATTATTTAAATTTGGAAATTTATAATTCAATGTTAGTATATAGGAGAAATATTGCATGCATTGTACGAAACCACCATAGTTTTATTTATAGTAAATTTTTTATTTTAATTAAATTAGATAAAAAAATTATTCATCAATACTAATTGACACAAATAATAACAATTTGTACTCTTAAAAAAATTAAAAATTAATCAAAATTATTAACACGTGATAATTTCAATCTATGTATGTAATGACTTTTCAATAGTGAAATTAACCAAGTATAAGTTGACTACTTTTAGAATGTCTCTTACTCAGAATTTGAGAATTTTTAATATTTTTTTCTCTTTCTTTGCTCACTTTGCTAATTAATGTTGATACAGTTTTTATTTTATACCCTCATATTTTAATTGATTTTTGTTCAAGTGGTTAATTAACTCCTTCAATTCAAAATAAAGAAAATCTTATAATTATATTTTTGAGTCACACTCATAATGTGCTTAACACCTCCTGAGGAAAAAGATGAAAGTGAGAGGCACAAAAACATGGAAATAGACACATAATTCTAATATTTCAACAAGACATTCCCTATCAAAATGGTGTGCTTTAATGATTTTTTTTTTCAAAGTAGAAGAAATGTCATTTTCTACAAATCACACTTCAACAATGATGTTCCATTAATTTTTGTTTGCTATGAACTTCAAACTTCAAAGGGTTTGAATCCATAAATATCTTGGCAGAAGGAGACATAAAGTAGAGAGTGTGTTTGGTTCTAGTGGGAATCATGAGAATTGATTTTAACTCCAGTCAAAATTAATTTTATATAATATAATTTTTTGGTTATTAGTAAGCAAGATTGATTTTTCTTCAAAATGTCGGTTTGACAAGAAGTAATAAAAAGTAACTTTTGAACTAGTTTAAAATTTATACTAAATTTTATAATAAACTTGCTTTCAAAATTAAATCATTCAAATATAAATTGCTCCACTTGAAAATAAATTTGAATAAAAATTAATTTTATTTGAATTTAGTTTTATAAACAATCATTCAAACACATACTAACTTACAAAGTATTTGGTATGGTGGAAAATGGTAGAAAAGAAGAGAAGATAAGAGAAATGTGTGAAAGAGAATTTAAGAAATATGAGTAATTTTTTGTAGGACTCAACAAAAATCTTTCACACAAAAATGAGGAGATTTGCATGGAACACTCTAATTATCGGGGTTTAATGTTGTTTCATATATACATATATTTATACACATAATCATTATAATATATATATATATATATATATAAATAATTTGTAATGGTCAAATAAGTTATTAAATGGTATAATAACTCAAACATACACCTCATCTATCTTATATTCACATAAGTATCATTCAAACACATACATATAAACAATATAAAAAAACAAGGAATTTACATACATAATTATTTTAAAAGCTCCTCATATAACATAATAACTTAAGGATCTCCTCATGGGATTATATTGATCTCTCGGCAAATGAGTTAGAATCAACTTATAACAATGATGAATCAAGTCATTTCCTCAAAGATTTGATTGATTGATTCTCAATTATTTTATATAGCAAAAAAATAAATCTATACACTATATTTGCACATGTTCATTGTTTAATTCATTAAACTAAAGGTTTAAATTAATAAAATTTTAATTAACAAGAGAAAGAGAAGAAAAAATAAGAATCTAGTAAAAATTATCGTTGTTTCATTCTCAAAACATCGAAATCACCACCAAAAACCTTCAATTGGGTGAGATGTAAAAAGTCTAGAGAGATTGCATGGGTTCTCCATTTTGCCTTTTAAATATGTTTTGTTTATTAAACAGGAGATTTTTTTTTTGCCTCAAATTGGTTTAAGCCCTTTAAGCTCTTTTTGGAATAATTAACTACAAAGAAAGTAAGATGACTTAAGTCTTTTTGAAATGACTTAAAGCCTTTTTCTGGTAGATTACAATCTTCCATTTTTCTGAAATGGCTTGAGCTTTCTTATTTGGCTTAAGGCCTTTTTTGACCAAGTGTGATTTCTTAATTTCTTGAAATGACTTAAGCCCTTCTGATTTAGCTTAATCCTTTTTGAGTTGGTAGAGATAAACAACTTTACTTCCATGAATTTTTTCTAACTTCAATTTTTTTTTATCTTCTCTCTTTATCTTGATTTCTCTCCTCTTATTCTACAAAATAAAACCACCAAAATTAACCAAAAATTAATTATAATTTGAATGAATTAGATCTCTATATGATAAATATATAACTATATACAATATTTACATCCTTAGGACAATTTGTAATGAAAAAGGGGTGAAGGCATACCATTTGACATAATAATATTCATGAAATTTAAGTAAAAATGACAACTACAAGTTACATCTTTCCAAAAAATATACTTTAACAAAAGAAAGTAAATGACTCTTATATATGTCGACCAACGATTATACACCACTAGAGAATACCTTTGAAGTAAAACCATCAAAAGCTTGCCCACAACCACCTATTGCTCCCAACACCTACTCCTAGCCTACTCTTGTTTCCAAGACACAATCATTGGAATTATGCACACAAATTAAGGGTAAGCTCAAGATAAAAGATAGAGTATATAAAAACACTAAGGATATAAGCATGATCAAACATACAATAAGATATGACTTTTCCATCTACTCATAGTCAACACAACATTAAATCAATGCACAAATCAACATAAGGTTATACCAACCATTAATCATCTAAAATGAATTAACCAACTTAGCTATGTAAATGCATCATAATCAACACAAAACCAACATCATTATGCGTCATGCATACAACTCTAAAGAGCTCTCCTAACAACAAACGATTTACTTAACACAACCAGTTGGGCATTGCCAACATAAACTAGGTAGGTTTTGGATTATCGTTAAGTATATAATAAGGCTTGGATATAGGTCTACAATGACATTGGTATGCAGAGATCAAACCCTCATTGGAATTAGCCTATCTCTTATCCTTTAAATACAACACACTCTTGCAACACTAGGTCGAGGTATGAATCTAGCTCTCAATATTGTTTTCACAAACATGTTTAAAGGACACATATTTTGTTTTAAAAACATCATCACACTTCAAAAGGAAACTCTCGATTGGAAGGGTTTAACAACAAGCTACCAACTCTACAATAGATATCCACAATATGGTATCTTACAACTTAAAAGATTTCCAACAACTTATTTTAATTGAAGCCAACTTTTATCTTTTAAACCAACTTTATAAAAACATACATTTTAAACATCGCAACCACATCAATAGTAGTTTAACAACAAGCCAACATAGAGTTTCCCTCCCATAATTCAACTAAAACAACATTCATTCATTCAACAAAATACACATCAATGTAAGAGCCTTCTCACTTAAACTAGAGCAATGGATGACCTAAGCGAGGACAGAGATAGAAGGAATTTACAATATGTTAGTAAATGACACCTTTACAAAATCTTAAAGTTCATTAAAATAAATGTTATTTATAAACCTTAAAGTCATCCTTAGGTACCAAAAGTAGTTATTTTAAATTTTAGAAGGATGAAAATCAAATAAAAATATTTTATAAGGAGAAAAACCAAAATTTACCCATTTTACAAGAATAAAAAACAATGTTTAGAAATTTTAGAAGAATAAAAAATAAAGAAAATAATTTAAGAGACTAAAATCAAAACTCCCTCATTTTACAAAGATTAAAAACATATTCAAAATGTTTTTTATATTAATTTTTTGTACTCACGTTTTATATTTTCATCCTTGCAAAATATATTGCCCTAATAACTTCAATTTTCAAGATTTATTTAATATTAGTTTTCAAATTTCTATTAGAATTTGTAATAAAGTCATTAATTCATCATTTTATATTTTTATAATTTAGTTTTCATGGTTAAAATAGTTCATTTACAATTTGTGAAATTTAACAAAATATTCTTTGTATTTTTATATTTGGAAAACTACATTATATTACTATTCCATGTTATCATACATGTATATTAGGTTACATTTCTTACTTGTTATAAATTCTTTGATCTCCCTAATCACTAGATCCCCTGGCCTCTTAATGCTAATTATTGAAATTTTCTTAATCTCCCTACTTGTGAACATAATCATCAAAATTATCTCCAAACTCTAAAATTGTTTAGTAGGATATGAAAATATAACAAATATTTTGTCAATGTTATAGTTTGTAAATGTATCACTAACTTCGGATTCTAAATTAAAAAAATATATAAAAAATGAAAGATCCAATTATATTTTTTGTTATTAAAAATATTCAAAAGGTTGAGGAACCAAACAATGTATTAGATTTTTTTGTTATATTGAGAGAGAGAGAGCGAGAGAGAGATTTTTTTTGGGGAGGGGGAGGGGCACTACAAGAAAACATGAATTTAAATGGAGTTTTTTTAGTGGGGGTTATGTTAACCCTCGAGAGAACAAATAATACATATGGGGTTTCAATAACTTTGATTAAATTATTGTGCAATACTAACGGTTGAAAATAAAATCATGGAGAAGTTCATATTGTTAATATATTCCTTTAAAATATTATTATTTTTCAAATTATAATTTTCATTTCTTTTTTTTTCTTTTACCAATCAGGCTTGGCTTTTCCTCTCACATTTGGCTTTCCCTCTCTCGCATTTGGCTTTCCTTCTCATGTACAAACCCTTTCAGATTAGTGAAAAAAAAAACCCTGAAATTTCACCATGTCTCTCACGTAATCCTTCAGAATTCACACATTGGGAAAGTTTTGGCGGTGAATGAGCCTCGTTCTCCCCAGCTCTCACAAACCCTTCTTATTGATACAAAGAAAACCCTGAAATTTTGTGGTATCTTTCACAAACCCTTCCAGATTTTCGTAATGGAGAAATTTGGTCAGCAACTCAACAATTGATACTTCCCTCTTTCCTGATTCACCACCTACGTTTAGCTTCTCCAATGGGTACATTTCTTATCTCTTTTTTATTTGTTTATTAATCAACAATCTATAACTTTTTGCATATATTTTTATGTGTATATACGAAAGGAGGAGTGCTGGAGCATGGTCAAAAGTCTTAATGAGGCAGTTTGAGTTCCTTTCGTAGCTTGAGGTTGGTCCTTTTGCATTTTTTCTATTAATTGACAATGTAAAACCCCGGGCAATCATTTGGGAATTTGAAATTGTTGGAAATTAACCAGGATTTTAAAGTTGCTGATAATTAACCAGAATTTTAAAATTGTTGGTAATTAACCAGGGTTTTAAAACCTCTGGTAATTAACCGAGGTTTTAAAACTGCCGGAAACATGTGCATTTACCTAGGCTTTGCTAAAACAGCTAGTAACACGTTACCGAGATAGTTCAGCTGTGAAAAGTGCAACCGCGGATAACGTCATTAACGGGGTTTTAACCTTGAGTAAATCCAAAATTAACCTCCACTAAATCCAATTTTTTTGTAGTGGGGGGGGGGGGGGTTATATTTAAAGAGCTATAACTTCATCCCACTAGGTTGGCTCCTATGAGGTAAAATATTACTTTTAGTCATGATTTCAGGCTTGAGTTAGAGATCAAGATTTGATCTTTGATTAAGGAGCACAAATGTTAGTTAATAATTTTAGTTAAAAAGAGAGTTTGTGACCACTAAAATATTTTATTATTATTATTATTATTATTATTATTATTATTTTGGTTGACATGTAATTCATGAATGTAGGTCTATTGTACCACTAAAAATGTTTCACAATGAGTTTAACTGGATGGGAGAAATTGCCAAATCAAAGTTCAAAGACACCATGTTATTCTCATAGATTGATACCTTGCAAATATGTTCCAATTGTAGGGACAAAAACTGGAGTCAAGTACTGTTTAAAAGAAACCCTAACAACTTAAGCATAATGAGAAGACCATTAGAATTAATGGACGCAGATTTTGACCCTCTTGAAATGGGACAAACATATGTCCCCATTTTCATTATATACTCTCCTACACTCACGAAAATGGACAAGAATAAGGAAATGTGTAGATAAAGTTCTTAGAAGTATTTATTAAGGAGATTTTTTAATAAACTAAAATTTTTTATATTGAAATTACCAATAAGTTTTTAGAGAAATGAATATAAAAAACTTTTATAAATTAACTTATATGTAAGATAATTGTAACTTGTGGAAAAGTTCTTATATAAATATTTTCGCATAAATTTATCTAAAAAAATTCTACGTACAAGAGAAAAGTCCTTAAAATGTTCATCCATGTTAATTCTATAACACTCCATTTTTCAAAAAATATAATATAAATATTTTATTAATAATTTTGATATTTTTATTTTATTTATAAGGGCTCTTAAATATTTTTTTAAATATGTAATATATTTTAGAATATATGATATGATAATTTATTAAAGAGTAGTATAATATTTTATTAAAAAGGGAAGAGATCTCTAGGATAACTATGGTTAATATGTTGAACTAGAAGGTTAAAGAGAGGTTAGGATTTTTAAAAGAGGAATTTTATGATCAAACCCTTTTTACGCTTGTATTTTCACGTAGCCGTTCACCCATCATCTAGAGCTTAATTATTTAGGTTATGAGAGAGTGAGAAACCTCGTTCTGGCTGTGGATTTGTACGTCGAGTAATGAAATTGACCCTTAATCTTGTGTTTATTATATGCTTATGTACGAGAGATTTTTCCCAATTGTATCTGTTTCACTGTTTATTCTTCTTGTATTTAATTAATGGTATGAATTGCTTGAATGGATGATTGATTTCATGTTTTGAGATTGTAATTGTATGATTTGAATAGGTTTCTTGGGAAAACCTAAGGAAATGTTTTGGTAATTGTATGAGGAGATTGATTGTGTATGTAGTTATGTGTAAATTGTGTATTTTTAGAAGTGTAACGTAACCTATGGAGAGTTCTTACCAATTGAATTGAGAGAAAAAAGTTTGGGTGTGAGTTGTGTTAGATTCTGAAAATTCTGGTATGAACAAACCTTGGTATTCTTGTGATTTCTCTATTGTAATTAATGAAATCGAGTTCTTATTATTGGGTTAAAAAGTATATATTTATAGCTGCATTTTAGAGTCAAGAATCACATAAAAATGTTAAAGAATGATCGAGTTATATGAGTTAAAAGACGAACCTCATATTTTGTGCACGAAATGTAATGTGAATATGTTGTAAGCTTTTAGAGTAGACTTAAATATTAGAATTAGGTTTTTTAATCTTCATGAAAGTTGTAGTCTTGGATGTTAGCTTTCAAATACTGTTGGAATCACCTAAAAATTAGGTCTAGAACTCAAGTTATGATCAAATTAGTGAGCAAAAGTCAAACTGCCAAATTTAGGCTGAAATGTTGCAATTTTGTATTTATTTAAAATAGTAGATAACATATTTAGCTCTTGAGGTCAACATAGAAGTTGGAGATAATTTTCTTAGCTTTCTAATAAAATTAAGATCAACATAATAGCATATATATAGCTCTAGATAAGATGTTTGGACCACGTGATATCGTAGAAGATTAAGTTATGAAAATGTAGTATGTGAATGTGCTATTGATATGCTTGTGATTCATGTATAAGTTGTAGTGATGTGATTCCTTATGCCATTGATTGATAACATTTAATTGATATAGTTGAATTGTTAATTTCTATATTGAAAATGATTGATGATTTTATGATATCGGATTAGTTGGCAATGAATTAATGAGATCATGTAAAATGTTATTCATAGAGTCTGTTTGACATGCATCATGTGCATACAAGTGTTTTTTTAAATGTACGATATGAAATACACCGCTAAAGAAGGTCTTTTGTGTAAAATCTAGAGAACCAACATTGGGGATAACTTAATTTGGAAGTCTCAGTCCTACCCTAGTAAGCACGAGATGTATCTTGTATGACTTACACTAAAAGAATTTCGCAGATTAGCGAGGGATATAAACCCAAGCTATTTTCTCGCTAATTAGTGAGGGACTAGCGAGGGATACATTTCCTCTTGAATCCCTCGCTAATTAGCGAGCAAATAGCTTGGGTTTATATCCCTCGCTAAATTCCCTCGCTAATAGGAACATTTTGCGACCAACCTTTATCTCCTCGCAAATCCATCGCTGAAGTTAGTGTTTATTTAGCGAGGAACTTAGGCCCTCGCAAATCCCTTGCAAATCCCTCGCCAAATTATGAGCCAAAATAAAAAAAATGAATTTTTCATCTAGCGAGGGAGTTTTTGTGTCGCAAATCCCTCGTCAATGAGTTATAAGTATAGCCCTCGCAAATGCCTCGCAAAGCCTTCGCAAATTAGTGAGGGAAAAGTTTTTTCGCTAATCCCTCGCAAATTTAGAGAACAGGACCCTCACAAATTGTTATTAACTCCCTCTCAAATTTAGAGAATAAATCCCTTGCAAATTGCTTTATAGTGTGTTTGGATGGGTAATTTAAATGGAGTAATTCATTTATTTGGAGAATTTCAAATTCTTTGAGGTGAAATAAGTTGTTTGGATGAAGAATTTATAAAGAATTTGAAATTAAAGTATTTGTAAAATTTCTTGAAATATTAAAATTTCAAATTCTCCCAAAAAAATAAGAATTTGAAATTCCTCATATTTTTTTCTTTTTATTTTACTTATATATATTTTATCTTATCTGTTATCTCTTCATTTTTTAATTATTGAATATTAAAAATATTTTTAAAATTATTAAATATTATCTAATATTAATTTTAAAAATTATTAAATATTATTATCTAACATTATCTATTAAATAAAATTATTGATTAAAAGATAAAGTATATACAAATTTTTAGACTTAATTTATTGAATAAGAAATTTAATATATAACGTAATTACATTCATTAAATAACTCTTTTAAGAGTTACTTTTGAAGTAACTGAATTTTCACTCATATATATTTTTTAAAACTCACACACACACACACACACACATATATATATATATATATATCATAAATGTTAAATATAATTTAGATGTTTACAATATGAATTTAGTCCATGTATGTTTTGTTTTCTTAATTTTGATAATAATATTTTTGTTTATTTTGATTTAGATATGAATTTAGTCTTTGTAAGTTCATGTTTTCTCAATTTTAGTTTTTATAAATTTTAATTTATTTTTATCTTTATAAATATGTATTTTTCAAATTTTAGTTCTTTAAATATATATTATAATTTTGTTTCACTTTAGTTCATGTAACTTCGTACTAACAACTAAAATTAGAAAGAAAAAAATATAAAATTATACTGACTAAACTTTGAAAAAAATATTATAAAGATTGAAATTGAAATTGAGAAAGGATAATCTTATAAGGATTAAAAATAATTTTAAAAAATTGGAAGGATCAATATTAATAAACTTTAAATTAATATTAACTTATATTTCATATATAATATTTGAAAAATTAAAGTAAGCAGAAATTATATATATATATATATATATATATATATATATATATATATATATATATTAGTCAATTTTATCAAGATATTTGTTAATTATCATATTATATATAAAGAAAGTTTTTTTTTCTAAACATATATCACGATTTTTTCAAAAACTTTTTTGCTCAGCATGTTTTTTTTTACTCCATCTTTTTTAATAAATTTAATTTAATTTGCCTTCTCTCCATAACTCTCTCTATATATATAGAGAGAGAGAGAGAGAGTGTGTGTGTATGCGTGAGAGAGTTATGGAAAAAAGGAAAATTAAATTAAATTATCTATATATATATGTGTGTGTGTGTGTGTATGTGTGTGTGTGTGTGTGTTTCTTTTCAATAAATATAACTCTACTTTCTTCTCTCTCGCCACATTAGTATGCTATAATACTTTTCTTTTTATAAGTTTTTTGTTCCAAATATTATTTTATTTTTATACAATTGTAATTTTAGTACATTTATATCATATATAAATAAATCTTAAATGAAAATTTTATTATAATGTTGTGAAAAGAAATACTACTTTTTAAAGTATGTATTTTACTACTAATGTATTTTCTATAATTAATAAATATTGCATGATTGTGTAAAGAAAAAAAAATATATACTTACTTTTTCTCCAAAATAAAAGCAATATTAATATTGTAAGAGGTAAAAGTAATAAATACATGAGATTTAAAACAAAACTAATTGCATAGAGTAAATATTTCACTTTATTTTTAATTTATTTTAAATTTTTTCAAACACAAGTATTTTATTATTTTTAAAACTAAAACAACAACTTAATTATTACTTTGGAATTTAAAATAATATCATATTAGAATTGTAATAGTATATCTTTTTGTATATTTTTATCAGTATTGTTTCTATTTAATTTATTGTTTTTTTATTTATAGTTTAAATTAAATTCATTTATAAAGATAAAATTTATTTAAATTTATCAAAAAAAAGTTTAAAATACTTGTATTTAATAATATAATATGTTAAAAAAATTATATTGACTAATATTTTTTACACTTATATAAAATAAATGAAAAAAGAGTTATTACCCGCTTTTTTTTTTAGTTTCCCTCCAACCCTAAGAGTGAAATTTGCTTCTTCAAATTTCAGAAACCAACCTCACGAAGAGGAGGTGAAAGGTGAGGTGAAGAGGAGGTGAGTGTGGCTTGCACGTTTCGGAACGTTTCAGAGCGTGAGCGTGAGTGTGGCTTCCCCTTGAATGGTGTCGTCCAGTAGAGCGGAATCAGTTCTTCACGAAAAGGTTTGTCTCTCTTTTTCGCTCTTTTTTTCGCTCACAAAGAGGTTTGTTTCTCTCTGTTTTTCGCTTTTGTTTTCTCTTTTTGTACCAATAAATAAACAAGTATGTGGTTGCCGCTTCCGCTTCCGGTGATTAATGGTTTCTGTAAAATGCAAATCCCTAACATTATCTGTTTCCTTTTTAAGATATAGAAAAGAAAAGAAACAATGATCATCTTTGATAAAATGCAAATAATGGGCATGACTTAAACTATGATAAAGTCTTCTTTCTTTGGTATTTCTTCTTAAGATTTGAGTTTGTCTATATTTTTTAATTTCGCAGTTTTTAATTAAATTTCAACAATTAATGGATTGTTAGACTAAACTAAAAAATCACCACTTTTGTGTTTGATTGATATGATGGAAATCTTGATGAAGAATGATGACAAGATAATATAAATGATACTTTTTATTAATTGGGCTAAAGATTATAATAAACTGCTGTATTATTTTGCTCATGGGATAATTGGAGTTAAGGTAGTAATAGAAATGTGAGTAAATGCATTTGTGTAGCAGTAACAACAAAAAAGAAGGTAACATATGAGATATTGAAGAGAGTGGGAGGAAAACTATAGTTTATATTTAGCCTCTATCAAGTTAGTAAACATGTAACTCTCTGAAACTTGTGTCTAATGTTTACTGGATCAAGCTATCAAATCAAGTTTTGAATCATGAATCGGCATACTTATTTTTTAAATCATGAATTACAAATAACATAAAATATACTTTCACATAAAGATATTAGTATTTTAAAGTCAGACTAGTAAATAATTCATTGCATAAAACTGAAACATAAGCTGACATATTGCAAATGAACTTCAAAATAATCCAAGATTCAAGTCATAAATCAAAATGATAAAAAAAGAGTGACTAGCTACAAAAAGTCGTTTTGTGTCACGACACATCTCCACATCATAATAATTATGCTTACTATAGTTAGCATGGCTATTTCAGACAACATTTAAATTAACTATGCTTGCTGATTTTTTATTTATACTTGTTGATTTTCAAACTTAATTTGACTTGCGCATTTTCTTTTCAATGAAGCTAATCAGGAACAAGGACATTGAATGGTATCCACAGATTATTGAGGTGGGCTCTCTGAGATATTATGCTTGTTTCAGCTGTTTATATCTTGTTTTGATACAAAGCTAATTCCAATTTGAATGATTAAAAATGCAATCATGTTTGCTATTGTGTGTTTTATAGTTTGAATCATAATATATTGGAGTGTCCTTTTTGGGAGTGAACCAGAAACCTTTTATCTTCAATTAATAGTTAGATACCAAATAACCATGTTTCATAGAGATGAATACAAGTAGTTGTTTGCTGAGATTTGAGATGGCAAGCTTAGAGAAACTATTGCCAATACAAGAGTCAGTGTGGGTAGGTGTTGTTCTCTTTCTTGTTTCCTCAGTTGTTTTCTGACGTAAAGCTAATGACCTATGACAAAAGAAAAAATATCAATTAAAATAGAAAAGTGTTGGCCAATGGAAATCTTTTTGATAAATGGTCAATATTTAATTAGATAAAAGGAAAGGAAAAATAAATATGCGTGCAGAGAAAACTACATTCCCTGATATTCACGTTCGAAAACAGAGAAAGCCATAAATTATGAAAATGGTCTTTGTTTAAATAAATAATTTTTATTATATTTTTTACCAATTAAATCCGAGTGGGGTTTGGAATGCAGATTTAGATTTGACAAGGGCTGCTAGCTTAGCGAAGAATATTTAAAGAAGCTAATAATTCTGATTTGTGACATTGAACTTTTAAATATTTGAAGAGTATCCCTTGTTAGCCCAAGACCAATGACATCCCAGGAACATATAACATGCTTAAATTATTTTGAAGAGGATTCTATTAGTCACTAGTCAGTAATTTGAATTCACAACAAATCAAGCAAGCAATTTGAATTTACTTATTGGATTGCAGTTTTCTACAAACTTTTGTTTTCCCTGTATGTTGTTAGATTCATGATGGTAATAATATAAATGTAACAATTGAATTTATCATTTAATATAATATTATGTTCTTTTATGGTTTAACTAATTTTAGAATTGAATTTTCCTAAATTACTTCATTTTACATGAATGTGTGGAATCTAGCTGTATGTACTATTAGGCATGAGTATACTTGGCAACAATGGCCATAGTGACCATTTCTTGCTTCAAAGTGGAGCAAAATTCAAGTCTACTTTGCATTGCAATTTAGTTTTGTTGTTTTTTTTATAAATAATATTTATTTTTATTTAGTTACGCTTGGTAGAAACAATTAAAATTTCTAGATGGGTATGCATCTAACATATCACGTTGCATTAATATAGATGAAGGAAATATATATGGAATGAAAAGTCATGACTGTCATGTTTTTATGCAAAGACTAATTCCTTTGGCGTTTCGTGATATGTTGCCAAAGCCAATATGGGGAGTATTAACATAACTCAGCTTGTTTTTCAAAGAAATTTGTGCACATGAGATACGTACTTCCGTCATGGACAATGTTAAGGTTTCCATTATTGAAACAATTTGCAAGCTTGAAAAGATTTTTTCGCCAGCATTCTTTGATTTCATAGAACATTTAATTAGGCATCTCCCTTATGAAGCCAAGGTTGGCGGACCAGTGTAGTACAGATAGATGTATCCATTTGAGAGGTGCATGTTGTACTTGAAAAAGAAGGTTCGAAATAAAGCAAGGGTTGAAAGATCCATTTGTGAAGCTTATATTGTGGAAGAAATTTCTAATTTTGCTTCTATGTACTTCGATCCAACTATACAAACAAGACACACTCAAGTTCCTCGAAATGATGATGGTGGTGAAGATACCAATGGTGATGATAAGTTGTCTATTTTTAAATACCCATGTCGTCCTATTGGCAAGGGTCAAAAAATAATATTAACAGATAAAGAGCTTGAAATTGTTGAGACATATGTTCTTGTAAATTGCAATGAAGCGGAACCTTATCTCCAGTAAGTTTGCTCCCTAATTTTTCAATTTTGGTAGTTTATAGTGAAATTAGTTTTCTTATTAATTTTATTATATGTATTAGACAATTTGAGGATTCGCTAAAGGAAACAAATCCCAATATTGATGAGGATGAAAATATGGAAACTTGCGATAAAAACTTCAGTAAATGGTTGAAACATCAAGTGAGTAAACTTACTCATAAATGTATATAATGTTCTTTTTAACGTTCATAATATATACTAAGTGATGCAGCCATTTTTTATCTTTGAAATCATTTATAGGTAAGTACAAATCAAGTTGATGATCGAATGATTAAAGAGATAAGTTATGGTCCATCTAAATTTGCAACTTCTTTTAATGGCTTAATAGTTAATGGATATAGATTTCATACTAAGGACTATGGACATAATAAAGCCACCATGAATAGTGGGGTATGCGTTCGGAGAAATATATATGGTGAGAATGATTTAGACTATTATGGAATTATTAAGGAGATATTAGAATTATCATATCTTGGACATCAAAGAGTAATTATCCTACGCTGCCACTGGTTTGACCCAAATGGTGTCACTATTGATGAAAGATATGGGTTGGTTGATATCAAACATAAATCAAAGCTTCAATCACATGAGCCATTTGTTTTAGCTAAACAAGCACAACAAGTTTACTACACAAGATACCCACAAAGTGGGGGTAGATCTAGTGATGAATGGTGGGCAGCTTGCAAAGTTAGACCAAAAATTTTTATGGCTGAGACATTAAATGATGAATTTGGTGGTTCAAATGAGCTAACTTATATTGATTATTATCAAGATGATGGATCCATAAGAGCACACCAAAGTGTTATACATGATGAGACGATACCATTGTTTGATGGAATTGCTCTAATGGAAGAAGTAGGCAACAATGATATACATCATCCAATGGACAACTTGCATCATGATCACTTCATTGATGATATTAAAAATGATGAGATTGAAGATATTAACGAGTTCATAGATGACGGGGAATTATATGATTTAGAATCTAGTTATGATTAACAACTTGATTTTGAAAGGTGATGAATATATTCTAAAAGGTTTTAGTTTCAACATATTACACATAATTACTCATTTTTTAGTGTTAAAATAAGAAATAGATAAAAGGGTTTCTAATTGGTACTAGTATTGCCTTATTTGATTACTTGTGGTTCTTTATGACTTCAATTTCCCATATAAATGATCATTTTTTGTTGTTTTAATTTTATGTAGGTAATCATTATGCCAACTACTCGAGGAAAAGGGCGTCGGGTTAATCAAGCCAATAATCTCCATCAGCTCACTCAAATTGCTTCGAATCCTCCACCACAACATGTTTCTCATCACTCACCTCGTACACTTTTAGAATAACATTTTAATTATTAACTCTATATTTATTTAAATGCAATGGATAAAAACTAACTTTTCTTTACTATGTCTGTCTAGGTGATGGATCTACTAGTTCATTAGCTAATGGTGGTGCTACATCAGCTAGTGGTGGACAATCATCTGATACCACCCCATTGATTAATGGTGGTGAATCAAATACTGTCCCAACATCTGATAATCAACAACCTACTATGGTGCCTTCAAGTGAAGATTCTAATGTAGAAGTTGATAGGAGGCAAATAATATCCGTGGAGGCAGTTTCTAAACTGTAAGTAAAATTGAATTTATGAATATGATTAATACTTTAAATTCATGTTATTGAACTATTTGTGGTTTGAATTGAATTATAGGAAGAGGTTTGCTCAACAATTTGTGACTCGGTATATCATTTCTGAGGTAATGTCAAGGATGCCTTATGTTGTAGATTGTTGGAAAATTTATTGCCCTGAAATGAAAGAAATTTTATTTAATGATTTTAAGGTAAGTAATTAATCTAATAGTATTATATATTATATCATTATATCAACAACTATTTTTTTTTTACTTCAGTTGTATTATTGCAGGAAAAATATTGTTTTGCATCAGAATATGATCGTGTGATGGCGAGGGAAGTTTGGGAAAAAACATGCATGGATAGGTATTTTGATCAATTGTGTAAAGACAGGGATAAAGCAATAAAAGTAGCAAACTCAAGAAATTATGAGGATTTAAGGGCTCACAAGTCTAGAGGGATGAAAGCTGAAATATGGAATGGGTTGATCGACATTTGGAATACACTAGAATGGCAAAAGAAATCTGTTGCTGGAAGACAAAACAGGGCTGCCCAGCCTGAAGCAATGGTGCACATAGGAGGGTCAAGAAGCTTCGGGCATCACAAAAAAATTATGGTAATCAAATCATATTGAATTTTGTCAATAATTAATGAGTGATGTTTGCTTTATTCCTATTCTAATATAATTGTTTTACTTAGATAATCCATGGTAAAAGTTACTTGTTTTTTAGATTTATTAATTTAGCTAATATTTGGAATTTGTTACATTTAAAATTGTGTTATTAATGATGTCTTAAAAAAAAAATTTTACCCATGGATTTTTTTAAGTGCAGTTTTTTTTTAATTCTTTAACAAGTTGTGAAAGTTAAAGGTTTTGAAAATTAATGACCTTCTTTGGTAAATTTCATTACTTACAATTTGTATTGTAATCTTTTTATAGGAGGCACAACAGAATTGTGCTGTTTCTTATTGTGAAGTGTATAACAAAGTTCACAAAAAAATGATGGTGAATTGGTCTCAACTAGGGCAAAGAAATTTATTGTATGTTATTTTATATTTTAAGATTGATTATGTACTTTTTTAACCTCTTTCTATTTCACTTATTTTTTTTGTTTATTATTTGTAGGAAACATATGAAGAATCAATGACACAAAAATATGCAGAAGACACTTCATCTCATCCTGTAATTGATTTTGATATTTGGTTAAAAGCTACAGGTGAAAACAAGAAGAAAAGAGTGCATGGCATGGGACATAGCTTGGATCTTGGAACTAGTAGCTCTACCCAAGCTTCATGTCCAGAGGTTGCAGGTTCCTCTACAAATCTTATGCCTGACAGAAGAACGGGTCACTACAGTCATAAATAATGCATTGGCCTCTTTTTTGCAAACACAATTACCAGAGATGATGAGGCAAATAATTCAGGTAGTTCAACCATCAACAACACCATCAACCAACCAACATAGGGAGGATCAAGGACGAGATGATGATTTTACTAGCTTAGGTTGATTACTATTTAGGATGACTCGTTATTTGGCTTTTCTTTTTGTAAGACATTGATTAGTTTGGGTTTCTTTAAGATAGTATGCACAAGTTGGATTTTGTAAGACATTTAACAATTTGGTTTTGTAAGAGATATTGTTACATGCAACTTTTATTTTAAATCATGTCGAATTGAAAAAAAATTATGTAGTTGATTTAGATTTATTTAAAATATCAAATTAAGTGGCATATCTATAAGGATTCATGAGAGAATAATGAATATATATAGATAAATTGAGAAGGTTTCGCGAGATATTAGTCAGGGATTCACGAGGAAACTCAAAAGATATGTTGTGAAGGTTTCGCGAGGGAACTCAATCCATATGCTTTGATGGATTAGCGAGAAAACTCAAAAGATATGTTGTGAAGGTTTCGCGAGGGATTAGCGTGGTATTCGCGAGGGAACGCAATTGATATGTTTTGATGGATTTACGTGGGATTAGCGAGGGATTTGCGAAGGACACATTTGCGAGGGGTTAGCGAGGGATTTGTGACGAACATATTTGTGAGTGGTTAGCGAGGGATTTGCGAAGAACCTCAATTGATATATTGCGACAGAGTTGCGAGAAATTAGCGACAATATCGCGAGGGATAATTGCGACGGAGTGGCGAAAGATTAGTAGCGATGGAGTAGCGACAAAGTAGCGAAGGATATCTTGCAAAGGTTTTGCAACGTGTTAGCGAGGAAGTATTAAATTCAATTAGCGAGGGAATTTGGGTTCTACATTTGCGAGGCAATAGTGATGAATTAGCGGCACAAATTTGCGACGGACTAGCGAAGCTGTTTGCGAGGGAAAAGCGAGGGAATGTAGCGAGGGAATTGCGAGGGATACGCATCTGTCACCAATTAGCGACTTGAATTTAGTGAGGGAATAATCCTTCGTAAATCCCTTGCTAGTCCCTCGCCATTTTGTTTAGTGAGGGATTTGCGAAGGATCGTTCCCTTTCTAATTTACAATTTTCTTGTAGTGTTAGTTATCTCGACCAGACCTTGGTAGTATGTCCTTCAAGTGAGAGTGCGTAGAGGGGGTGTGACCCGACACATATTCACTACTAGAAAAACACTATTCAACGTCGCTATATTTACATCAGTTCTCTAGGAAACGATGTAAAAGAGAAGTGCAGTGGCAATTTTGTAAATAAGTAAAATATATAAGGATATTTACATCGGTTTAGAAATAAACAATTCTACATCGGTTACATGAGGGACCGATGTAGAAATTAAATTAGTCAACTATTCTACATCAGGTTTTTTGTTGACCGATGTAGAAGGGTGACCAAATTTTCCCTTCCCGCAAACGCACAGTAGCAGCCCTCATCTAATCAGTCGCGCCCTCTCACAACATATTTTGAAACGCACCCTAAACACTCTCAGCCCTTAAGAGCTGTCTACAATCCAAGCTCGCGGATCTTCGTCCAAGCTCGCGGATCTTCAACGAACAACTTTCGAAGGAAGCATTGTAATAAATCTGTATACTTTGCACACTGCACATCCGAGATGATATTTATCACTCATTTGTTGGCTGAAGAACCCGATAAACTTGTAGTGAAGCCATTTTAGCTTCGTATCAGAGGTTTCTTGAAACAAGGTGGTCCTATTAGAGTTTTTGGCTATTTTTGAGGTCAGACATTTCCATCTCTAAATTTATTTTGTAATAAACACTTTTTTTATTTTTACATTTTAAGTTTTTGGCTGGCTCGATTCTTCTCCATATCTTACATTTACTTTCTGATTTACGATATCTATATACTGTCTTTCTTATTGTCAGGAATGGTAGCAGCCCTTACTAATGAGAGTGCAACCAGCAAATTTGTATACTTTGCACACTGCACATCAGAGATGATATTTATCACTCATTTGTTGGCTGAAGAACCCGAGAAACTTGCAGTGAAGTCATTTTAGCCTCGTATTAGAGGTTTCTTGAAACAAGGTGGTCCTATCAGAGTTTTTGGCTATTTCTGAGGTCAGACATTTCCATCTCTGAAGTTATTTTGTAATAAACATTTTTTTTATTTTTACATTTTAAGTTTTTGGTTGGATATCTGGATGCACATAATTTCTGGTCCTATAGAAATTTAATTCTGCAAACTATAATAGGATGCGTGAGTTTTGGTACATGTATAAAGTTCAAAAAGATTTGTTCTAATACCCCTAATTATTAATAACTGATAAGTTCTGCATTTAGATGAAGCTCTGATAACATTTTTAAACTGTAAGATATCAGTGTGAGGTCAACAATGCTTTCACATTTAGTTTCAATTTCTTTAGGGTTAAAATTTTGTGCTTACTGCTGAGGAAATGCCAGAGGCCTAGTATGTTAGAAGGGAGTGGAATGGTTGTAACAACATGGGCAGCTGTCTCGTGTTGAGTGGTGAAGGGTTTTTTTTTTGTTGATTTGTGGTGGTGGAAAAAAAGAGAAGGGGGGGAGCTATCTCTTAATTGCTTTATGCAACTTTTCCATTTTTCTGTGTTGTTGTTTGTGTTCTATATAGAGGGCTACCTCTGATTTTAAGGAGCTGGCCTCCTGATGGAAATGGTAAGGAGGAGTGATGAATGTTCTTCTCCTTAGCTCTCCTTATGCACGGATCTTCTTCAAGGAGATGGAAACCACAAAGATGAACACTAGATGGAGGAAGAATCTCAAATATAGAAGAGGCTTAAGCCTTGGATGGAAGCATCCAAGCTTAAGGTGCAAGGGAAAGCTCACTTCAAAGAGGAGGAAAACCTAGTAGGGTTCCTAAGGTGAAGCTTTCTCTCATGGTGACTCTTGAACGAAATTTGGCTGAATAAGCTCTCAAATTTCATTATTCTCAAAAGTGAATACAAAGAGTGGAAGAATCACTTAAGTAGGGTTCCAAGTGTGCAACTTTGGGCGCCTAAATCCAAGGCTACATGTGGCGCCCAAAATTTGAATTCAAACTTGAAATTTGAATTCAAATTTTGGCTCCCATGTGCTAGTCCGAAAATTTAGGTGCCTAGATGCATTTAGGTTTGATTTGAGAGTTATTTAGGGTTAATTTGAGTGGCACATGTTCAGCCACCCATGGTGCTAAACATGTGACTCAAATGTAACTTAAATGACTTCTAAATTAAACCTAGTTTAACCTATTTTACCTATTTAAGTAATTCTTGTATATTCCTAATCTAATGACCTAAATACAATGGTCAAACAAATACAATGGAAAGGAAAAATTACAAGAATGAAAATGAGCCCAATATTGGGTACCAAAAGCCCAAAGGCCCATGAAGCCCAAAACTAGGCCCAACAAGCCTAAAACCTAAAATGCTACTCTATGTGGTCCAAAATACAAGACCAAAATATATGATACCTATACTAACATGATGTATACAAAACATATGAAAATAGCTATAACAAAATATGGCCCATGAAAAGTTCAACTTGGGCCTTCCCAGGCCCATCAGGCCCATTGGGCCCTGACTGGCCCAAACCTTCATGTCTAGCCAACTCCTCTTGGCTCCTTCAATATGTCACCTCTTGCCTTCCTAGGCATGATTCCATCATCCCCTCCCTCTTGAAAAGAATTTGTCCTCAAATCACGAGGATGCATGGAATAAGAAACATCACCTACATACACAACAAACCATGTATAAGAGGTGACATGTTTATGATGAGAAAATGGATTATGGATCCTAAGAGGAGTCCTTATATCTAGCCTAAGAAAAAATAAACCATCAAAATTAGACTCCCTAAAAGTAGAAATAGGCTCCTCTCCTAAGCATAACCTAGAAGTAAAACCTAAGAATGTAATAACACTATGACTAAGACAATGAAAAGAATGATTTTTAAACACTACAATATCTTGCCTAAAATACCCTAAATGGTACCCTAGGCTTTTCCTAAAATATAAAGAAAAGAATACTAGAAAACGTCCTAAACAATTTTGAATCATATTGTTTGGTAGATAAAATGTCTTGGAAAATCTTGAAAACTCATATAAACTGTTTTTGTTTTGTAGGGAAGGGTGCAAATTAAGTTCAAATAAAGATGAACTTCCCATAAGATCAAAAATAGAATATGAAATATGACAAGATGTATCTATCAAACAATATATTCCAAAATTTGGGTGCTTTATTAGAAAAACTATGGTAGAAGGATTCCTAAAGAGAGGAAGGCTATCTTCCTTGGGCACCTCCAAGGAAGTAGCACAAGAAGTAGCACAAGAAGTGGAACTAAATGTAGTCCACTCCTTCTTCACTACATCTTGAAGTTGAGATTCATTTTTCTTTAGAATGATTTGTTCTTGAATCTCTACTTCATGACTAGTGGTAAGATTAGGGTAAGAGTTAAGGTCTTTACTTATGAAGAGAGTATTTTGTAAATGATTTTTAGTGGTAGAACAACTCTCTTCACTCACAAGTCCTTTAGAGGAATTATTTTCCTCCTTACTCTTCCCTAAGAGCAATGCCTTTTTTCTTTCTTTTTCTCTTGTTTTTCTCAATTTTTCTTTTGCTAAAAGTTTTTCTCTCTTTTGTTTAATAATGTGAATTTCTTCCTCTAAAATTGCAATTTGTGCTTTTTTTTCAAGTTTTTCTTTTTGTTTTTTTAAAGCTTCTTGCTTTGTCCAAGGTGTTAGTGAT
Source organism: Cajanus cajan (assembly GCF_000230855.2). NCBI lineage: Eukaryota > Viridiplantae > Streptophyta > Magnoliopsida > Fabales > Fabaceae > Cajanus > Cajanus cajan. The sequence continues at coordinate 26,498,649 of NC_138526.1, forward strand.
TTAAGCCTTTGAGTAGAATGTGAAAAACCTTTTGGAGAGCTTAATTCACTACCACTTGAGAAATATTTTCTCATGATTAAACAAAATAATTTTTTTTTTTGTATATGCTATGCAAAAAGTTATAAAATGTTTTTGGTATTTTCTAGGAATGAAAATAGCACTTGGAAGTCTAAGTGTACAAGTTGCACTATCAAGGGAGGTGAGCTACAAAGAGCCACTTAATAACCAAGCCTTTTCAAGTGGAAATCACTAAACTCCTTTGTGATACTTCCAATTCCCCAAAGCTTTTCACAAAAATTTTGAATGCTTTTTCACAATTTGTTTGTTTTTGAGACTAAACTAAACGTGAGCAAGTAAATCTACACAAGTCTAGACGTTTCAAGGCAGCAAAATAAAGCAATTAAAAGACAAAGAACTTAAAGGAAACAATGTAAGCAACTAGTCGGATATCCTAAGTGGAAGCTTGAAACATATGAAATTTCCAAGCCACTTCCACTAGCACTACACGTGAGGATGCTAACAAGGAGTTAGATATACCTGACCAGCTTCTTAATACTCCCTCCAAGCTTTACAAATTGATTTTAAAATATAAGAGAGATTGCAAAATTTAAACTAGCCTAGAAAGCAATAAATGGCGGTTTTGGTGACCAATTTAGTGACGGATTGTTGTGCAAATTTTCCAACACTTAATCAAGTGTTTAATCCGCCACTAATCCTTCAATATGATGCTACTGAACCTGCAAAAGAAACACAACAAAGAGGTTAATGGTGGCTGCCTCACAAGGTGAAAGGAATGGTCACTCAAGTGAAGGAAGTTTAGGAGAAGTTTTGGTCACTAAATTAGGTCAAATTTTTAGGTCTTAGTGTCCAAACTTTTCCTACTCTTTGTTGAGAAATGCTTGATCCTTGAGCAAGGATTTGAGGCCACTTCCAGCACAGGGAAATTATTGAAAGAAAACTAGACAAGCAATAAAGCACAATTTGGAAAGCTTATACCAAAACTTAAGAGTAATATGTATATATGACAAGACTCAAAGAGGTTCAACAAGTAAAACTGGAAAATAAGACTCCAAATAAGGCTAGCACTCAGTTAGGAATGTTCCTAGATAGGTACTAGAGTAGATGAACAAAACAAAAAAAATTTGAAAGCAATTGGATAAGTATAGCACAAGTAGTAGTCAAAACAATAACAAGGAATCAAGTGATTTTTCACCAATGTACACCTCTCGGCTTTTTCACTTTAAAATGCTTTCTCTAATTTTTTTTTTAATTATTTCTTTTTCTATATTCAAGTTAAGAGTCCAGAGAGTATATTTGCCTTTTGTTTCAAATTTTTCTAAGATTCCAAGCTATAGAAACCGTGACTACAAGTTAGACAAAAATTCAAGTGAAAACAAGGAAACTAGTGCACTAGTTTTTAGGTTTTGTCTTGGATTCTTTTGTACACTTTTCTTCTTTGAATCTTTGTACTTTTCTTTTGATTTAGGCTCTGTTTTTGTCTCTGTTTTCAGCCTATTTACTTTTTAAAATTTGAATCCAAAAGATAGTGCACTAGAAGTAAGATTAAGCACTTGAAATTTTGAGTCACAAAATTTTTTTTATAAGATTTTTCAATGGAAATGTGATTTGAAAACTTAAGACACAATGGAAACCTAACTCTAAAGAAACTTACTAGAACTAATAGCAAGTTATGAACACAATAAGGTAAAAGAAAAAGCACATATAGGAGGCAAGAACAATAAGCAACCCGAGAGCAACAAATTGATGAACTAGACACAAAGAAAATTTAGGTCAACATGCTATTCAAGGAATTTTAAGACATATAAAGACTACACAAACATACTAAGACAAAACATGGATTAAAAACCAAAATCTAAATGCAATGTATGCAGTCCAATCACGGACACATATTAGGAATGGAGAGACTCAAAATTAAAATCAAAAATAAGCACAAGCTAATAGGTCCTAAACAAGTTGATTGAGGAAGAAAATTCAAGAACAATCAACCAATGGATCTATGGAACAAAATATGATATAAAGCATGTAGATCCGAAAAGAAACTCAAACAAGACACTTAGAACACAAAGAACACAAAAATAATCGGACCAAAAACTCAAGAACTTATCTCCTTGAAGACCTTGCTCTTGATACCAAAAATGATGGAAATGGTAAGGAGGAGTGATGAATGTTCTTCTCCTTAGCTCTCCTTATGCACGGATCTTCTTCAAGGAGATGGAAACCACAAAGATGAACACTAGATGGAGGAAGAATCTCAGATATAGAAGAGGCTTAAGCCTTGGATGGAAGCATCCAAGCTTAAGGTGCAAGGGAAAGCTCACTTCAAAGAGGAGGAAAACCTAGTAGGGTTCCTAAGGTGAAGCTTTCTCTCATGGTGACTCTTGAACGAAATTTGGCTGAATAAGCTCTCAAATTTCATTATTCTCAAAAGTGAATACAAAGAGTGGAAGAATCACTTAAGTAGGGTTCCAAGTGTGCAACTTTGGGCGCCTAAATCCAAGGCTACATGTGGCGCCCAAAATTTGAATTCAAACTTGAAATTTGAATTCAAATTTTGGCTCCCATGTGCTAGTCCGAAAATTTAGGTGCCTAGATGCATTTAGGTTTGATTTGAGAGTTATTTAGGGTTAATTTGAGTGGCACATGTTCAGCCACCCATGGTGCTAAACATGTGACTCAAATGTAACTTAAATGACTTCTAAATTAAACCTAGTTTAACCTATTTTACCTATTTAAGTAATTCTTGTATATTCCTAATCTAATGACCTAAATACAATGGTCAAACAAATACAATGGAAAGGAAAAATTACAAGAATGAAAATGAGCCCAATATTGGGTACCAAAAGCCCAAAGGCCCATGAAGCCCAAAACTAGGCCCAACAAGCCTAAAACCTAAAATGCTACTCTATGTGGTCCAAAATACAAGACCAAAATATATGATACCTATACTAACATGATGTATACAAAACATATGAAAATAGCTATAACAAAATATGACCCATGAAAAGTTCAACTTGGGCCTTCCCAGGCCCATCAGGCCCATTGGGCCCTGACTGGCCCAAACCTTCATGTCTAGCCAACTCCTCTTGGCTCCTTCAATATGTCACCTCTTGCCTTCCTAGGCATGATTCCAAATTAAACCTAGTTTAACCTATTTTACCTATTTGTGGTGGTGGAAAAAAAGAGAAGGGGGGGAGCTATCTCTTAATTGCTTTCTGCAACTTTTCCATTTTTCTGTGTTGTTGTTTGTGTTCTATATAGAGGGCTACCTCTGATTTTAAGGAGCTGGCCTCCCCCACACATACTCTTCTATAGTAAATTTCAATTCCTATCTATAATTTTATAAAACTTTTGTTTTTTAGGTTGAGGATGTTGTTGTGCTTGCATTAGCCCGACATAGAAGACCAAATTCTGTTCAGCAGTCCGTTTTAGGTATTTAACATCTTGTTTCTTTTTTAGATGTCAGTTTTTTTTACTTAATCAATTTGGTTACTCAATTCTTTCATTTGATCCCTGACTTCTATTTGCCTGCTGGTAGTACATACTACAGTTCTAGCATATTAATTGAGTTTTGTCTTTCCTTTTATTTATTCAGTTTTGCTAACTTTAGGTTATGTCTTAGTATTATGGTTTGTCTTGCGTGGATGTCTCATTTGTGATTAGAATTCTAAGTAGTTTTGATTCATGTACACCTATTTTTTTTTATAGTAATTTTCCCAAAATTGTTATTTTGGAACTATTCCAAAATAGGCTGTTTAGTAGTGTAGATGATTTGAATTATAATGTTCTCATTTTTATTCACTTATTTTCAGATTCCAAATCACATGATGATGTCAAATATTCGGAATCATTTGGTAAGAATTAAGTTGTCAGCTTTAATTTTAGTGCTAAATTTGATCTTTATCTATTTTAAGTTTTGGTAAGAAATAGATTTCCAGTTTTTATTTTGGCATTTACTTTGTTGTGCTTTTGTAATATTAAATTAACTGTTATTCAAAATCCCTAAGGAGTGTTGTAATAGTCAAGGTTGCATTTGTAAAAGTTCATTTTCTAACCACTGTAGCAAAGCAACACTCCATAATTCAACTGCAATGTCCGTGTTTTGTTTTTTTTCACATGATGAATCAACAAAAGCATAAAGCAGACATACAAGTAATAGACCGGAACACTCTAAATACTTTTAGTTAGTCTTTTAGAACCTCTGACATAATATTGCCAATTAAAAAAATATAGTAGTAGATAATTTCCCCTACCAATTTGGCTCGAATCACTGTAGATTTCAACAAAGTCACCACCGCACATAGAAAAACCTTCAGTAATTCCTGCACTGCTCCAGTACATTGTAACCAAGAATATTATGATTATAAGATATGTCATACCATAAGATGTATTGACATTTTAGTGTTTCTACGAGCTTCTAATATTCTCCATTTACTGTATTTGATAACAGGAACATATTTGAACAGGTCTTACTTTATGAATCTAATAGAACAAGATAATCAAATACTTTAAACAGAAATTTTTGTTTCGTTATAACTAAGAATCCCACTAGCTTAAAATGTTAGGTGAATAAGCATGAATGAATTTGTGTTACATCTCCATACCGTATATGTGCAAACTTTATGCAACTAAATCTCCCCTCTGTAACTTCAATTTATTGTCTAACATTTTGAAATTCATTTTTAGGCTGCAGTACTGGCTATGGATGATTCAGTGTTAGATGTTGATCAGGTGGAAAATCTCATTAAATTCAAAAGCATAATATATTATTAAAGAAGTTATTAAAAGAGAGATATCCATCGTGAAGATTGTCAGGCATCCTAATATAGTTATATTGCACGAGGTATGTATAGATATTCTAATATGTCAGGAATTAGACCATATTTCTTTCTCTTATATTTCTAACATTATTTTCAAATTTTAGGTTTTGGCTAGCCAGACCAAGATCTACATAACCCTCGAGTTTGTAATGGGAGGGGAACTATATGATAAAATTGTAAGATTTTATGTTTATATATTTTGGAATATATTGAAGGTTAATTCTTTTAAATTAGTAATCATTGTTGAGATGCTAACAAACTATATTTCTAATGATTTGATTAGTTTTTTTATTAGATTTTGTTTGTTGTTCATGACTTTATGTTACAATTACACTACTTCTGGACCTGTAGGTTCATCATGGAAAGCTTCCTGAAAACGAATATAGGCGCTAGTTTCAACAACTTATAGACGATGTTGATCATTGTCATAGAAAGGGTGTGTACCATAGAGACTTGAAGGTGAAAGAAAAAATATTATATGTGTGTGTATACATTCTTACTGTAGTAAATGTTTTAAACATTTAATGCTCTGTCTTGATCAATTTTTTTTCTTCTCTTTTAAATAGCCTGAAAACCTTCTTCTTGATGCTTATGGAAATTTGAAGGTTTCTGACTTTGGTTTGAGTGCATTGACTAAACAGGTAAGATTGTACTCGTAAAATGAAGATGACTAAGCAGATTTTTTTTTATAATTAAGAAGAAACATACATTGATTCCATCCTACTGATAGCTTGTTTTTGCTTTGTCTCTGGATAATGATTTTGGAAATGGTAAAAGCTGTAGAACTAATGTCTTCCGTCATTTTCTCTTTGTCTTTCTTTGTTATAGGGTGTTGGCCTTCTTCACACCACATGTGAGACCCCAAATTATGTTGCCCGAGGTAAAATTGGTTATACACAACATGGACGTCATTCATAATTGTTGCCATGATCTTTAGCTGCTTTCCATATGGGTGATGGGCCACTTGTTTTAGATTAACAGTTTGATGTAATTCTCCATATCAAGTTTAGTTATGGTTTTATGAACGAATCACTGGTGATAAAATAGATCATTAGTATTGACAAGGATGGATCCAAAACACTGTCAAAGGGCTCCCCAGTTTTTTAATAATAAATTTAAATAAATGTTAAAATATAATTGTTAAATTAAATACATCATGCCTTTTTTTATCTAACTTGTGAATTTCGTTATTTAAATCATAAAATTCATCAACAATAAAATGTATATCAATTTTTAATCAATCTCTTAATATAATCATATATTTATCATAATAAATATATTTCATCATAAAAATATAAAATATTTTTCCAAAGAGTCCAGGGAGAGGGGAGTGTCCTCTACATTACAACTTTTGTGTTTTTCTCTAAATTCAGCAGGAATATTAAAATACATAGATTAACAGAGAAGGTATTCAAAACTGAAAATGAGGATATATGCAACTAAATTATAATATAATTTGAATTTAGAATTTAGAAAAGTGAAATCAAGAATGACATGTCATTCTTTGTGCCCTTGTGTGAGACTAAAATAAGAAATTAATACACTTTAAATTTAAAGTAGTCTAATTCAATATGTAGGAGTAGAAATTATGCCTTTATCTTGGAACAATAGTCATCTCCATCTCAGTTAATTATTTATAAATTTGATTATTGAATCAATAATTATTTAACTTTTCTCATCTCATGACAATGATATAGTCAATTTATATGCACAAGGCTAGTTATTTTAGGAAACAATTTTGGTTGTGGCAAGTTGCATTTTTCTTCTAAGTGATTTAATTATGAGTTAGTACACATGTGATTTTTTCCTTTAGTGCAATGATGTTCACTTGTAATGTGCTTTGGTTTCGCTGAAATGATCATTTGCAGGTGCTCAGCAATCGAGGATATGATGGTGTGGCAGCTGATGTTTGGTCATGTGGAGTCATCCTATATGTTCTAATGGCTGGATATCTTCCTTTTGAGGAGGCAGACCTTCCAACACTATACAGAAGGGTATTCTACCTTTCTCTTATAATCTTGAAGCAGACTTGTAAGAGCTAGAAAGAAGAGCAAAATGTGTAGGTAGTGTTATAATCTCTCTGACTTCTGTTTTTCACTCATTCTCTATCAAAACTCAATTCTCTTGCCTTATTAGATAACATGAGGGACCTTTTGTGAGTGTGCTAAGTGTTCATTTTAGGAGCTTTCAGTGGTGTAGATTGATAACCAGCTTCTAACTTCTTGTTGATTTTTCTTTTTATTTAAACTTGTAGATCAATGCTGCAGAATTTGTTTGTCCATTCTGGTTTTCTGCTCACACAAAGTCATTCATACATAAAATTCTGGATCCTAATCCTAAAACAGGAGTACAATTTTTCATTTGTTTCATTCTTAATTTATTTTAGGCTCTAGTACAAACATAAATGATACATGCATTATGATATAATAATATGAAGTGTATTTCATTGATTATCTTGACACATTTTGATAATTTCAAGTCTGTTTATTCCTACTACTTAATGCTAGTCTTTGTTTTTTGTTTTCCTTTTTATATTTTTTATTTAGGAAACATAAAAGTCTCAAATAGCCAAAATTGAGACACTAATCAATGTTCTTCCCATTAAAGGATGTCACTGTCAGTTATGATCCGTTTTGTAGTCTTCTGGTATTTTTGACTTTTGATTTTTGCTGACGGTATAATTAATAAATACATTTCTTATATATAGATTTTTGTGTTATGTATGTTTCTGCCCAAGTATATTATCTCTTGTCCTATTAATTATAGTTGTATAAGGATTTACACTTATTTGGGAAATTTTACACATGATTATTGGCAAATGCTTTTGAATTTAATAATATATTATTAAATAACTCCTTTAATGAGATTTTTCTGGGTTGTGTTGGTCCTCTTCTACAAATAAGCATGATTTTTTTTTAAAAAAAATGTAATCTACATCGGTTGTCCAGAGAACCGATGTAGATTTAAGCATAAATCTACATCAGTTCTCTGGACAACCGATGTAGATTTATGCTTAAATCTACATCGGTTTTTCAGAACCGATGTAAAAATGTATACATTTTCTACATCGCTCTATTCTACATCGGTTTTAGAACCGATGTAGATGACTTTAGAGAACCGATGTAGAATATGCATCTTGTAGTAGTGATTCCTAGACTACTTTACATGTATTGTTAACGATAATGCACAAATGTGATATGTAATATTTTTACTGATGCCACATGCATGATAACATGTAGTTTGTGTCTATTGCATATGCATTATAATCTTATATATTGTTACTTACTATGTTATGAATGAGTTTAAATATGATGATGTATAACTATGTATGTTATATCATGTTGTATGTGTTGTTTGTGTTTGTCTAGCTAGTTTGCATTCTTGCACCATGAGCTATAATGAGATGTTTCTCACTCTCTTTCTCTTTTGTGTTGTTTTCTTATGATTGTTGCAGGTGATCCTCAACATGGTGTTGAGGATGTTGGCGATGAGACCTAATACTTAATGTTGGATTTTTCTCTGATGGAATATGTGACACCGATGAATTAGTCAGGACTAGTTAGGATTTGATTCTTGCTATTTACTTTGAGTAGTTTAATTTTTATTTATGTTGTAATTGTTATTTCTACTAAGTCTAGTTTATGTTAAAATATGATTCTCTCTACCTATGTGAACTTTGAGTTTATTTATTATATTAAAATTATTCAATTTTATATTGTATTTTGTGTTATGGTATGTGAGATAGAAGGTGTCACAAATTTCATTGACAAATCATACATTAAGTATGTAATCATTTTTTTTAAAAGTGTTTCAACATGGACACATAATGCATATATTCTCTTACCAAATTATTAGTTCAAAGTATCATCAATTTGTTGACTACTCATCCTTGTTGAGAATTCAATTTTCCCACTTTTAATAAGATATTTCTTCTTAACTTTTTTTTTTTTTTTGTATTTACAAGATTTAAATTTAAAAACATATCAAAAAATTAAATTTAGTTTCCCTTTGGACCCACCATGCAATTATATACAACATGCATATTGTGCTTAGTTATCCTTGTAAAGTTGTAACCTATGGTCAATTTGCCTTATGTATCATTTAAGTGTTAAAGTATTATGACCTTTTTGGGAACAATTTGAATGTGGGGTTCTTACAAGAACTTGTTCCACTGAGTTGTTGACCATTGACGAACCACAACTCCACAAAACTACGTAATTATTGTTTATATTCCACTTTAATATTTTTTTTCTTTTACTTATTTTCTACTATTTTGTCGCTTAGTACAATATTTTAAGAAAAAGAATGTCAATATACAATTTATAATTTGAATTTTTTTTTAAATTATAGCATGAAACGTTTTTAAAAAGACCAAATCTAGCTAAGTACCAACGACTTGTTTAAAAATTTCATTTTGACTTTCTAGTTTAATTTATTTATATTTTAAAGTTGTTATTTTATTGCTGAATGCTTAATAGATATTTTAAGCTTTCGTTCCTCATCATCAATCATTGAAGAATATGATTGAAAAAGCATCCAATACTTTATATTTCTAATGTAAAAGTTTTGTAAGTACGGCATAAACTGCATTTTTATTTCTCTATTCATATTCCTGGTGGTGCTTATTTTGATGCAGCACACGATTAAAAAGACTTCATATTTTAATTTCAAAATTTTAGTTTTTAAATATTATAATTAATTATCATGAGTTTAATGATCATATAATCTAAATGTAAAAATATTTAAATTATCAATCAATAAAAAGTTATTATTAATAATTTTAAAATAATTATAGTAAAAATTAACAAACTCGTCATATATGAGTTTCTAATTAGATAACACTAAAACATTTTACATTGTCTATATATAACTTTTTTCTCTTAAAAAAATATCATTTTGATTTTTTCATCCATTTTTTATTTTATATTTAACAAATTTATATAACATAATATTGATAAATCATATGATAATCACCATAAAAAGTAAAGTAACATATATGACATGATAATTCAACATTTGTGTTAATGTGCTACACATGTTGACATGACAAGTTAACACATTAAATTATCATGTCAATATCTATTAATGTCACACTGGCAAAATTTATTTTATATATATATATATATATATATATATATATCCACAATTGTAATATTTAAAGAAATAATTTTATGAAAATAAAACTACTAAAGTTGTACTATTTTTTCATTTAAAAGAGATTAAAAATGCACTTAAACCAAAAGAAAATGAAGAGAAAGAAGTAAAAACAATATTGAAGTGAAAGAAAATTAAGCATAAGAAAATGCTCTATTTTACTGAGTAATGTTGAAAGTGAAAGACCAAAACTTAAGCCCATTTGGCCAATAGAGACATGCAACCTGCACCTAAAAGAAGAGAGATATTTGCCCCTAATTGGAGCTTCATATTGTTCTGCAACCTTGGGTTCATAAAATCTGCTGCTAGTAGATCCACCAATGCCATGTAGATCAAAATCCCAGCAGAAGCAGAATTGAAAACCCCTTCAACAACCAAAGCAGTTGGACTATTCTCTTTGTACACACTTGACACTCCCATTCCAATTGCTATCCCAATTGGAGTTGTTAGAGAGAAAAAAGTAGCCATAATTGCCATAGACTTTGACTCAAACTTTGCCTGCCATAATATAACTCTATTTAGCATTAATTAGAAGCTTGTAAAAACATGTAGATGGGTTGTTTTCTTTTTTGAACCTAGTAACCAATTTTAAAGTTATAGGACCAACCAAAAACATGTTTTTAATTAACTAGTGACTGATTGGTCTTTCTCTTTTTCCCTTCATGAAAAAAGTTAGATGAAAATATAAGGATGTTGCCATCATGACAACATTTTGGAGCCCATTATGTGCTACTTTCTAAATTGCACAAAATTCTTTTCTATTTGAAACTTACATTTCATAATAGTAAATGAATCCAACTTCATTTTTCAGTGTTTTCTAAAGCCCATATGAATCTTTTTTCCATCTTTATTACTATTGATACTGTTCTATAATTAAACTTTTAGAATTTTAATTTAGTGGCAGTGCAAATTTTTTTTGAGAAGTAGCGCAAAATTAGCTCCAATATAAAAGTTAGATTTTAATTTAGGAGAAAGGCACAAATTATTTTATTAATAAATACTTACATGGAAAATCTATGTATAACCTTAATTTTTTATTTATGAAAATATACAAACCAAATTGCAATACCTGAGAGATGCAACCACCAAGCCCCATCCCCTCAAAAAATTGATGGAAAGAAAGGGCCACTAGAAGTGGCTTTATGGTATCAATGCTCCCTGAAGTTCCTAATGATATTCCAATGATCACTGAATGGACCACTATTCCTATCTCCAACACCTAGCACACAAGCCAACAATCCAAACTCAACAACATTGATAACACAAATATTAAGATTTCCAAATCCAACATATCCAAGAAAAAAGTACTGAGAATTGTGTAAGTGATATAAATTCCTTGGAAACAACTAAATGATCTTACTTGTGATATGATACGCTGCCTAATTACTTCAGGTGTTACTGAGCCCTCAGAGGAGAAAGTTGATGGTCCATGAGCATGGCCATGTGTGGCATGTGTATGAACATGTACGTGACCAACATGATCATCCCCCATTTCTTCATCAGTTGTAGGAACTTGCTTAGAGGGATTAAAGTGTAGCCTATGGTAAAACCCTGTGGCAAATGAGTCCACCATAAGGGTCCCTATGGAGGCCAACATGGCAACAAAGCCAGTGAAGGGAAACTTGCCCCAAGGGTTATCCTTCAAACAAGGTGAAGTCAAGTTCTCAAATGCATCAGGGAGTATGTGGACAAAGCCAGTGGCAAGGATCACACCTGCAGCAAAGGCCTTAACCATGAAGAATATGTCATTCTTGGGGTTAAGTGCTGGGATTTTCTTGCTCAACAATGGAAGGCTCACACCAAGAGCACCAGCAAAAAGTACAGAAGCAATTGAGCCAAGTTTGTAGTGGAGGACTTCACTTGGATCACTCTTGTTACCCTCTTCAGTGTCACATGAACAAGAATATCCTAAGACCATGGTTGGTAAAATAATAAGGACACAACAACAAATATAGAACAACTTTGACATGGTGGTTGTTGAATTACTAGCTAGAAAGTTCATCAGTTTTGTGGAAATTGATATTGTCACAACTCACTAGTGAGTGAAGGAAGAGAAATTATGGGTGGTGTAGGAACGTATGAGGAATTGTTGGTGCTAGGTATGAGTCTTTGAGAAGTGTTTTCATGATTGTTATATACAAGAGGGAAAAGGTTATGTTTGTGTGTTGATACAGTGTTCTTGGGATCTAGGATTGCTCATATGTAATAAAAGACAAAAGGAGAGAAAATAATAAAAGCCACCCTGAGAGGCTCAAAACATGAGCACCTTGAACAGCCAATGACACTATGTGACGTCAAACATAAATTTGGTAAAAGGGCCACAACCATACTCATTTTCATTTTTTAATTCGATTTTTTTTCTTCATAATACATCATTGGAAAGGAAAAGGACTTTTAAGGGAGATTAAACGCTACACTGAGAATTAATTTCGTAATCAGTTCAAAGGAATGAAGCTTGAAAAGATACTTCAAAATCTCATCTAAAACACGTTAGCAAACTTTATTATAAGTGTATTTAAAAATTTATAATTATAACCTATTACCCTAATCCGATTATTTTGATGCCAAATCTATTTTGTACTAGACTACTAGTGAGTATGATATTTACAATGATGATGCAATTGTTTTATTAAGTATTGACATTTTTCTTTTTCTTTTCACATACTTAACAACTTATGTTCAACACATAGTAATGATCAATTAAAAAATATATTAATGTAAAATAGTTAAATATGAAAAGAATCTTTATGATTTGATGTTTAGATACTAATTAATATATAAACGGTGTACGAAAATAGTATACAAATAACATATTGATGTGATTTGTTCAAAGTGTTGAGCCAGGCCACAATGGATTAGTAAAACATGAAGGAATTTATATTTTTGTAAAAGGATATTGCAATCTGAATTGAGCATTTATGCATGTTCCTAGATGGAAATTACTAGTTTGAATAATCTGCAATGCTTTTGGATGGCAAGGCAAAAGCACCTTTTAGCACCCAAGGGCATTTAAGTCCTTTGGACTGAAAAAGAGTCTTAAAAGCAAAAATGGGGTCATAGAATGGAATGACGTGCATCCATAGTGGGAAAAGATATCTTATCTAAAAAAAAAAAAAGACCAAATAAAATATGCACTTATGTTGACAACATGTTGTCATGCAAACCCCTTAACATGTGTGATTTACCTAGAATGGGTTCATTATTGGTCTTGATTTGGTTAATATGTCGATATTATGTCCTAACATCTCAAGTCTATTTAAAGGTTATAGTTGATTATATTGTTAAAGTTATGGGAAAAGAGTTGGTACAACACGTTTCTCTTTGGATAGCTATTACTAGAGTTATCAGAGTGATTTGTTTTGCACATTGTTTCTGCCAAATATTATTTAAAAATAACCAGTTTTTGGAGCAGATTCTTTAGGAGAGTACAACTTTGGGATTTCTCTTGTTTCTTTGTTTGGATTGTAATTCATAAATGCAGGGTATAGGATGCTGGGTTGAAGAACATGAAGGGGTGGAAACGGTGGATTTGATCTCTCATAAAGTGGTCACAATGGATGATTCACAACTCCCCAAAACAAAGTGTTCCACATCACCAAGGTTTTTTATTTTTATTTTTTTTATATATTTTATTTTAATCTAAAAGAGTAAACTATATTTTTAAGTCCTCTAATTTTAGTCTTTTTAAAAAATATCTTATTTTAAATTATCTAATTTAAAAATAATTTTTATTTTATTTTTAAAGTTGTTTATATAATATTTGATAAAAAAAATTTAAGCATTATTTTTTATATTAAAATTTAAAGTATTATTTAAGTCACTTTTAAAATTTCAAGTGCAATGCACTTTTAAATTAAAGAGACTAAAACCGTATATTAAAATTCTGAGAGGCTAAAATTGGATTTTGAAAATTTTAGAGACTAAAAATATATCTTATTTTTCATTATAAATTACATTAATTTCAAATTTTAAAACAGCTTACTACCTTCATGAATATAAATTAAGAAAACAAATGAAAAATATATAGGCCAAAACACCTTCGAGTTATTCATCACATATATGTTGAAGTTATGATTCATTCACACAAGTCATATTACTTGCTACTTTTCAATTGAATGTACTTTTATATCGAGGATACGGATTTTTAAATATTTTAATCACCATTCATTTTGATTAAAAATTTTAGGTTGGCTCTGGTTCCAAACCAAAATAGAAAAATAACAAAAAGATAAGGTAGTAAAAATCTGAACTTTAAATTAACCCAAATACAAATTAAATTAACCCAAATACAAATTAAATGTGGAATCACACCCCACCCAATATATGATTTTAATTATTATTATATTTTATATTTACTATACTAAAAAAATAATCTTGTAATAATACATATTATAGAATAATAAAATATTTATCATTAAAAACTACTTTGACTTATATTATAGATATAATATATGTTAATATATTGTTAAATAATGTAGATATATGTTATAGTGACATATAATATATTATTAAATTTTATTTAAAATTTACTTTAAAATTATATATAAATATATATAAAATAAATTATATATATATTAAATTTATAATGATATTATATATATATAACATTTTTGTGAAAATACATTTCATTTACTTGTTTAGACCTCTAGACTAAAAAAAGTGAAATATAGAAATTGCTAAAGTAGAAGAGTCATTCTTCATACTATTGGGTCTCATATATATAACATATGTATCTTAGAACATTTGTAGTGGGAGTTGCTTATAAACAACTCTATGTGTCACATCAGCTCTTTTTTATTTTATGAGTTACTTAAATTTTAGCAAAGTTGTTTGTAGAAGTTCCAATACTAAAATTTAAGCAATCCATAAAGTAAAAAAGAATTAATATTATATAATGTAATACAAGAAATTACTTATAAACAATTTCACCAGACATGCTCTTAGTATGATTAATGAATATTATGTCTTTGTTAATCAACATCTCGCACTCCATTCCCACTATATAGAACTTTATTGATTTAATTATTATTGAGCTATACTATAAAGTTAAAGCATCTTCTTGTATGCTTATAGTGAGTCACAGATCATATAAAATATATATAAGGTTCGCATTTCATCACACTTTATGATTAAATTAATACTTATGAAAGCATAATAGTAAAAGAAAAACTATATTGCTCTGTACATAATTTTTTTAAATAAATATTTATAATTTAAAATATTTTCATTGTTTCCCAATATTTCTAAAATATTATAATTGAGTTCTTACTAGGATTACTTAATAATAAATAACACATTAAATAAGTTATTATATTTTATCAATATTTTGGTTATAATTTAGCAAAGTTAATGGCATATATAAATGTAAAGAAACCTAGCTAATTTAAAAGTTAAAAACTATGTTACAAAAAATAAATTATAAAAAGTTACTTAAAAATTCGATAAAACTTGCTGCATAGATCTACAATTCAATGTAACCTAAAAGTGATTTCTTACGATATACATTAACAAAAAATAGCTTTATATAGTGGGCTTGATGTGTAAGATGTTGAGGAGCAAAGACATAATGTCGACATATAACATGCTAAACAGTCTTGGTAAGATGCACAATAAATCAATTTTAAATAATGAAAATGTATCACCTCTTTCAATATAAAAACATATTTTAATTTCTTTATCTTATTATTAAAATTTATTTTAAATTTTTTTTTTAAAAACATTCATTTTATTTTAATATTAAAATTTGAATTAATGTTGTCTTTTTAAAATAGTGATCATTGTAACGTAGCAAATTATTTCAGAAGGCCCAAAAGTTCAGTATGGGTGATTTAGTAGCCCAGAACGGGCCGCTCCAAGCTACTGAATTGACCTACAAAACATAGCTAAGAACGGGTCGTTCTAGAGGGAGAACGGGCCTTTCCAAACCCCAAAACGGGCCATTCCGGAGGAGTACGGGCCGTTTTGGATGGAGAACGGGTCGTTCTAGATGAGTCCCAGAACGGGCCGTTCTGATTTCAGAACGGGCCCTTCTACATGTGATTTTTGTGCAAGTTGAGGGAGTTCAGAACGGACCGTTCCGGATTCGGAACAGGCCGTTCTGGCCACTCCTTTCTATAAATAGGGGTTGGTGGTTGAGGAGAAAGTGAAATTTTTAGAGAGAAGTTTTAGAGAGAAGGACTCTGAGTCTGTGAGCTCCTTTCTCTCCTAAATTTCTCTGTATGATTCTTTTTCTCCTCTAGATCACTAATGCCTTTTGTCTTTTCTTGAAATTCAGATTAGGAAGCTTGCTTTGGGAGGATTGAAGTTCCGGGTTGAGCTTCGGAAGAAAATTCTACTTATTCTCAGTTATTGGCTATTTTGAGCCAATCTTCAGGTGAGGAAAGCTAGAATGTTTGTTGTTAGGTTGCATGTGAGTTTAAAAACTCAATTGTTGTATGAATGTTAAGAATCCATAGATGGATTGAAGAAAATCTCATTTTTTGGGATTTTGAGAAAAAAGAGGATTTTGATGATTTTGATGCATTGGTTGAATGCATATGAGATTTAAGTTTATTTTGAGTTGTATGGAGCCTATGCATTGTGTTTTTGTGTTTGCATGTGGCTGGATTTGTTAGTTTGGATGACAGTTTTTAAACTCTCTGATTGGGATTTAGGCCGGGCGCAAGTTGAGTGCGCCAGGCGTGGAAGAGCTTAGAGCTCTCGGGTTGGTGTTAGGTTAGGCGCGAGCTGACTGCGCCAAGAGTGAATATATTTATAAATAATTGATTTCAATTGATGCTTATGTATGTTTAAAGTTGAAGTTTTAGATCATGTATGTATGATATATGATGTATGGTGCAGTATGATTCATATGTATGCTTTGTGATGATACGTATGAATGTTTGAATCTGATATGGCATGAGTATATGTTCATATATATGTGTATGATTATTGATCATAATGGTAGGTAGACCATGTATGATGTATGATGCATTATTGCATATGATGTCTTATGACATGTGTATGATTGTTGATCATGATGGTGGGCAGACCATGTATGATGTGTGATGCATAATTGCATGTGATGCCTTATGGCATGAGTTTAGCCTAGGACTTAGGAGAGGAAAAATATTTTTGAACTGGAAGAGCTCACATAGAGTCTCTTGAGAGTGGTGCTTGGATAGGCCACTGATATATGAGAGTGGTGCTCAGGGAGGCCATTGGATTTGGGAGAGTGGTGCTCAGATAGGCCACTGGGTTAGGTGAGTCTCCTCTAAGTCCTTAGCTAGTGTTGGAGCGGGGTATGAGGTCGAGGGCTAATCCCTTAACCAAGTACTCGGGAAGGTTGCATGGATCCTTGCAGATAGTCGGTGGGCGAACTCCACAATTGACTTGGTTATGCATGCCAAGGTCGTGGTAAGCCCGTACCTAGCTGTGTTATACCTGACGGTGGATCTGGACTTCCAATTGTGTAAGTGACATCATCTGAGTAAACCCGAGTGAGGATTATATCCTGTTTAGCTGTGACCGAGCGGGCGCATTGGGCGTGAAAACGGTTGGGGTGGTTTCAGTAGGATGGAATGTCACTTATACAACTTTATTAGGAATCTTCCATGCCCGGCGCGCCCAATCCACGCCCGACGTAAAATCAGGCACAGACCTCACAAGGGTCTCGCGCCCGACGCACTCCTCTACGCCCAGCGTCGCCCCAAGCAAAGACCCCCAAGGAGTCTTTATGCCCAGCGTGCTCAGAGCACGCCGACGCCATATCAGTAACCAAAATAACAGGGTAAACATCTGATATCGCGCCTGGTGTGGTTCTCCCCATGCCCGACGTGATTCATCCAGAGGCTTCCATTCCTAATCTCGCTCGGCGCGACCAACCTTGCGCCCGACGTGATTGGACAATGGAGTTCCCTGATGAACGCACGTCCGACGCCAAGAACTGCACCCGGCATGAACTCAAACAGCAACCCTCACAACTTCAAAAATTTCAACCAAAAACCTGAAAATCAGCCAACTCAAACACATGCAATCCATGAAATGAAATACATTTACTTCATACGACTCCAAAACAAACTTTATTTCAACATGCAACCATCAAACACATCAAAATCACCATTTTCCCAATTTTCCCAAAACCCTGAAAATGAGAAATTCTTCAAATCAATCAATGATTCTCAACATTTTTACTCCAAATGAGTTCTTAAACTCACACACAACCAACGAGTTTACAATCTAGCTTCCCTCACCTTAAAGAAGAAGAATCCGAGCTCCGGGGAAGAGAAATAAAAAGAAAAAGAAAGTTTGTGCTTCCAACTAGCACCTCACACCTCTATTCAGCACCTTCAACAATAACAACACCACAAGGAGGCTCAGAATCTTCTAGAACAAAAGAATAGAAAATGAGGAGAAAAGAAAGTGTTGAGGGAAAGGAAGAAGAAAAAAACAAGTCTTACACTCATCATACTTATATTTCTTTTTTATTTACATATTAATTAAGTTTCGTAATTTTAATATTAGTGTGAGACAAATAAAATAAGTTTCTCATCTTGAATAAATTAAAAGGAATTTTATAGTTATATCTCGAAATTAAAAATAATCATTAGTTTTGAAATATAAACATTAATTCAAAGTTAATTTAAAAAAAATTACAAAACTAAAATAATCATTTAAAAAATAAAGAAGCAAAAATAAGTATTAAAATTACTCTCTTCAGTATAACATTAATTTATTTAACAGAAAATAAAATTATTAATAATAGTACAATATATTATATTAATATTTTTTAATAGCACATATATCATGAACAAAGTTTTCAATTATGTAATATAGGATATATATATATATATATATATATATATATATAAATTTCCTCGTAATATCTTGAGATTTGGTTTTAATTAAACCTTATAAAAAAATTAATATGTTTTTAGTTTTTCACATTCATAAAAAATAACGTGATTTTAACCCATCATCAAAAATTTCAAACATGTGTTTGTGTTAACATATGGAGACTAATAATATATTAAAAAATTTATATAGATTCAAACTGAATTTCAAAATATTTTGATGGAAAAAATTATATTTTATTCTATTGCCATCATATTATTCCAACATAAAATACTACTACCTCTTAATTTGTGTGTACTACCTCAAACATCAGTGGTTTAATCTGAAATGGAAAGAATAATTGTTAAGTTTTAGAACGTTTGATTTTTTTTAGTTTTTTTTATTTATAATTTCCTAACTTTTAAATTAATTGAATATGCTGTTACACAAATACTTAATTTATGAAATATATATATATATATATATATATATATATATATATATATATATATATATAAAGAATGTTATAATAACATCTGTGTAATTTTTACTAAGTATTATATCGTTCAATAATTTTATATTAAATGTGAATTTTGTAAATCTAACCATTAGATTGAAAGTTCATATTACTGTATATGATTATATATTTTGTTAAAATTAAACAACAATTTTAAGATAATCAAATTATTTATATTTTAATATATTTTGAAATATATATATATATATATATATATATATATATATTACGTTAATTTTGTTTTATAAAAATAAAGTATTAAATTATTATAGGTATATGATCTAAGAATAAATTTTTTTTTAATTTAATTATTAAATTTATATTTAATATAAATTTATTGAGTTATATAATACTGAATCAATAATTTGAAGTTGAAGAGTGACGAGACTTTCAGAAAATGATTTTTCTAAGAAGCTTGTCCCATTTTGAAATGTTATAATTTCCATGATTTTAATTGGTAAAAGCACTAAAAAGTGAATGAGTTTAATTCAAATGTGTTCGAATGCCATTGGACATTGGAAAAGAGGAGAGAATAAAACGTCTTTTTATAGAAAAGTGGTATGATGTGTTATTTTACAGTGACATTGAGAAAAATGGTATCCAAACACAGCGTTAATCAATCAATAAAAGAGATATTATGCCATAATATTTTCTTTTGTAATTAGTGCAACGTAGCTATCAATTCATTTTCATGCATGTTCTTTGGCCATGTTGAGCAATGTATATTCTTGCCCCAATACTCAACATGCACGTACGATTGCTATTTTTCCATCAAGAATCGACTTTTTTTCAAAACTTATCTTATCCGAGATTCATATTTTCTCACTTTTTTTTTACTATCTATTTCTCACTTTCATATAAAACGTGTTTAATTTATTCTTTTACTTTTTCTTATGTTATGTGTTTGGCACTAGTAATTGTAGAGGTCATTATCATAGGCGATATATTTTTTTTGGTGCATATATTTTGTTAATTCTTTGTGCTTTAATTTCTTAAAAAAAATTCTCCTTTATATTTTTTTATTTAGTTTTTATTTTTATTTTCTCTTCTGTTTTGTAAATTTATTGTTAAATTTTTTTCATACTCTCTAAATAAGTACTTAAAATCACTTATATCCTAGTTCTAATTGTCAATGCATATTTAATCATAATTATTTTTATCATTTATTTTATTTTATTTTTAAAAAATACACTGAAGTACGAAATACATTTTTATGCTATCAATGATAAAGGGATATTCTCTTTTGATATACATAATTTTTTTTTGGATAATATTATCCTTAATTAATTATTTTATTTTATTTTATTTATATTTATTTTAAAATAAACAGAAACATAAAGTATTTGTTTTTATGCTATTCTCAATAACGATAATAACCACCACCTTTGGGAGAAATGCTAATGAAACCTTAGTTGGACCATGTAAGTTGATAAAGCATATATTATTGATACCTAGCTTCCAAATCAAAATGAACCACTGTTGAAAGTGAAACATGAACAAAAAATAAAACTCTAACTTCTAGAATGGAAATTTTATTTAGGAAAAGTCTTTTCCTTCTTTATTCTTAAAATAACTTGAGAATTTATTAAATGCAATACAGATCATGGTACTTGCATGGGTTAGAGATGTCAATATGAGTCAACTGACTTACCATAGATTCGAGTCAGGTCGGATTAGAAAAAAAATATCGATTTTGACTAAGTTTTAACTCATCAACTCACTTAACTTGTGAGACAAATGAGTTCAAGCCTAAATGAGCCATAATGACCTGTTTAACCTACTAGAATTAATAGATAAATATTTTGTTTATAGTTCTTGTTTTAAATTTTGATTGATATTTTATTTAGTATTTGCATTTGAATTAATGATAGACTTGATTTCTTGATGGGTTAAATTATAATTTTTTTTATTTTTTTTTATTAAAAATAAGAACATGTAATTAATTATTTTAAATTTTTAAAATTTTTGGTGAGCCAACCCACCAACTTGCGGTGAGTTGAGAGAGGTTGAAATTTTTCTACTCACTAAAAAGTGAGTCGAGTTGGATTGACACATTTAAGGTACTAATCCGTGGTGAGCCAACTTATGTGAACTAAACTGGCTTACTCTGATACCTCTATTATGGATTATTTGGGTCATGCTACTTATGGAGGTATTTTTTGAGACACCTCAGGTGTGTATTTAGTTGATTTTGCATCTTATATTGGTATTCACTCTACTCTGTATGTTGAGCTAGTTGCAATTATGATCATGGTGGAACGTACATATGAAGTGATTCTATGATAGTTTTGCTGCATTTGATAATACATCCTCGGTGCCCTAGAGCATATATGGTGGTGCCATTTTCTCTCTCCCTATATGTATTCAAATGAGATTTTTTTAATCACACATTTTCATAGAAGGGAACCAATGTGCAGATAAATTTGCCAACTATGCCCTAGTTAACCGTTTGGGGTTTGCTTGGTGAGATGTTTTACCAGCTTTTGTTAGGGATTCTTTTTTTCGTAAGTTTTGATCTAGTCCCCTCATGTTTTGTCTTGTGCTTTTTTCTTCTTTTAATAATATTCTTGGTGATGGATGATTATTAGGCATAATAATACCAACTTAGTTGGGATGTCTTGATTACAATGATGCCTATAAACGCATCTTGGCCTTAAAAAAAATTCTTAAAAGCTTTTTGACTCCTTGTGTTGTATGTGACAAGGAGTAAAACCTTAATCATCAGAAATTGTAAAAATAATAATTGAAAATCTATTTTTTTTTCATTGAAGTGTAGCAATTGTTTAAGTTGAAATATCATGATTAATAACACGTTGTTGAGTCACACCACTATGTAATTAACAAGAGCACATTTAGTTTGACGCGCGGTTGTTTGTTTTTGTTTTTTTTTTTTTTAAATAGTTTTTATTTTCAATTTTCACTTGTTTTTGAAAATATTTTGAAAGAACATGATTTCAACAATTTAACCGAACATATTTCTAATACAATTTCTTGTTTTCTTAAAAACAAAAGCAAACAATCGAACCAAACTCCTAAATAATTAGTATTTTAGCTTATGCAATGTTGATGATGTATTTTTATTTTATATAAATAAAATTTATAATAAATAAATACTTTTAAATATATAAATATATTATAATTAAAATTTGTAATAAATATTTTTATTATATAAAATTTATTTATATTTATGATAAATAACTCATATTTTGATACAACATTATTTTTAACTATTGAAAGTTTTTAAATAAAAATATTGTAGTTTAATTTAAAAATAAAAAATATTAAAATATTAAAAAATATATATAATAATTTAAGGAAAAAAAATTAAAGACACTCTTGCCGAAAATAAATCACTAAAAAAACTTTTATTGAATGGCCTCTAAAAGCACACTTGTTTAAGAAAATTATTATAATTCATATATAGAGAGGACATATTCAAGTTTAAATACTAAATATGTTATTAGTAATTAATTTTAAATATTAAGAGGTGTCTAGGTCAATTGATTGAATAAAGTGTGTAAATAGAAATAAAATAGACTTTAATAATATTATTAAAATTAACAAGGTCAAGAAATAATGAAATACAAGAAAGATAGAGAAAAATAAAGATATGAAAGGGGGAGAGAGAGAGAGTGAGAGTGAGAGTAAGAGAGAGAGAGATAGGAAGGGAGAGTGGGAGAATTAAAGAGAAATAGAAGGAGAAAGGGAGAAAGAAAAAGAGAGAGAGGGGGGAGAGGGAGAAAGAGAGATAGAAATAGAGAGAGAGAAAGAAAGAAAAAAGAGAGAAAGAAAGAAAGAGAGAGGGAGATAGAGAGAGAGGGACAGGGAGAGAAGGGAAGTGAGAGTGAGAGAGATAAAGAAAGAGAAAGAAAAATAGAGGAGAGAGAAAAAGAGAGAGATTTTCTATTTTAAAAAAAGGATATTGTGGTCTTTTATATGTATTAAACTTTTTCCCTAACTCGGAAAAGTTGGATTCCTACCCCCCTCATGGGAATGTTTTTGTGAAAAAGTGGGATAAATGGCTTTTGGGAAACTCCTGAGAATCTTTTTTTTTTTTTTTAAATAGCTACCAAACATAGAAAACTAAAATTCTCACTTTAAGATTCCCAAGAATGTAAAATTAAACACTCCACATATCAAATGCCCCCTTAGTGAGAGATTTTCTTGTAGATGTGTTCAACCTATACCTAAGAGAGAGACTAAGTTTGCCATAAACTTAGTACTTGGTACAACATCCATATTTATAGCACCTTATAGGATGTCTCCTAAGGAATTAGTTGAGCTTAAGAAACAAGTATAAGAGCTTCAAGAGAAACAGTTCATTAGGTTAAGGGTATCACCATAAGGAGCACATGTGTTATTAGTAAAGAAAAAGGATGAGAGCATGAGATTGTTTGTAGAATACCACCAACTTAACAAGGTTATTATTAAGAATATATATCATTTGTCTAAGATAGATGAGTTTATGGATCAACTAATTAGGCCTTGTGTATTTAGCAAAATAAATTAACTTGAGATCATGTTACTATTAGATTTGAGTGAAGTCTAAGGATATTCCAAAGACCGCCTTTAGGACACACTATGAGTATTTGGTTATGTCTTTTGGTGTATAATTAAATTTTTTTAAGAAAATTAAGAGTAGTTATGATTCTCTAAAAAATAATTAAAATTATTATATTTGAAAATTTTAATAACAAATTATTTTAGCATAAGAAAAAAAAAACGATATATAGATATTTAAGGAAATTGGTATTTTAACTTGTGTAATACACATATAAAATATACTAAAATTTATAATAAGTTATATATACAAATAAATATTATGTTTGGATATATAAAATTATATTTAAAATTTGTATAAATAGATATTTTTAAACATATAATTTATATTTTATATTTATGATGAATCATTTATATTGTAATACAATATTATTTTTATTTGCTAATTATTTATTTTAAAATATTAAAATTTTATTCATAAATGATTATGACAAATAAAAATCAAATTAGATAAGAAATTAACAAAAATATCCTTAAAAACTCTCTCTTCAAAGAAAAACTTCTAAAAACACCCTCATGTAAGATAAAGATTTGTATTTGATATATAAGGGTTGATTTAATTGAAATTGAAATATTTAAAAAGGTTAATACTATTATATTTAATTATTACAAATAAAACAAAATGTGAGTATAATAACAAAATGAAGGAAACAAAATATATATAAGGAAATTTAATTGAAATTGAAATATTTAAAAACGTTAATAGTGTTATATTTAATTATTACAAATAAAAGAGAAAGCGAGTAAATTAAGAGAAATTACGATCTAAATGAAATTTTAAAATTTAATTTGAAGAAGTTATTAGGAAAAAAAATAGAAAGAAAAGGAAAATAAGTTAAAATTGGCTTGCGTATAAGTTTATTTTTAAAGAATCTATTTTATTAGTTTCTCTTAAATGATATTTTTAACTTATGCATAAGTTAATTTTAAAAATGGAGAAATTTATTTTAATTTTTTTTTCTAAAAGTTTATTTGCAGAAATTTGTTGGGAATTCATGTGTATGAGATCAAATGAAAATGTATCGCTGTCCAATTTTGTGATTCATATATATGTTCTAAATTAATCAATTGGATGATGAGTTTACGCATTTAGAGGGTTAGGGTTATTGTGTATGGATTTGATGGTTCTGGACTGAAATCTGATGATTTGATAATGTAGTAATTTGGAGGAGACGGACCGTGTAGATTACAAGTCTATGAAGAGCAGATTTTGCGATTGTGTTGGGCATGAAGATGATCACACCACATGTGAGGTTGCTAAAAAGGTCCCAAACCTCTCAGCATTGGTCGTGAGTGTTGCGCCTAGCACCATTTGACATTGATTCTTACGAGCATGGGGACGTTGGGCATGGCCCAAACCACACCGAGCGAGACTTAGACAGTAAGGTCCCATACCTTGCTATGTTAGGTGTGAGTGATCCCACTTTGGGCGTGAGTTTGGTAGAGAGGCCTTGACCTATTCACGTTAGGAGTGAATCAAATCTCGTCGGACGCCATGCCTTTTTTTATTTTTAAATGCTTTACCTTGTGAATTGACTAATAAATGAGGCACTGTGAGGAGGGATTAAAATTGAATACTAATAGAAGGAATTAATGAATAATGATGTGGAAATTGATGTAATCTATTATGAGTCTATGCATGTGGGGTATCATAGGTCATCTACTTGTGTCATATAGAGTGTTATATGGGGAAACCTCTAATAGGAATAAAAGACTATCATGGCCAGTTGTAACACTTTGATAGGGCCTTGATAGACATCCCTCAATTGAGGTGGTTCAGGGAGATCACTATTGACGGGTGGTTCCTACATTATTCGATGGGATGATCTCGTTCCATTACTATTAAGTTATTCTATATTCTAAATGATGATGAGAAGATTGGTATCGCATACATAGAGTTAGGAGCGTGCATTGCACGGGTCTTATATTATTATTGTTATATTGAGTGATTGGATGATAAAGTATGATGCATAAAGGTATATTGATTGTCATTATTGATATAATTGAGAATGTTTATGATTATTGATATGAGTAAGAATGTTTATGAATATATGAGATGTTATTGAGGTATAAGTGTGTGTGTGTGTATGTGTGTATTTACCATTATATTTTATATATGTTGTTTATGGATGAGATATATTTTCACTCTCTATGTTTGTATGTTTGTGTTTGGACTAAATGTCACTTGCAAGATTAGAGTAGGTATAGGAAGATATGTTTGATGAGAAAGAGACATAAAGATGGATTATGCTCTGACAGTGTAACATTGAAGCAAAATTTTAATTTTAGTAGTTGTTGGATTGTTGGGTTGTTATTTAATTATGTTTTATTGTTGAATATATTTATTTTGATTCAAACGATATTTCATGTTTCTTTGTTTAATAAAGTGATGGATAAAGATTTGTGAACCATTTTACTATATTTTAACAAGAATAGTTTTATTATTAGATTTTATTTTATTTTCCAAAATTATTATTATTTATTTAATTAAATTTTTAGAGTAGAAGGGTGTCACAGGTATTGATAGGAAGTAAAGCAAAATGAAAAAAAAAAAAAACATCTTATATAGACTAAATTATGTAATTTTTAAGTGTATGAAAAAGATAAATATCAAAAGGTAAGTATAGTGCAAATGCAAGGATCAAAAGTTAAAGATAGTGTACGTATAAGAATCGAAAGGAAAATATAGTTCAAGTATAAAAACCAGAATGTAAAACACAAGGTAAAATATTGTCATATCATTGTTATCTCATCATCTACTATTAAGTATTATGTTTTATTTAAAGACTAAGATAATAAGTGGAAAATTCAATATATGGACTCAAATTTTATAAAAAATGAATGAAGGTAAGTAATGAGATATATTTGAAAGAGTAATAATATTTGAATATCTAATTATTTAATACATATACTTTATTAGCATTAATTATTTTTCGTATTTTTTTCATATCAATCACACATAATTATATCTTTTATCACTCTTTATCTCTATAGGTGTCTTATAGAATTTGATTGTCCAAACATTATTTTCTTGGATAAAACTTGTACCTACAATAGGACACAATAGTAAATTTATCCTCCTCCTTTGAACTCCTTGTCTTTAGTTTCATGGTCTTCGATCCGGCTTATTTAAGAAGGAACAAAGTGTACCAAATGTAATTATTTATACCAGACCCTTACTGAATTTGGGCCTTAGTGACAAACCCAAGTCTCCAAGCTTTTCCTTGAGTTATCTCCAGGATAATAAAAACAATAAATCTTTTTTTTTATTACAAATTTCATTTCCAACTTTACTCCTAAAACTACTCCTTTATAAATTGTTATATTTCAATTTACAAACTACCCATACCTTTCAAATAACTACCTTCCTCAGTAATTTTGTTTTTTTTTTTAATTTTTTTAAATGGTAGAGACACCATTTAATAACTATCTATTTCTTAACTTTATTCTTATTTTTCAAATGAAAGAGGCAAGAAGTATCCTTTTCTACAGGTAATGCATAAAGCCCATTAGGTTTAGTTGGGAGCGTGGTACATACTAACAACGTTAGGGTCAAAGGTTGGAAACTATAGCACATGAACTTCATATATATAAATCTGCTTTCTTCATCAGAAGCATTTGATTGTGCCAACGAAAATGTGAGAAAATGGTTACAGTTACACCCTCATAATAAAAACAAATAATCAGAGGATCTTTAAATTCAGAGTCAACTTTCACAAAGATGTGGAATGTAGAGTGTGAATCCATTTTGTTTTGTTGGTAAGAGCCTCTTGTTAGGGACCGTACTCATAGGGCTTCAATTCAGCATCTAAGTTCAGATAAGGTCAGAACAACATAACAAAGTCAAATGTTGCAATACTTATCATCTCAAGATCATGAAGCAGTTGCTTTTTGCATTTGTCTCTTCCTGATAATGGTTTGGCACTAGTTTCATATGATAGCAACCTGAAAACAAAAATACATTTCCTAGAAAATAAATAAATTATATATATATATATTGTACAACTTTATTAAAGTCAGTGCATAATGTGTTGGAACACATTTCTTTTTTGGTTCTTATATAAAGTTCAGTCACAAGTCGCATTGTTTCTCATGTAATGTCGTGCATATAACTTATATATGACATTTCCTAACTGATTTATATTCATGAGGTATATTAATACTAATGGATTTCTATTAAAATAGAGACCTATTGTCGAAGATACTTCATATTTTATAATTGTGAAATATATCAATATCTTTTATTTAATTTAGATAATTATCGAGATTATTATATTTTTGGGTCTTGTATTTGCCAAAAATAAATATTTTAATTTAGTTTTATTTAATTAGTGGATTTATTTTAAATTTTTAGGTATTTTTTTATGGTTTTTTTGTTAATTTGAAGATACCGGAATGAAAGAGCTAATGCCAAAAAGACATTCAAAGGAGCTAAACATTGGAGCTCTTACTCAAAGCAAGAGGGAAACAAGTTTTAAACAATTTCATAGTCGTTTAAGCAAGTCGAATGATTTCTCTTAGCGAGTCAACTCAAAAGACACCCTTAGAGTATCATGACAAGCTCACACAAACAAGTCAGTTGATTTCGCTAAGCGAGCTAACACAATAAGGCCAACTGGACATGTCATTGAGTTCACCTAAGCGAGCCAACCTTGTCACTTAAGCAAGTCTCTACGAAAAATGCTCATTTAAAACATTATAAAATTAGGACTCGTGAAAATAGAGGGGTGCTTCACATTTAGTTTATTTCATATAGATTAAAGAGAGTTAGAGTGAGGGCCTTTGTAATCATAGATCACTTGATGACCTCCTTTTGAACCTTGTTTAAATTCCTTAGTCATGAGCGATCAAGTCTCCTATTGTTAGATGTTGATGAAGTTGTCATAGTTCATGTAATTCTTCTTGCTCACATTTAATAAAGGTTTTATTCAGCTAATCATTTTTACTTTTCTCTTATATTTTATTTGAGGTTGAGAAACAATTTTAAAATTACATTCTAGATGATAACATTTATTACTAATAAGAATAGGATAAACATTATTAGTCAATTTTTAGATATTTAACCTTAACGCGAACTACTTAATAAATTTTATCAATGAATTGAGATTTTTATTAAAGGACTCAAAATTTTTCATCTAAGAAATTAAGGTTTAAGTGAATTCAAAGTTGTTGAATTAATTATTTAATTACCGAAACTAAAAGAGAATTGGGGGGATTCATAGAGGCAAGATTAGTAAAAATAATCTATAACAATTCTATAAATTAATGTCAAATTCTTATTTTAAACTATCGTCTATTTTTGAACTCTTACTTGTTTTCTAAAATTTTATGAAATTCTTTAAGCAAATAATTTCTCTTAATTCTCCTAATTACTATCAAAATTAGATTAATCAATCATAGTGCAAGTTCTCGAGATATGAATACTTGGACTTTTATCTATTTACTACTTGTGATAATTGGTATACTTGCTAGATGCCTAACATGTTATGTATTTTTCCAGAAAATTTTCCTCACTCTTCCCTAATTATATAATTGGTATTTTTTTTATCCGTAAAAATTATAATGATTACAATAAAATTTGAAACTTTGTCTATACTATCAAACTCCTACCACTAGCCAACCCTAATCGTTAATTATATTTTGGTATGTAACTGTTAGTGTATTTAGACGAGAAACAAACTTTTTTCATTCATATGTAACGCACTCGCAAAAGAAATTAGGTGAGACAAGAAAGAACTACAGCATTTTGGAAGCTTAAAATTCCTCATCTTCTAAGGAGTACGCATCTCTTTAAATTGCGTTGAGTAAAACCTAATTAGACATTTCTTAGCATTTTCTTATTGGTAGCAAACTCACGTTATCTCTCTTTTGAGTCTTGTCTTGAGTAGAAGGCATCTCAATATATAAATTCTTGAGAACTTGAATGAGTCTAAATCCAAATAAGCTAGTTTATGAGGTGAGACTTATCCCTCATTTATTTTCACATCAGTTCACAAGACTGCATTTTTGCATATTTGCTATCATCAAATATCATCTTAAGAATTTGAATTTGAGTCTAAGTTAACTCCAAAAGTTTTCTAATGAAATGGGACTTTCTTCCCACTTATACATACTAATAATATGTTAGCCATAACATTAGTGAGTGAATGCGGGATATCCATTCCCCAACATAAAAGTCCACAGTTTTTCTCCTTAATGGAGATTATCTACATCTCAAAATCTGAAATTTGTAGTAATTAATTGCAAAAATAATTTCTTATATTTTTGTGCAAAGGTCCAAATATTGTGACCATGGATCAAAAAATTTTCATTTTGATGCTTTATCCCATATATTTGGATAGGATACCACATAACTTTCTTAGAAAGGGGTGCTGCAATCTTGTTCCTCTACTTCAGTCATTGTTTAACTCAAGGAAAACTCAGATTCAAAAAGAAGACTTAAAGTGGTGGGTAGGGATATATCAACAGAAGCGTATTTTGCAACCATGTATTTTTTTTTCCAATTACCATATCATCATAAAAAAGTCAACAACATCAAGTCAAAATATGGTAATTGACAAATTCCAAGTAACCAGATGAGAAAAAAAAAAGTGAAAAGAGAGGCAAATTCCCAATTTTCTTCTTAAAATGGGAATTTCACCATCCATTAGGAATGTTCAAAGAAGCTGCCATGGAAGCAAGAAGTAGTTAAGATTAGAGAGTGCACATGAACCAGTTTGGAAATACAGAATCATAAGATTTTAAATTAAGTCAATAAAGACCTATTTGGATAAATTTCTTCAAAAATACTTAGGAGAAAAAAATAAAAAAAGAAAATTAAAATAAGTTTCTCTATAAGCTAAAATTATCTTATGCATAAATTAAAAATGAGATTTTGAAAAGGTTAAAATGAGAGAACTTTTACAATTTAGCTTATGCATAAACTAATTTTAGTTTATGAAGAAACTTATTGATGGAAGAGCATGGACCAAGGGTCCAACCATTAGAGTAATGGCCAGAAGATTACTTGAAGACTTGACTACTTCAGAGCTTAGTGGGCCCAATGGACTTGGTGGGCCTAGGGTGCTTTTCACTTGGACTTTAATTGTTTGACACCACTCTTTATTGCATATTATTAGAGTAGGAATGTATTTTGTTTTGGTCTTGTATTTTGGACCATAGTTTAGGAATTTTGGGCTTTAGGCTTATTGGGCCTAGAATTGGGCTTCATGGACCTTTGGGCTTTTGACACCCAATATTGGACTCATTTTCATTGTTGTAAATTTTCCTTTCCATTGTATTTTCTTGACCAATGTATTTCGGTCATTAGCATAGGATTTATGGAGGATTATTGGATTAAGGTGATTAGGCAAAACTAGGTTTAATTTAGGTTGCATTTAAGTTGCATTTTGAGTCACATGGATGGCGCCACTCATGGCTGAACATGTGTGACTCAAAATCAACCATAAATGAGACTCAAATTAAACTTAAGTGCATTTAGCTCCTTGGTTCACGACTAAGCACATGTGAGTGGAAGATTTGAATTCAAATTTCAAATTTGAATTCAAATCTTGGCGTCACATGTGAAGCTTTCACCTTGGCGCCAATTGCTCTCAAGACCGGACCTATAAATCCCTT
The DNA here is from genome assembly GCF_000230855.2 of Cajanus cajan. Taxonomy (NCBI): domain Eukaryota; kingdom Viridiplantae; phylum Streptophyta; class Magnoliopsida; order Fabales; family Fabaceae; genus Cajanus; species Cajanus cajan. The sequence goes on from NC_138526.1 coordinate 26,530,146, forward strand.
AAGACTCGACTTTGTAATCACTTTTTGAATAATAAGAATTTCTGAAAATCTTCTTCAGCTAATTCCCTCAAAGAGTCACCGTGAGAGTGCCTTCAACCCTAGGAATCCTACTTAGTCTTTCCTACATTTGAAGTGAACAATCTCTTGAGCCTTAAGCTAGGATACTTTCATCCTTAGTCTAGGCTCCTTTGTTCCGAGAACTTCCTTCAATTCAAGTTTCTTCATTCGGTTCTTCCTCTCCAAAGAAGAGATCCTACGCAAGGTGAAGACAAGGAGAAAATTCATCATTCATTTCTCCTAGCTCCACCATCACTTATATTATTTTTTCTTCCTATTTTACTCTTTTAGAAGTGCTAGTACATAGTCTTAATTCAAATACGATTTATGTCTAGATTTCCAGTAGAAAGTATTAGAATTACATTTTGTCACAAGTAAATAACCACTTTACTCCAACTTTTTCACTTGCTTCATATCAGTTCATGTACCCAAAACACACCTTCTCAGGTCCTTGGTACTAACATAACTTACTGTTTGATAGTTTGAGGACTAAAATGACCATTCACTCATTACATTTTCTACTTCTAGGTAATGATAAGTAACATTTTTCACTTCTAGGTTAAGATAAGTTTGCATTAACAAAAATGCACACTCACTTATTGGTTGCAAACTAGTAAGTTTAAACCTTTCGGAATGAAAATCTACAAATCATTGTGATATAGTTTATAACAGAACTGCATTAATGTGAATACTGTTTTAGGTTATATCATTGTCAACATAGATATACGAGTTCTTTAACAAGTGAAAGGAACTATGTGTGTGATCTATGTATTATGTGGAGAATGCAATCAGGTGTATATATCTGACCAACTTAGTCCAAAAGAAATTGGAGGAAGGTAAAGATTTCTACATAACAATATATGTCGTTTTACAACTTCTAAATCAAATTTTATTAAAGAACAAATTAGTACCCAATCCTAAGTCATAAACGGAGTTTCAAACATTTGAATGAAAATTGCCAATAGAAGACTAATAAGATAAACAAATAAAAATTACCAGGGTAAAACTATAGTACAAGTTTAAAAGAGATTATAGAATGCCCCCCATTAAATAAGGGTGATCCATAAGGTACAACAATTATATGAGGAAAAAAATAAAGAAAAGGTTCAGTTCTGTTCAACAACTACTAAAATTAATTTCAGAAGCTTACTGCTTATAGATGTGTTAACAAACATAGGAATCCCCATTTCCTTCAACAACAAAGTGAGCAACTTTTAACATTTATGCATCCCTGCCTATCTATATACACTCTTGTCCTTGAAGAAAAACCATTTTATGCTATGAAACAAATTCATTATACTTATACCTAACCTATTAAACACTAATGTATACATAACAAGTGCTAGCTCATAGCTATGAACATGTAGCAAGACCATCTTGAGGTAGCAAACTCCCCTCTTGATCCAATGTGTCCTTAACTGCTTTGTAAAAGGCTAACCATGAAGAAGAGTAGGCATCAACAGGACTCCACAAAAAGGTAGGATTTGGACTTGCAGGGCATGCAGTAACCAAATCCAAAACTGAAACTGGTTTAATATTCTGTGGGAAATTAAATGCCAAGTTATCAACTTTGTGTTCATAAATTTTGCCATTTCTGTCCAATTTGTACCTTGAAGTGCCCTGAAACTCTCCTTTGGTCTCCCAAGGAACCCTTGGCACACCCTTGAGGTTCCACCTAACCAATATCACATTCTCTGAAGGCTGCCACACCCTATACACATCAAGTGCAATCTCCCGAAACAGGATTTTGCCATGAAACCTCAATGCCCAGAAGATCAATTTGTACTTCTCAATCCCAGTAAATGTGTTCAAGGGGTCCATGAATGTTATGTCATCCCTGAAATGATCACGTTCCAATCAAAACTTCCTTAAAACTTTAAAACATTTATGAAAAAATGGATAAACTCATACAGTTTTTGATCTGTAGGAACCGAATTTGGTAATAAAAAGGATATACAACATACCCTCTACTGAATCAACTGAACTAGACCCCCTTAATACTCACATTCATTACATGTAAACTTACCCTAGGGATTTGGCTCGTCTAAAGTTTAGCCGAGAAAAGTAACTAATCTGTTTTAATAAATTAACTATTAATATTTCAACACATTCACGAAGTATTATGCATATACATGTAATATCAACCGTTGATTTTCTCGTTAACAATTGAGATTAAACTTATTTTACCCTCCAAAGTGAGTTGCTACCATTACTATTCGTATTATTTTCCAACCAAATTTAGTATTTTAACTGGCTAATAACAACCAATTTTAGTTACTAAAAGAAAGACAATGGTTACAAATAGTGCTAAGTGCCAATACTTAGTTACTAAGTGCTAAGCACAACCAATTTTAGTCACTAAATGCTGCCAAATCGATTCCTGTCACTGTTATGACTAACAGAAGCTAAGTTTCACGAAGAGACTAAATTTTGGTTATCAACTTTGAGACAGGCGAGTACATGTCCATGGACCAAAGTGCTAACACTACACAGATATAGTATTTGAATTTTGTCCAAAGAAGAGAATTTGAAGAGATGGGGTGAGAAAGGTACCTATAAATTTCATAATTGAGGTCTTTGATGAAGATCAAAGGAAGGTCCTCACGGATGGTCCTGACAGCAAGGCCAAGGTTGAGGTAGAATTCATCCTTTGGCTGGTGTTGCTGCTTATTATCCTGTGGTGTGTTAACCTGTGCAATTGAAGTTGTTTGGAGAGGTAAAGAGGAGCATGTGGTGGAAGATAAGGGAAAGTGAGAAGTGGGTTTTGATGGTGAGAGAGTTTGGTGAAGGGGTTTGTCTTTGGATTTGGATTGGGCCAAGAGAGAAGGTTGGAGATTTGGTAGAAGAAAAGCCATCAACTCTTGGTTTTGCAAAGATATTGTTGTTAGCTTCTCATTTGAGAGAGAGAGAGATTGAGAAGAGAAGAGATTTGTGTCTTTGTTTGTTCTGCTTTGTGTCTGTGACTTTCTGTGCTGATGATGCAAATTGAGGCTCTTGTTAACTTCGTATTTTGTGTTTGAGTGGCTTCAAACGTAGCCATGAAATCTATGTGAATACAAACAAATGATGTTGCCAATTTTGCATATTCACCCTTGTATTTTCTAATATTGCATTTTGTATGTCAAAAGCAAGTCCTTATAAGAAGTGGTGGAATTAAGGAGGGTATATACTAGGGATTTGGGATGGTACATGTATAGTGATCAATCCTTACACTATTTAATATTTTTTATTTGATAATTTTATCTTAAAATTTATTATTATATTAAAATAAAATTAATATTTTAGTTTATACAATTTATAGATTAAATATTTATTGATAAATTATTTTAAAAATATTAAAATTTAATTCATAAATAATTACGATATATAAAAATTATATTAAATATAAAATTAATGAATCTTTAAAAAAATTAAAATATTTTTATGTAAAATAGTCATTCATATTTTATATAAGAAGTTGATTTGACTTATAAATTATATTTATAGTATTTTATATTAATTTAAAACTATTTAATACATATTAAACTTATGCGTGCAACCACGCAAGCTAAACCTAACCAACCTCTCAAAATCTTTGAACGTGATTCACAAAGTTAGTGATTAAACCAACATGCTTTTATATTTTTTGAAAGATTAAACCAATGCCTTTAAAAATTACTTTTATATATGGTAGGACAATTGAATAATTAACACATTTTAAAATATGGTCAATTAATAATACACGTGATAAACGTACGTTATTATTGTAATTATTTTGTTTTGCAAGTGTACGGTACACGTACAAAGAGAAGCAACACATTTCTGCTTCCAAATCCTTATCAAAGAGAATCCTAAAATAAATAAAAGCTAGTCGATTACGAAAATTTAGTTAATTTTTATCACAATATATTAAATTTTATTTAATAAAATATATTTTTATATTTTATTTCATTTTAAAAGATAATATAATTATATAAATTTAATATGAAAAATTATATTTTTTTTATGTCTAAATCTCAGACAAGAGTCATTTTTCTTCATTTCAAAATTTTCAAATAAATATAAAAATTAAAATGTGATAAGATGATAATTAACTTATTGAAGGAGAGAGGTAAAAGCAAAATATTAAAAATAAGATTTGAATATATATATATATATATATATATATATATATATATATACCACTATAATACATATTAGTAAAAGTGGGACATTTTGTGTCTTGTCATAAAAATATAAATAAAAATGATAAAATTAAGAAAATGTATTATTAACTTCATAATAGTAAGGTAGTTAAATAAATTAGTTAAAAAATAAGAAAAAATTAAATAAATTAATTAAGAGATAAAAAGGGTAAAAAAAGAGTTGGACACCAAAATAAGGTATTCTCTTTATTAATATTATAAATGAATGTACTTTTTTATTATTTTATACTTTTGTTTACTGTATTTCTATTTTGATATTATTATATAATTTCATATTTAATAGAAATAAAATAATTTTATTTGTCGGTTGTACTTCTTCAAGGGTGAATTGTTTTAGTTAAAGCTATTTTGTAAAGATGCATTTTAATTAGAATTACATATATTGTCAAAGAATAATAGTACATATTTCAACTTTGATATGGCAATTCATCTCATCAAGAATTGATTAGTTAGGCTATTTATTTTGCTTTTGAAAAAATGATTAATAAGAACTAATATCTCAATTAAAACCTTTTATCTTTCAATAAAGTCAATGGTCCTTTTCCTAAACATGCATTTCAATTTTAGTTTGTTAATAAATAACTTTTTTTTTTCACCTCATGAAAATAACTTCTATAACCTACATTTTTATGCTTCAATAGGTAGATAGAATTGTGGCACTATATTTATTTCTAATGCATTAAAGTGAATTTTTAATATAATAATTAATAATTTTTATAATTAATATTTTTCTTAGATATTTTATGTGAAATACTAAAAATATATATAAATATTATACATGAATTTTTAATGTATTAATGTTCAATTTTAGTGTAGTAAATAATACTTTTATGTAATATTTAATATACTTTTAGACTTAAATATATTTTTAGTCTTTTAAATTCAGAGTAAATTTATTTTTGATCTCTCGAATTTAAAATGTCATTTTTAGTCCTTATAATTTTATAAAATATTATTTTGGTCGCAAGCCATAAATAATATATTTGAAAGTGACAGAGTGAGACAATTATGCACCATTAACTATATTTAATGTAATATTTTTAATGACAAAGACATTAGTAAATAGATTTTATGTGATAATATTTGAAAATTTTCTAAACAAAATTTGAGTATAAGAATTAAAACAATATCTTTTTAAATTACATGACTAAAAGATCAATATTTAATTTGAGGGATTAAAAAGTAAATGGTAGACTTAAAAATATATTTAAACCTATACTTTTACGTAATATTCTTTCACATTTACTTTAACTAATAATTAATTACAATAATTAATAGTTTTATGATGTCATTACCGTTTCTATTTTAAGACTTCATACCAAATATTATTATTATTATTATTATTTATTCACAGCAAGTTATTTACTTTATATTTATTTGAATTTTATGCATAATTTTTTACATGTATTTTTTGACAAATAATTATTTGCACTTTAAAATAGAGAATTTTCTATTTTAGTTTTTAATGATATTTTATATATTAATTATAAAAAAATGTATAAGAAAATATTGTATAAATTGTTTTCTTTGTATTATTATTATAATGTACGCATTTATGTGATTAAACTTCATTAGATGATGGCAATTCAATTATACGTAAAGAATAAAAAAAATTCTAAATTGTAGTTTCCATATGATACATAAAATTTATCAACTAATCAATTAAAGACAATTGGACAAGTATGAAATATAGTAGGAACATAATTAAAAAAATTACTATAAAGCAATAATTCAAATCAAGTATGAAATATAGTAGGAACATAATTAAAAAAATTAAGGATAAAATAAAGGAATGTGACTATCTAACCTTATTCTACATCGATAGCTGAAGTAAGATATATTTTCACGCCCTTATTTTCCTTTGTGGATGTTTTATATGTGATTGTAGGAGGCTTCCTTTTTGCAAAAGTTTAGTTGATTAAAGTGATAACTTTGATACCTATGATACTAAGGATTTTTTATTATGTTCATGCTTTATGAATTATAATTTACTTTCCTTAAGATATATCTTCTTTAGATTTGTAATGGCTAGGCATTTGGTTTGATTTTATTTGAATTTCGAATGTAATACTCTTTACCTTTATTTAAAGTTATTCAAATGTAATATATGTTAGTCACTTAGCCTCAATTAACTTAAGAGGGGGGGGGGGGGGGATGAATTAAGTTTTCTAAATTTCCTCTTATAAAAACTTTTCCAATTACTTTCATGTCAAATTTAATTCCGTAGATAAATTTATATGTAAAGAATGAATGATGATGCAAACTACACAATTACAATTAATAACAAGAAATTAAAAGTGTAGGGAAAGAAGAATTGCAAACTTGATTTTATACTGGTTCGGCCAATCCTGCCTACATCCAGTCCTCAAGTCTCCCACTTGAGATTTTCACTACTCTTGTAAACCTTACAAGACTTGAATCCTCCAACACCTCGGAACTCCCTTTCCTTGTGTTGTGATTCAAAAAACCAACAAGGAGAAAAACCCTTTCTCCTTTACAGATCAACAAATCAATAGGGTATTACAAAATGACTCTCTTTGAAGAGTGAATATTAGACTTTTATGATCTTAAAGAACTCTTTAGAGATTTTGCAAATGACTTTGGCCAAGTAAATTTTGTAAATGATTTTCACAATAGAGTTCGTCACCTTTCTCTGAAAAATTATAGGTATTTATAGACAATTGTTTCTTAGGTTATGTCTTTTCATGAAGAGTTGTAACTTTCTATAATTTTTCAGAAAATAGGCTCTGGTAATTGATTACAAGACTTGGTAATCGATTATAACGGTTTAAGTTCAAAATGTTTGAAACGTATAATTTAAATTCAAATTTTGAAATTTTATCTTCTGGTAATCGATTACAAGGTTTGGTAATCGATTACCAGAACACATTTTGTATTCAGAATTTGAACTTTGAAATTTCTTGTTCTGGTAATGGATTACTGTTAGAAAAGAATGGCACAATCTAAGAGGGGGGGTGAATTGGATTCTATGACCCTTTAAAAAATTTCAGAGTATTTAGGATCTTTATTTCACTTAAACTTTTCTAAGGCTGAATTTTCAATGAAGTTTCCTTAAAGACTTGTTATAGAAAAATGAATTCTATATGCCTTCTTGATTACAAAATAATGAGGTTCAAATGTAATGTTTTAATTCAGTTTAAACCACCAATATTCACACATACATGCTAATCAAGAATCATCTTCTTTAATGTACAATCAAGATATTACTCAAAGTAAAAGATAAAGGTAGAAGAAGATTGCACAAGTCTTTTATCTTGGTTTAGCCACTCCACATGTGACCTACATCCAGTCCTCAATCAGCACCTGATCAAGATTTGTTCCACTATCTCAATGAAGAAGATTTACAAGCATACCACACATGCATATACTTCAACACTAAAGATAACCACTTTCTTGACCCCAAGAAAGCACCCCTTGTAGAAACCCACTACAAGAATCCTTACCACTTGAGAAACCCTTCTCAAGATTTTACAAGTATTTACACAGAATTAAGGAAACGAATTCACCTGGAATTCAAAAGCAAATCTTAATCTTCCCCTTTCAAGAATGTGATGATGATGATGATCCTTTCTCTAAGTTTTTTACAAACGTTTTTCTTCTTAGATTCACAAAGAAAACTCTCCAAGATTGTCACAAAGACTCCTCAAAAACGCTTTTCTAAATTTGATTATCAATTCTAACTCTGTTCTGAAGTTTCAAAATGTTCAAACTATTTATAAAAGTTTCAGAACCAGATAATCGATTATTTTAAAGAATAATCAATTATTTTGTTCTTCAGATTTTCTGGAAACCAACCAAGAACAATATAATCGATTATTTTGCTGGATAATCGATTATTCCAGAGAGTCATTTATGGGATAATCGATTATTTCACAAATAATCGATTACTGCAGCAAGGCATCCCACTTTTCCTGTTGCTGGAATAATCGATTATATTTAATGATAATCGATTATTTTGAGTTAGTTTTCAAAACTCCGTTTTAAGTCTCAAAATAACTTTTTAGTCCCTTTAACTCATCATCATACACTCTCTACTTAGTTTAGATATAGATTAGCTTATGCACACAGCACACACAACAAATAAAATCATTCAAAACAATTTATATACTAATTCCTATTACATAACACTTTCTTTGACTTTGTTTTTATCTTCTAAGTTGTTTGGTGTTTGTTGTTGTCCTCGACACACATTTTGTGATCATCAAAACTCTTTTAAGCTTCAGAGATAATCTTGATCTTCATCAAGTTCAGGCTCCTCTAAGCTCAACAATTACAAGGTCTGGTAATGGATTACCAAAACATATTTTTTTATTGTTTCAAAAACTTTTATGTAGAAAACTTCATCTCAATAATTTCTTTCACAAATATCTTTCAAGAAATGATTTGAACTATTCTTTAAAGCTTTTGTTAAGTCTTTTGAAAACATTTTTACTTACTTTCAAAAGATTTAAAACTTGTTTAAATTTAAAGAGATTAATTTGAGATTTTTGAAAACTTATTCTCAAGGCCAAGCATACTTGCAATTCCAAAAGATTCTTTTACATACTTAGCTAAGTTGACAAGACTTATCTATGTATCACTTGAGATCTTGTTCTTGCATCAACTTGCTTTAGCTCAACCTTGATTCTTCTTCAATGCTTTATAATCACTTTGGCATCATCAAAACATTTATACATATTTTCTTCCACAATATATAATTATTATATTTATTTAATTATACATACGGGATATGTAACACCCCATATTTCATAATTTATAATAATAATATTTTAATATTTTAAATGTGTTTATTAAAGAATTTTGATATTATTTAACTACTTATATGAGCACTATTTTATTATAAAGCATTATTTTTAACTAGTATTTTGGTTATTTAATATAAAACATATTTTTATGAAAATGTATTTTATTTAGAGTTAAGCATATGTTATTTTGTATTAAAAAGAGAAAGTATATTTTTATTATTTTAATTATTTTATGAGAAGGAAAAAAGAGACATAGTGGTTTTTCACTAAATAATAATAACTATTATTATTATTATTAATTATTTTTATTATTTTAAGAAAGGGGGTTATCAGTAGAGCAAACCAGATTCACACATCTCACTTCTTTCTTCTCTTCCTTTTTACGCCCCTGAAGAACAAGAAGAACTCCAAGAAGAGGACCAACCTAATTTCGTTCGCGCTTCGTCTTCTACTCATCAAGGTAAGGGAGGAGTCAGAAACCTCACTCGGAGGTGTGGGAATAATTGTTGGGTAGTCGGATTGGCTCTCAATCCCTTGCCTCATGTATACGTATAAGAACAGACACTTTATAAAAGTATTTTGTTTTGCTTTATGATTGTTCTGTTGCATTCCTTGTGTGATTGTAAGTGTGAATATGTGTTCGATTTTAAAAATAGATAAGTTTTGATATGAATTTGAGTGCTCTGTGGTTTCCTACGGGAAACCCTATGAGAAATAAGCAAATTTTAAATGTTTTATGTTTTGACTCTTGAGTCTTTTATTGTGTTCCTTGATAAATGTTGAGCATAAATATGTGTTTAATTTTGAAATTGGATATGTTTGATAACAAGATTGACCCCCAATCCTTTACGTGCTTATGGAAACGGACACCTTATGAATGTTTTCTATTTTGTTTTTTTGACTATTTTGTTGCATTCCTCGTATGATTCTAAGTATGAATATGTGCTTAATTCTGAAAATAGATAAGTTTGATAGCAAGATTGGCCCCAATCCTTTGCTTGACTATGAAAATAGGTACTTTATGAATGTTTTATATTTTGCTTTTTGACTGTTCTGTTGCATTCCTTGTATGATTTTTAGTACGAATATGTGTTTAATTTTGAAAATAGATAAGATTTGATATAAATTAGAGTGTTTTGTGGGTTTCGACGGGAAACCCTATGAGGATCAATTAAGGACATGATCTTTTGATGAAAACCATTATGTGCGTGACCTTATGGGATGATTATGAAGATGTGAAATGTGACAAACACTACTAGAAAAGTGTCATTTTCCTGCAAAAAAATATTTGCAGAATTTTTTTGCGAATTTTCTTGCAAAAAAATATTCGCAGAAATTTTTTGCGAAAAATAATTTACAGATATTTCTTACAAATTTTGCTATAAGTTTAATGATCATAGAAATTTTTTTCCATGGTAAAAATTTGCAGAAAATATTATAAGAATTTTATTTTGTTTCTTGCAGATTTTCTTCCAAAAATAAATTTGCAAGTAATGTTTACTAAATGATAGAAAAATTTTGCAGGTAACTTTTCTAGCAAAATTTCCACAGGAAAAATAAAAAAATATATTTAAATTTATAAGTTTAATATTTTAAAAAAACTTCAAGTCCCACATTGATTGAAAATAAAATAATTAAAGAGTATATAAGTTGGGGCAACACTTACCTTACAAGTTGATTTGTATGGTTGAGTGTTAGGCTTTCAATCTACAATTTTAAAATTTAAAAGATTATGTATAACATGTTGGAGGCATGGAAACAAATGTTTCGGATGAATTCATTGTGAGCATTTGAAAGTTAAAGAATTATTAATAGAATTTATAGTAATTTCTTTAATTTTTTTCGTAAAAAATATTCTTGCAGAATTTCTTGCGAAAAAATTCGCAAGAAACTTTCCTGCAAATTTTTTTTTTGCAGGAAACTTTCCTGCGAATTTTTTTCGCAAGAATTTCCTGCGAATTTTAAAATTTGCAAAACTATATTATCCACGAAAGTATTACCTGCAGATAAAATTTCGTAGAAAAATTTGTAGGAACATGTTTTCTGCAAATTTTTCATAAAAATTCGCAGGAAAAGTCGCATGTATTAAGAGAAATTCTAGCAGTGAAATGATATGAGACATGATAAGTGAAATGTTAAGTCAATGAAATAGTGAATGTGTGACATGCATCATATACATATATGACTCCAGGTGTGCCGCTTAAGCCGCATGCCAGTGATGTATTGAGTTATTCCAAGTGTGCCGCTTAGGCTACATGCCAATAATGAAATGAGTTATTCTAGGTGTGCCGCTTAGGCCACATGCCAGTGATGAAATGAGTTATTCTAGGTGTGCCGCTTAGGCCGCATGCCAGTGATGTATTAAGCTATTCTAGATGTACCTTGGGTCACCAGTGATGTATTGAGTTATACTAGGTGTGTCGCTTAAGCCGCATGCTAGAGATGGATTGAGCTATTCCAGGTGTACCTTGAGTCACTAGTGATGTATCTATGAAGGAACGTGCCCCAGGTATGTTGTTGTAGCAACATGCTAGTGATGAGAAATGTGCAACTTCCATATGGCGCCACATGCATGCATTTATGAGTTGAGTCCATGACATTATTGCATGATAAGTGAATGTGCATCTATTATAATGTATTTATAACTTGAGAGTTGTGCTTGGTTATGTGTAACTTGTGTAGTACTTGTTATGAAGGTGTGTGTCTTGCCTAACATTTATTTCTACATCTGGACCAGAGTGAGATGTTTCTCACTCCCTTATTGCCCTATGTGTATTTTTATTGTGTTGCAGGTGATCATTAGCATGAAGATGTTGGTGATGAGGTTTAAGTCTCATTGTGGGGTGTGCTCTGATAGGACATGTGACATCGGGGCTTAGTTAGGATTAACTTATAATAGAGTTGTGAGAGAGAAAGGTAGAGAGAGAGAGAGAGCAAAATAGAGGAAACGAGATAAATTTTACAATAAGAGAATTATGTTTTCATTAACTAATTCAAAAGGAAAACAATACAGGTATATATAAATCCAATTTATATTGGTCTATATTAACGGAAATAAATGTGTACATATATATTTTAGGAGTAAAA